>NC_134492.1:3397142-3717142 GCF_040206685.1 Ascaphus truei
AACACAGTGGGGGGCACAGCATGATGCATGATCTCCCCACCCCTCACTGCCCACCTCTAACTCCTCCAGCCGGCCCCCTCTGGGTGTCGCCGGTACCCAAGAGGGGAGGGAGGGGACAGGAGGAAAAGGTGGGGGGTGGGCCTGGGCCTTGTGTAATGCCGCACTCAGCCTAAGGCTCCGCGCTATCTTTCTTTGCTCATTTATCTTACTGCTTAAAGATTGTTTTCCCAGAGAAATCTCTGAGTATTAAAACATTTTTTTATCCACATACTGTATTATTTTGCAGGGTTTTTCATTGCAATTATTTTGATATTGGTGACTTTTATAATGCACTTTTCAGCCCAGTTTGCTAGTTTCCTCGCTGAACATTAATGGCTCTACCCAAGGGGAGGAAAAGTTCATGCAAAAATAATCTTTTTCATATGAAAAAAATTATACGGACTAAAAAAAGTACAGTGATCAGACACAGCGCAGCATGAGCGTGTAACGGTTACATTCTGGCACGAGCGTGTAACGGTTACATTCTGGCATGAGCGTGTAACGGTTACATTCTGGCCCGAGCGTGTAACGGTTACATTCTGGCCCGAGCGTGTAACGGTTACATTCTGGCCCGAGCGTGTAACGGTTACATTCTGGCCCGAGCGTGTAACGGTTACATTCTGGCACGAGCGTGTAACGGTTACATTCTGGCCCGAGCGTGTAACGGTTACATTCTGGCACGAGCGTGTAACGGTTACATTCTGGCCCGAGCGTGTAACGGTTACATTCTGGCAGAGCGTGTAACGGTTACATTCTGGCACGAGCGTGTAACGGTTACATTCTGGCACGAGCGTGTAACGGTTACATTCTGGCCCGAGCGTGTAACGGTTACATTCTGGCACGAGCGTGTAACGGTTACATTCTGGCCCGAGCGTGTAACGGTTACATTCTGGCACGAGCGTGTAACGGTTACATTCTGGCCCGAGCGTGTAACGGTTACATTCTGGCACGAGCGTGTAACGGTTACATTCTGGCACGAGCGTGTAACGGTTACATTCTGGCACGAGCGTGTAACGGTTACATTCTGGCACGAGCGTGTAACGGTTACATTCTGGCCCGAGCGTGTAACGGTTACATTCTGGCACGAGCGTGTAACGTTACATTCTGGCACGAGCGTGTAACGGTTACATTCTGGCACGAGCGTGTAACGGTTACATTCTGGCACGAGCGTGTAACGGTTACATTCTGGCACGAGCGTGTAACGGTTACATTCTGGCACGAGCGTGTAACGGTTACATTCTGGCACGAGCGTGTATCGGTTACATTCTGGCACGAGCGGTGTAACGGTTACATTCTGGCGCACGAGCGTGTAACGGTTACATTCTGGCACGAGCGTGTAACGGTTACATTCTGGCACGAGCGTGTAACGGTTACATTCTGGCACGAGCGTGTAACGGTTACATTCTGGCACGAGCGTGTAACGGTTACATTCTGGCACGAGCGTGTAACGGTTACATTCTGGCACGAGCGTGTAACGGTTACATTCTGGCACGAGCGTGTAACGGTTACATTCTGGCCCGAGCGTGTAACGGTTACATTCTGGCACGAGCGTGTAACGGTTACATTCTGGCACGAGCGTGTAACGGTTACATTCTGGCACGAGCGTGTAACGGTTACATTCTGGCCCGAGCGTGTAACGGTTACATTCTGGCACGAGCGTGTAACGTTACATTCTGGCACGAGCGTGTAACGGTTACATTCTGGCCCGAGCGTGTAACGGTTACAATTCTGGCACGAGCGTGTAACGGTTACATTCTGGCACGAGCGTGTAACGGTTACATTCTGGCACGAGCGTGTAACGGTTACATTCTGGCACGAGCGTGTAACGGTTACATTCTGGCACGAGCGTGTAACGGGTTACATTCTGGCCCGAGCGTGTAACGGTTACATTCTGGCACGAGCGTGTAACGGTTACATTCTGGCACGAGCGTGTAACGGTTACATTCTGGCCCGAGCGTGTAACGGTTACATTCTGGCACGAGCGTGTAACGGTTACATTCTGGCCCGAGCGTGTAACGGTTACATTCTGGCACGAGCGTGTAACGGTTACATTCTGGCCCGAGCGTGTAACGGTTACATTCTGGCACGAGCGTGTAACGGTTACATTCTGCACGAGCGTGTAACGGTTACATTCTGGCACGAGCGTGTAACGGTTACATTCTGGCACGAGCGTGTAACGGTTACATTCTGGCCCGAGCGTGTAACGGTTACATTCTGGCACGAGCGTGTAACGGTTACATTCTGGCACGAGCGTGTAACGGTTACATTCTGGCCCGAGCGTGTAACGGTTACATTCTGGCACGAGCGTGTAACGGTTACATTCTGGCACGAGCGTGTAACGGTTACATTCTGGCACGAGCGTGTAACGGTTACATTCTGGCACGAGCGTGTAACGGTTACATTCTGGCACGAGCGTGTAACGGTTACATCTGGCACGAGCGTGTAACGGTTACATTCTGGCACGAGCGTGTAACGGTTACATTCTGGCACGAGCGTGTAACGGTTACATTCTGGCACGAGCGTGTAACGGTTACATTCTGGCACGAGCGTGTAACGGTTACATTCTGGCACGAGCGTGTAACGGTTACATTCTGGCACGAGCGTGTAACGGTTACATTCTGGCACGAGCGTGTAACGGTTACATTCTGGCCCGAGCGTGTAACGGTTACATTCTGGCACGAGCGTGTAACGGTTACATTCTGGCACGAGCGTGTAACGGTTACATTCTGGCACGAGCGTGTAACGGTTACATTCTGGCCCGAGCGTGTAACGGTTACATTCTGGCACGAGCGTGTAACGGTTACATTCTGGCACGAGCGTGTAACGGTTACATTCTGGCCCGAGCGTGTAACGGTTACATTCTGGCACGAGCGTGTAACGGTTACATTCTGGCACGAGCGTGTAACGGTTACATTCTGGCACGAGCGTGTAACGGTTACATTCTGGCACGAGCGTGTAACGGTTACATTCTGGCACGAGCGTGTAACGGTTACATTCTGGCACGAGCGTGTAACGGTACATTCTGGCACGAGCGTGTAACGGTTACATTTCTGGCACGAGCGTGTAACGGTTACATTCTGGCACGAGCGTGTAACGGTTACATTCTGGCCCGAGCGTGTAACGGTTACATTCTGGCACGAGGTGTAACGGTTACATTCTGGCACGAGCGTGTAACGGTTACATTCGGCACGAGCGTGTACGGTTACATTCTGGCCCGAGCGTGTAACGGTTACATTCTGGCACGAGCGTGTAACGGTTACATTCTGGCCCGAGCGTGTAACGGTTACATTCTGGCCAGAGCGTGTAACGGTTACATTCTGGCACCGAGCGTGTAACGGTTACATTCTGGCACGAGCGTGTAACGGTTACATTCTGGCCCGAGCGTGTAACGGTTACATTCTGGCACGAGCGTGTAACGGTTACATTCTGGCCCGAGCGTGTAACGGTTACATTCTGGCCCGAGCGTGTAACGGTTACATTCTGGCACGAGCGTGTAACGGTTACATTCTGGCACGAGCGTGTAACGGTTACATTCTGGCACGAGCGTGTAACGGTTACATTCTGGCACGAGCGTGTAACGGTTACATTCTGGCACGAGCGTGTAACGGTTACATTCTGTCCCGAGCGTGTAACGGTTACATTCTGGCACGAGCGTGTAACGGTTACATTCTGGCACGAGCGTGTAACGGTTACATTCTGGCCCGAGCGTGTAACGGTTACATTCTGGCACGAGCGTGTAACGGTTACATTCTGGCACGAGCGTGTAACGGTTACATTCTGGCACGAGCGTGTAACGGTTACATTCTGGCACGAGCGTGTAACGGTTACATTCTGGCACGAGCGTGTAACGGTTACATTCTGGCCCGAGCGTGTAACGGTTACATTCTGGCCCGAGCGTGTAACGGTTACATTCTGGCACGAGCGTGTAACGGTTACATTCTGGCACGAGCGTGTAACGGTTACATTCTGGCACGAGCGTGTAACGGTTACATTCTGGCACGAGCGTGTAACGGTTACATTCTGGCACGAGCGTGTAACGGTTACATTCTGGCACGAGCGTGTAACGGTTACATTCTGGCACGAGCGTGTAACGGTTACATTCTGGCACGAGCGTGTAACGGTTACATTCTGGCACGAGCGTGTAACGGTTACATTCTGGCACGAGCGTGTAACGGTTACATTCTGGCACGAGCGTGTAACGGTTACATTCTGGCACGAGCGTGTAACGTTACATTCTGGCACGAGCGTGTAACGGTTACATTCTGGCACGAGCGTGTAACGGTTACATTCTGGCACGAGCGTGTAACGGTTACATTCTGGCACGAGCGTGTAACGGTTACATTCTGGCACGAGCGTGTAACGGTTACATTCTGGCACGAGCGTGTAACGGTTACATTCTGGCACGAGCGTGTAACGGTTACATTCTGGCACGAGCGTGTAACGGTTACATTCTGGCACGAGCGTGTAACGGTTACATTCTGGCACGAGCGTGTAACGGTTACATTCTGGCACGAGCGTGTAACGGTTACATTCTGGCACGAGCGTGTAACGGTTACATTCTGGCACGAGCGTGTAACGGTTACATTCTGGCACGAGCGTGTAACAGTTACATTCTGGCACGAGCGTGTAACGGTTACATTCTGGCACGAGCGTGTAACGGTTACATTCTGGCACGAGCGTGTAACGGTTACATTCTGGCACGAGCGTGTAACGGTTACATTCTGGCACGAGCGTGTAACGGTTACATTCTGGCACGAGCGTGTAACGGTTACATTCTGGCACGAGCGTGTAACGGTTACATTCTGGCACGAGCGTGTAACGGTTACATTCTGGCACGAGCGTGTAACGGTTACATTCTGGCACGAGCGTGTAACGGTTGCATTCTGGCACGAGCGTGTAACGGTTGCATTCTGGCACGAGCGTGTAACGGTTACATTCTGGCACGAGCGTGTAACGGTTACATTCTGGCACGAGCGTGTAACGGTTACATTCTGGCACGAGCGTGTAACGGTTACATTCTGGCACGAGCGTGTAACGGTTACATTCTGGCACGAGCGTGTAACGGTTACATTCTGGCACGAGCGTGTAACGGTTACATTCTGGCACGAGCGTGTAAAGGTTACATTCTGGCACGAGCGTGTAACGGTTACATTCTGGCACGAGCGTGTACGGTAAATTCTGGCACGAGCGTGTAACGGTTACATTCTGGCACGAGCGTGTAACGGTAGATTCTGGCACGAGCGTGTAACGGTTACATTCTGGCACGAGCGTGTAACGGTTACATTCTGGCACGAGCGTGTAACGGTTACATTCTGGCACGAGCGTGTAACGGTTACATTCTGGCACGAGCGTGTAACGGTTACATTCTGGCACGAGCGTGTAACGGTTACATTCTGGCACGAGCGTGTAACGGTTGCATTCTGGCACGAGCGTGTAACGGTTGCATTCTGGCACGAGCGTGTAACGGTTACATTCTGGCACGAGCGTGTAACGGTTACATTCTGGCACGAGCGTGTAACGGTTACATTCTGGCACGAGCGTGTAACGGTTACATTCTGGCACGAGCGTGTAACGGTTACATTCTGGCACGAGCGTGTAACGGTTACATTCTGGCACGAGCGTGTAACGGTTACATTCTGGCACGAGCGTGTAACGGTTACATTCTGGCACGAGCGTGTAAAGGTTACATTCTGGCACGAGCGTGTAACGGTTACATTCTGGCACGAGCGTGTAACGGTTACATTCTGGCACGAGCGTGTAACGGTTACATTCTGGCACGAGCGTGTAACGGTTACATTCTGGCACGAGCGTGTAACGGTTAGATTCTGGCACGAGCGTGTAACGGTTACATTCTGGCACGAGCGTGTAACGGTTACATTCTGGCACGAGCGTGTAACGGTTAACATTCTGGCACGAGCGTGTAACGGTTACATTCTGGCACGAGCGTGTAACGGTTACATTCTGGCACGAGCGTGTAACGGTTACATTCTGGCACGAGCGTGTAACGGTTACATTCTGGCACGAGCGTGTAACGGTTACATTCTGGCACGAGCGTGTAACGGTTACATTCTGGCACGAGCGTGTAACGGTTGCATTCTGGCACGAGCGTGTAACGGTTGCATTCTGGCACGAGCGTTGTAACGGGTTACATTCTGGCACGAGCGTGTAACGGTTACATTCTGGCACGAGCGTGTAACGGTTACATTCTGGCACGAGCGTGTAACGGTTACATTCTGGCACGAGCGTGTAACGGTTACATTCTGGCACGAGCGTGTAACGGTTACATTCTGGCACGAGCGTGTAACGGTTACATTCTGGCACGAGCGTGTAACGGTTACATTCTGGCACGAGCGTGTAAAGGTTACATTCTGGCACGAGCGTGTAACGGTTACATTCTGGCACGAGCGTGTAACGGTTACATTCTGGCACGAGCGTGTAACGGTTACATTCTGGCACGAGCGTGTAACGGTTAGATTCTGGCACGAGCGTGTAACGGTTACATTCTGGCACGAGCGTGTAACGGTTACATTCTGGCACGAGCGTGTAACGGTTACATTCTGGCACGAGCGTGTAACGGTTACATTCTGGCACGAGCGTGTAACGGTTACATTCTGGCACGAGCGTGTAACGGTTACATTCTGGCACGAGCGTGTAACGGTTGCATTCTGGCACGAGCGTGTAACGGTTGCATTCTGGCACGAGCGTGTAACGGTTACATTCTGGCACGAGCGTGTAACGGTTACATTCTGGCACGAGCGTGTAACGGTTACATTCTGGCACGAGCGTGTAACGGTTACATTCTGGCACGAGCGTGTAACGGTTACATTCTGGCACGAGCGTGTAACGGTTACATTCTGGCACGAGCGTGTAACGGTTACATTCTGGCACGAGCGTGTAACGGTTACATTCTGGCACGAGCGTGTAAAGGTTACATTCTGGCACGAGCGTGTAACGGTTACATTCTGGCACGAGCGTGTAACGGTTACATTCTGGCACGAGCGTGTAACGGTTACATTCTGGCACGAGCGTGTAACGGTTAGATTCTGGCACGAGCGTGTAACGGTTACATTCTGGCACGAGCGTGTAACGGTTACATTCTGGCACGAGCGTGTAACGGTTACATTCTGGCACGAGCGTGTAACGGTTACATTCTGGCACGAGCGTGTAACGGTTACATTCTGGCACGAGCGTGTAACGGTTACATTCTGGCACGAGCGTGTAACGGTTACATTCTGGCACGAGCGTGTAACGGTTACATTCTGGCACGAGCGTGTAACGGTTACATTCTGTTACAAACGTACTGCTGCTTTACGCTTTCTGCATTCACCGTACATGACACACTGGCTAATATGTATTAATTCTTCCCACTGTGTTATGAAAGCTCGTGGACAGACGTGTGCAGTCTTTAATTGTATTACGGGAGAGTTGGGTTAGTTCATAAAGAAATGATTTGGCAGGCAGTTCTGTAGATGGAGGAGGGGTGTATGGGGCTTTTAAACGGAAAAACTAATTGGAGACATGCACAAAGAAACCTCAAATGAGTTTGACTGTATGAACACATTTTAGAACTTTAATCTCAGAAGGAGCGGTAATGTGTGTTTTTATTTTATTTCTCCTGCCATCCTTGTGACTTCTGACCGTTGCATAAGTGTAAAGCAGGAGAGGCCAACTTCAGTCCTCAAGGGCCACCAACAGGTCAGGTTTTCAGGATATCCCTCTTCAGCACAGGGGGTGCAGTCAATGACTGAGCCACTGATTGAGCCACCATTGCTGAAGCTGGGATATCCTTAAAACCTGACCTGTTGCTGGCCCTTGAGTTGGCCACCCTTTCTCTAAACAATGACACCTGCATGTCACTTTCCTATCTCACGTTGTATTCATTGTATATGAAACTAATACATCGGTGATATATTGGGACAGTGGCATTCTTTTTAACGTGACCCAATACAAAGCACAAGATATTTATTTACGAAAATAATTCCAGCCCTTTGAAGGGGTAACGTAACCCACTCGGCTTTTAGAAACAAATGGTGAACATTTGGATGTTTTGATTTCTTAGTAAAATGAAGGTTTCTCTGATCTGTACGGGTTTTACAGGGAACGAGGTTGTGTTAGCACGGCTCTTCCTCCCGCCTCAGCTTGTGACCTCCAAGTACACAATATTCAGGAGCAATACCTCATATTACACAATACGCAGGAGAAATACCTCATATTACACAATATGCAGGAGAAATACCTCATATTACACAATATGCAGGAGAAATACATCATAGTACACAATATGCAGGAGAAATACATCATAGTACACAATATTCAGGAGCAATACCTCATATTACACAATATGCAGGAGAAATACCTCATATTACACAATATGCAGGAGAAATACCTCATACTGTATTACACAATATGCAGGAGAAATACCTCATAGTACACAATATGCAGGAGAAATACCTCATAGTACACAATATGCAGGAGAAATACCTCATATTACACAATATTCAGGAGCAATACCTCATATTACACAATATGCAGGAGAAATACCTCATATTACACAATATGCAGGAGAAATACCTCATACTGTATTACACAATATGCAGGAGAAATACCTCATAGTACACAATATGCAGGAGAAATACCTCATAGTACACAATATGCAGGAGAAATACCTCATATTACACAATATTCAGGAGCAATACCTCATATTACACAATATGCAGGAGAAATACCTCATATTACACAATATGCAGGAGAAATACCTCATACTGTATTACACAATATGCAGGAGAAATACCTCATAGTACACAATATGCAGGAGAAATACCTCATAGTACACAATATGCAGGAGAAATACCTCATATTACACAATATTCAGAAGCAATACCTCATATTACACAATATGCAGGAGAAATACCTCATATTACACAATATGCAGGAGAAATACCTCATACTGTATTACACAATATGCAGGAGAAATACCTCATAGTACACAATATGCAGGAGAAATACCTCATAGTACACAATATGCAGGAGAAATACCTCATATTACACAATATTCAGGAGCAATACCTCATATTACACAATATGCAGGAGAAATACCTCATATTACACAATATGCAGGAGAAATACCTCATATTACTCAATATGCAGGAGAAATACATCATAGTACACAATATGCAGGAGAAATACATCATATTACACAATATGCAGGAGAAATACCTCATATTACACAATATGCAGGAGAAATACATCATATTACACAATATGCAGGAGAATCTGGTTTAATTAACTGCCAACCTCTGGAATTAGATTTAACAGTTATCACTATAAATTTGCATACTGAACTTGTTATAGATACAGTATTTGCTAATGTAACGGTCTTTCCCCCGCCCTGTGGGAGATTCTGCCATTACTGGGCGTCTGGTGCATGATACCTGCTGGTAACAGGAGGGCTGAGCTGTCCGTTGATGGTAGTGGGGACACAGGATCAGGTTTCTGGGGTACATTACCCACATGGTTCTCTAGCAGTGCAGCGCCTCCATCTGCTGTAGGCTCCAGGTAGGTGAAGATGATCTCCTACAGTAGAACTAATAACCTCTCTCCCCTCCCACCCCCCAGTAAGATCACACACTAGGCGGGAGTATAACAACAGGAATAGTTTATTTTCTCTCTCTGTACAGCACAGTACCAAGGCAGGATCTGCCTGATGCAGTTTCTCAGCTATCACTGAAGGATGGTCCCTGGACCTTCACTACAGGCCAAGGGCACCTGCAGCAGTCCCAGCTCTTCCCTGCCCCTCTAGCAGAGGCATGGTCCACACTCACTCTCCCCCGGAGGGAAGAGGACCAGAGAAGACCCAATAGTCAGGCTCTTGGCTGTGTGACCTGCCACTCTGCTTAACCCTGTGCCCAGGACATACTTGAAAACGAGAGGTAACTCTCAATGTATTACTTCCTGGTAAAATATCTTAATATATAAAATCAAAAGGTTGGTACTAGCTGCGGTGAATCTGATTGATCCTCAGCCTCTGGCCAATCAGATTGGTGGCTCTATGATGTCACCCGGCTCTATGACGTCACCCAACTCTCTCTCTTTCTCTCTCTCTACCTCTCCCTCCTCCCCCCCACCGGCTCCCGGACGGAGGGGAAGCACGGCCCGGCCCTCCTGCCCCAGCCGCCATCGCTCACTTCCCTCCCTGGCGGGGGGACAGGCAGTGGGCAGGCAGCCTCCGGAAGGACCCCCTTCCTCCTGCAGCTGCCCCTGGTAAGATGGTGGCGCACAGCGGACAGGCGGGGGGGGGTATTCAGTCAGGAGAGAGGGGGGGGAGTTAGTCAGGAGACAGGGGGGGAGGGAGTCAGGAGAGGGGGGGAGAGGGAGTCAGGAGAGAGGGGGGGAGAGAGGGGGGGAGGGAGTCAGGAGAGAAGGGGGGAAGCCTTAACAGCTGTGAAGAGGGGGGGAAGAGAGTTGAGAGGGAGGATGGGGGAGGCAGAACATTACATCACGGGCAACGCCGGGTATATCAGCTAGTTTTATAAATAAAATAATAATTAATAACTCTCAAGTGGGTAGAGGCACTACTAAATTTTGGGCGGCACCGCCCTTAAGTACAGCCAGAAGGAGGCCACCACGTCCATCCCATGATTGGACATGCTCAGGCCTGATGTCACCGCCTCCCACTGTCACTCCAGTGCAGCACCAAGGAGGGGGAAACCCCCATGTTGACTACTGGCAGCCTGATTCTAGCAGGGCTTACTGCCAGGAGTAGGGCAGGTTAGTAGCCAAAGGTGGCATGGCTGCACTAATTATACACTTTAAAACACATAGGTATTATTTAGCATAATATGTTCACATAAACCAGATGGAGAAACCCTTCACCATTGTGTTTCTCTGTATTATACTCTGTCTCCCTGTAATGACACGTCTTGCGTTTATCCTGCAGAATGAAGTGTGTTTTTTTTATTTCTAGCTTGTTCTTGAAATGTGGGACACTATGTATGAGTTATGCTAATTTGTTAGGGCAATGAATACATTAATTTCATTAGTAAATGGCCTCAAAGCAATAATTACCAGTGTAGGTGTGTCAGAAACAATCATGTTCAGTTGTGCCAGTTAATTATTAAGATTTTGTTCTGAAGGACCCAGATTTGACATCTAGTTTTAATTTAGCTGTAAATAAAAGTCTGTAGTATGCAGAGAGGAAAACCCAAGCCAGGAACTTGTTTTGTACTTAGATTTCTACTTTGTTTTCTTTTTTTTCCAATCTCTACTACCAATAAGATGCCAAAATAATTAGTGTCAGTGATGTGAAGTTTATTGCGTCGCCCCAAAAGGGCACATTATAATAAAAATAGCAATTTTGTCTTTTCAATCCCCTTGTATCTCTTTAAGTTACAGTATATAAATTTTCTACTGGAAATGCTAAGCTTAATATAGCCTGATCTTTGCAATATAAGTAGTTTATGATTTGAAGTTTTTTTGTTTGTAAATTCTGTTTTACATTTTATTTCTTTGCTTTTACCTTTAACCCATTTGCTTCCGGGCACTCAAAGCTGTTACAGACTACTCCTGGTAGAAAGAGGTTAATACAGATCTCATTATTACATAAAGTTAAAATAAGCATAGGGATTGGAAAGATGGTTCCTCTGCTATTTATCGGGTGCTTCCGTAGCGCCAACGGGTGACCTGCTGTGAAATATAAAACCTATTGGCCAGGACATTGTGTATGAGTGACCATCATGTCATCTCGCCCCTTGTCTTACATTCTATTATCAAAGTTACATCAGGAAGAGAGAAACAATTGAACTAGTTTAGCAGACAAAGCTGCAAAGGGGTGGGAGAAAGGAATGACCGTGATTATGTTGGGGGAGGCGGGAGGGGTGGTGGTGGCGCTGACTGAGAACAATTAAATGAGTTTAAATCATAAAGAAAAGGAACAGAGATATGTGCCATATAATTGTGGCAGGGTCACCCATAGATGGGTGAGAGGAGATGAGAAGGTGCATTGAGAAACATGATGTGGGAGAAGAAAAGGTGAGTGGAATATGTGGAAAAGTGCAAAGGAGTGAAGATAAAATGGAGAGAAAGATAAAGATTGTGTTTGCCCCACTAATGGCAAAAGGGGCAAAGACCCATAGTTACATTGCGATGTTATTCCATAAATTACTTTCTGGCATCAGAATTACAGTCTATTCAAGTGAAAGTGTCTTACAAAAGGGAATTGCTTAGTAAATATGGGTCTCTGTATCTTACAGATCACAAAGATGTACAAACTGTGTACAATGCGTGTGCATGAAGGTACCATCTTCTGGGGAATGGCCTTTAAGGCTCATTATTTGTCTTTAAATACAGTTTCGAAGAACACCTTTTGATCTGTAGAATTCCATAAATATAGATTATAGACTATAGACTATAATAGTTCACCTTCTCAGAAAATCCGTCTCCGTCATTTATGTGATTCAATGTTTTACATTAGCAAATGGAATTGTGCAAACTAAATCCCTTGGTTTGCTGGTGGATCCCACTCAGTGATGTGTCCAATATCATTTAGCGCTCGTTTCAGAGGCGTCTTTAACAAACAGTTTGACACAAAAGAAAATTATTCGAAATAAAATTTTCTTAGATCAGCAAAATGCAAAAGAAGCAGTTAGCTCTGATAATAAGAGAAATAAATGCTGTTTCTCTAACTGTAAGAACCCTAAGGGGAAACCGGGGCTAAGACCTGCCATGTCTCCTTAATTTGTGAACCCTGCACTCTTCAATAAGTGCTTCAAGGCACCAGGTACTCAGCCAACTTGTCTTTGTTCAGTACCTAGGACAAGCTTTTATCACCAAACACAGGAGATAAACTGCAGCTACTAAGAGGAGATTTCACATTATCATACCAGCATTAAATTGCCCTTTATATTTATAGCTCTAGGAAAGTTCATAATCCAAGTGTTCCCTGCCAGTTAATTCCTTGCTAATGAACATTTTACAGGTTCAGATAGTGCTTTCCTCCCTCCTAAATCCTGTCTCGGTTATATATTACATTTGTCATCAAACATTATTTCTTACGCCATTATTTTCCCTTCCTTTCTGTGCAGAGAAGCTGCTATATCTGTCTGTTTTGTGGAGTAAGTCGCCCCCACACCCCCCCCCCCCCCCACATTTCTTAACCTACGTAAACAGGAATTCTAATGTGATTAAGTCAACTAGTACAATAAAGAGGAAAGACCAAATAAATATAATGTAGATAGATGATCAGTTCAGGTTCAGATCCATCTATTTCAGATGATATTGGCTGCTCTGAAGACTGAGGCAGCAGGTAATCAATTTCATTGTGTTATTTTAGTTATGAAGCAATTACCTGAATATTTAAACTGAAAACTCCCAAAGGCAAGTGTGATTAATTGATAGTCATTCCTTTAAAAGGAACAGCGTAATTGTTGCTGCGGGTTATACTGGGGCATGACCCTGAACAAGCTCTAGTGAAAGTCACTGGTCCCCCCTCCCCCCAGTATATGCATGGTTACATATTTCTATCATCTCTCATTCTATAAGTACATTTGAACATAGCTTATTTTTTTTACTGTACATAGGCATCTAGTTAATGGGCAGTGAAATATATTAACAATCTCCATAGCTCGACAGAGCAGAATTTACAGCAAACTGCTCACAAATACCATGTTTTTGTATTATTTTATTTAATTGCTGAAAAATTCTGTTGTAGATGGTGTCTGTAACCGGACAAACTATTGAATGAACACCAGTTGCATATAGAATGTTCTTGTATTAAAGATGCATTTTTGGCAATGCTGTGATGAAATGCAGTAATATTCGGCAAGACATCCTCCTCCCATTCTACACCCATTCCAAACTCTTCTCCTGCCTTCCTCATTTCCTTTTCCTTTGACACAGAGGAGGATGTGTCACTACTGATCTCCTCTTAGCCCTGTAACACCTGTCCTCTTGACCCTGTTCCCTCCCATCTCCTCAAACTTCTTGTTTCTACTCTAATCCCTATACTTCCACATATTTTCAACTCCTCCCTCTACTCTGGTACCTTTCCCGTCTCCTTCAAGCACAGTTATACCCTTACTGAAAAACAGCAAGCTTTACCCTACCTGTCTCTAATTATTGCCCTGTCTCATTTGTGCCTTTTGCCTCTAAACTCCTTGAAAGCCTTGTGTTCTCTCACTTGCTCCATTTTCTCACCGCCTACTCTCTTAGACCCTCTACAATCTGGCTTCTGCACTGCTTACTCCAATGAAACAGCCCTCGCAAAAATAACTAGTGACCTCCATGCTGGAAAAGACAGAGGTCATTACAGTCTGCTCATATTACTCAACGTCTCTGCAGCCTTTCTCTTTCACATTCTCCATACTCTTGGTATTCATATCAAAGCTCTATCCTGGATCTCCTCTTACCTTTCCCGTTGTACTTTCAGTGTCTCTTTTGCTAACATCTCCTCCTCGATCTCTGTTGGAGTCTCTGTCCTGGGACCTCATCTTTTCTCCTTACATACTCTCTCCAGGTGACCTCATCACATCTTTAGGGTTCAAATATCACCTCTATGATGATGACACTAATTTATTTTTCAACCCCTGACCTTACACCTGCGGTACAGACCAAAGTCACTGAATGTCTCTCCGCTATACCATCCGGTATGTCCCTCCGTCGACTTAAACTTAACATGGCAAAAACGGAGCTCCTCATACTTCCTCCCAAACCTGGCCCTACTGCCCCTTTCTACATTACTGTTGGCAGCAATATCATACACCCAGTGTCACAAGGACGCTGCCTAGGGGTCACACTCGACTCCTGACTCACATTCTCCTCTCACAGTCACAATGTAGCTAAAACCTGTCGTTTTTACTTTGGTAACATTGCAAAGATACGCCCTTTCCTCTGTCCCTCTGTACTGCAAAAACTCTGACTCAGGCCCTCATTCTCTCCCGTCTCGACTATTGTAACCTTCTACTGTCCGGCCTTCCTGCCTCTCACCTGTCTCCCCTACAATCTATCCTTAACGCTGCTGCTACAATCATTTTATTCTCTCCTAAATCTGTCTCAGCGTCTCCCGTGCTGAAATCCCTCTCCAGGTTTCCTATCAAATCCTATATCACACACTCAATTCTCCTCCTCACTTTTAAAGCTTTACACTCTTCTGCCCCTCCTTACACTTCAGCCCTAATTTGTCGCTATACACCATCCCGACTCTTGCGTTCTGCTCAAGGATGTCTTCTGTCTACCTCTTGTATCTAAAACCCGCTCCTGCCTAAACCCTTTAGCGGGCCATTCACGGATGCGCAGTCAGCGCGGGCCATTTGCGCATGTGTGGAAGGTGCCGCCCATGCATGCAGGAGTGGTGATTTATAAAAACATGACATTTACTACAATTTCAGGCCACCGGACAAACAACAACAAAATGGGACTGTCCCGGCTAAACCGGGACATCTGGTCACCCTAGCTATACATCTCGGACGCACTGACGTTGACCCCTGGCAGACGCACTTACCAGAATGCCCTCCTACTGTCTCTATAAGTTCCTCCTAATTACCACTTAGATTGTAAGCTCTTCGGGGCAGGGACTCCTTTCCCTAATGTTACTTTTATGTCCGAAGCGCTTATTCCCATTCTGTGCTATATTATTATGTCCCGTGTATTACTGCTGTGACGCGCTGTGTACATTAATGACGCTGTATACATAAAGATATACTGTACATACATATTTCACTTTAAAGTTGACAGAGATGGCAAGTCTAGGGATCAACAATTCAAAGTGGCGTGTAGTTTAGGAATCTGCTGAAAGTCTGTCGTGACGTGGTTTGTCGTGACGTGGTTTGTCGTGACGTGGTTTGTCGTGACGTGGTTTGTCGTAACGTAATTTGTCGTGACGTGGTTGCAGCTTGATATGTTTTGGCTGAAATATTTTGTCCTATTGGATGCGCATTGGGGCTTCTTTATTTACTGTTGATCAAGGCTGAAAGTAAGATCAAAGGGCATTCATTTCCAGAACCTAATAGCTCTGCTCTAAAGGTGCCACAAAGTTTCTAACATGGGAGCGGCAATAAATTGTTGTATTTTTAATTACAGTTCAGGCTAATGTAACTCGTGCCTATTTATGTGCCATTTGGATCCTGCTTTCAGATGGTTCCACCTGCCTGAACATCACACCACAAAGCACACACAGCAAAGGACTTCGCTTTGGGCACACACATAAGCACATAAAGTACAACACGATTTACAAAACTCCATGAAGCTCCTCGGAAGAACCTGCTGTAGTTAAAAACCCAGCACCAGCTCTCTGTGACCTTAGGCGTGTCATTATATGTACGCATGACCCACAAATGAAATGCCTTCCTTTGGAAGGGATATGTTACACATGTAAATAATTTGCTGTACAACTCTGTATACACAACATAAAAATGTATTCTTTATAATACATGATTGTATATGTTGTACATTATAACAAAGTGCCCTATTTATAGAACTACACAACATATTACATAGTTAATTCACTCTTTTCAAACTTAATTGGTGGAAGAGAGATACATTTCTGGTTCTTGGAAGAGAGAAAACTAAATGCAAACAGATCACGAGTTGGTTATATTCATGTTGCTTATAGAGGAATAAACCTGTAGAAATTGCCGATAAACTTTTCGTAACTTCTGATTCTTTTGTTTTCGGTAGCAGCGGGTGTTGCGGCGGGTGTTGCAGCGTGTGTTGCAGCTGGTGTTGCAGCTGGTGTTGCAGCTGGTGTTGCAGCGTGTGTTGCAGCAGGTGTTGCAGCGTGTGTTGCAGCGGGTGTTGCAGCGGGTGTTGCAGCGGGTGTTGCAGCGGGTGTTGCAGCGGGTGTTGCAGCGGGTGTTGCAGCACAGTTACGCCCTCACACGGAGGATGATCATTTCCTGCCGGGGCGCAGACATATTTCTAGTTCAGTAGCCACTGGTAGGAGTGAGATCTGCGAGCTTACATACATTCCAAAGACAAAGGAACAAAGAAACCGAAATAAAGGGCATCAATTTAAACACGCGGGTGTATTTTACAACCTACAGAAGATCATTTGGAATACACGGAAGTTGCTGAAAAATATATATATACAGATGTAGCGAGACTTAATATTTTCGGTGCTATGGCGGTCAGGTTACCGAAAGATTAACGCTACAGGGGTCTCATATTGGGAAGCGTGAATCCCCCGCAGCGCGAAGACACTGGGGACAGTAATTCTGGCTACATCTGGGTATATATATATATATATATTCTTTTATAAAGTACATTTTTTTATGTATTAGTTTTATTCTTTTGAGTGAATATCAACTATTGAAATTCTAATAACTTTTGTGTAACTATTGTCCTATGTATCTGGCATAGAACTATATGGAGCTGTCACACCCAGAACGAGGAGCTGCCCTCAGGACCGATTTCACAACACAATTTCATCAGATGGTCTTAATTTTCTACTTGGCATTAACATTTCCAGCTGACATAACTAGGAGAAGATATTAGCATACTTCAGCAGGAACTATGTTGCTTAACTCTTGCTACTTATATGAAGAACTTAATTTATTCTCTTTAAGTTACGCTGGTATTGTTTCATCAGGCCCGGCCATCTTTGTCTAAAGGGCAGTGACCGGTTAGTCGTTTAAAGTCCTGCGTGAAATAAGGACTGTATCGCGGCAGAAATATTTTACGATGACCTTTTGTTGGAAAGGATAAAGTTATGCACCTGTTTGTAATGACAATGAGTCTATTGAACTTAACCCCGCCCACTTCACTGACGGAGTGGCCCATCGGGCAGGGAAGGGGTTAATAGACATTCTGTACAGCAGGCGTTTGTCATAAAGCAATACTTTGTATCATTGCACACTATCTCCTATACTCCTAACGCTCCGTGCACCAAACTCCACCCTGAGACGCACTCAGACCCTCACTGAGAAGCCACTTTACCTTGTTACAGCATTGCCCCTTATTCCCTCTGGAGCAGGAGTGGTCACCTCCAGTCCTCGAGGGCACCAACATGTCAGGTTTTAAGGATATCTCTGCTTTAGCACAGGTGTATGTATGTGTAACACCTTCCCACTATCCCTATGGGAAACCGCGGTAATTACAGTACTGGTGCTACCTGTTAGGCTTACAGAAGGCCTGCATTACACAGTCTGAATGGCCATCCCAACCATAACATGGCCAACGCAATACTGCTGCTTCTCCTTACTACGGAGCTGTTCTTCCCCCCCAGGAGGTAAGAAGTGGATCCCTGCTACATATGTATGTACTGTATGTCTTTATTTATATAGCGCCATTAATGTACATAGCGCTTCGCAGTAGTAATATATACGTGCCAATAATATAAATAACAAATAATACAAATAACACAAAGGGGAATAAGTGCTTCAGACATAAAAGTAACATTGAGGAAGAGGAGTCCCTGCTCTGAAGAGCTTACAATCTAATTGGTTGGTAGGAAGAACGTACAGAGACAGTAGGAGGGAGTTCTGGTAAGTGCGTCTGCAGGGGGCCAAGGTTAATGTAAGAGGTGTTAATTATCAGCCACCGAGCTACTCATATGCTTCGTTAAGGTGTTTTTTAAGGTGGGTCTTAAAGGTGGATAGAGAGGGTGCTAGTCGGGTATTGAGGGGAAGGGCATTCCAGAGGTGCGGGGCAGTCAGTGAGAGAGGTTTATGGCGGGAGAGGGCTTTAGATACAAAGGGGGGTGGAGAGAAGACATCCTTGAGCAGAACGCAAGAGTCAATGGCTCAGTCAATGACTGCACTACCTGTGCTGAAGCAGGGATATCAAGAGAACCTGACCTGTTTGTGGCCCTTGAGGACTGGAGTTGGCCACCCCTGCCCTAGAGTGTAAGCTCCCAGGATCAGGACCCTCATTTCCTTCTGTATCTGTTTACACTTGTTTTTCTTTATTTGGTTTGTCGTTCTGTTTGTAATTTATCGCTCTTTTCTCCTCGTGATGCAGAATATTTTGGCGCTTAATAAATAATATTAATAATGTGGGGAAAAGATTAGCGTGGGTGGAAACACACAGAGGAAACACACAGAGGAAACACACAGAGGAAACACACAGAGGAAACACACAGAGGAAACACAGAGGAAACACACAGAGGAAACACACAGAGGAAACACACAGAGGAAACACAGAGGAAACACACAGAGGAAACACAGAGGAAACACACAGAGGAAACACACAGAGGAAACACTGCAAACCTAGCACGTCTTTGGGGCTTCTTTTATATGGGCTAAATGAGTAACTGCGTAAGAGACCGTCTCTCAAACCTCATCCCAGGGCCCTGACCTGGGCCAAGTTTCAGGGAAACTAATCAATCTCTGATAATTCCCCGTACTCACAGATCCATTGGTTACTCCTAAACCTGGTGGGGCTCATCGTCCCCAAGGAGAAATTTAAACACAATTAAGAGGCTTTTATTTTTATTACGGGTGAACCTGCGGAAGTAATATTTGTTGTAGGCTAATTATACTTTTCATAGAGTTTATAAAGCCTGAGAGGTGCACATGACGTTTTACAGCTGTGTAAATGAGAGATTCCCGTATGAAGAATTCTCATGTTTGTCCCTTTAATCCAGGGGCCGTTCCCGAGCTTTGGTAAACTTCGGGCGCCACACACTTAATGTAGATTAAATGTGTGGCCCCACATGTCCCCTCCTCTCCAGCTTATCCCCCACATGTCCCCTCCTCTTCAGCTTCTCCCCCACATGTCCCCTCCTCTTCAGCTTATCCCCCACATGTTCCCTCCTCTTCAGCTTCTCCCCCACATGTCCCCTCCTCTCCAGCTTCTCCCCGCACATGTCCCCTCCTCTCCAGCTTCTCCCCCACATGTCCCCTCCTCTCCAGCTTCTTCCCCACATGTCCCCTCCTCTCCAGCTTCTCCCCACATGTCCCCATCTCTCCAGCTTCTCCCCCACATGTCCCCTCCTCTCCAGCTTATCCCCCACATGTTCCCTCCTCTTCAGCTTCTCCCCCACATGTCCCCTCCTCTCCAGATTCTCCCCCACATGTCCCCTCCTCTCCAGCTTCTCCCCCACATGTCCCCTCCTCTACAGCTTCTCCCCCACAAGTCCCATCCTCTCAAGCATCTCCCCCACATGTCCCCTCCTCTCCAGCTCCTCCCCCCACATTTCCCCTCCTCTCCAGCTTCTCCGCTACATGTCCCATCCTCTCCAGCTTCTCCCCCACATGTCCCCTCCTCTCCAGCTTCTCCCCCACATGTCCCCTCCTCTCCAGCTTCTCCCCCACGTCCCATCCCCTCCAGCTTCTCCCCCCACATTTCCCCATCTCTCCAGCTTCTCCCCCCACATTTCCCCTCCTCTCCAGCTTCTCCGCCACATGTCCCATCCTCTCCAGCTTCTCCCCCACATGTCCCCTCCTCTCCAGCTTCTCCCCCACATGTTCCCTCCTCTCCAGCTTCTCCCCCACGTCCCATCCCCTCCAGCTTCTCCCCCCACATTTCCCCATCTCTCCAGCTTCTCCCCCCACATTTCCCCTCATCTCCAGCTTCTTCCCCACATGTCCCCTCCTCTCCAGCTTCTCCCCCACGTCCCCTTCTCTCCAGCTCCTCCCCCCACATGTTCCTTCCTCTCCAGCTTCTCCCCCCACACGTCCCCTCCTTTCCAGCTTCTTCCCCACATGTCCCCTCTCCAGATCCTCCCCACATGTCCCCTCCTCTCCAGCTTCTCCCCCACATGTCCCCTCCTCTCCAGCTTCTCCCCCACGTTCCATCCCCTCCAGCTTCTCCCCCACATTTCCCCATCTCTCCAGCTTCTCCCCCCACATTTCCCCTCCTCTCCAGCTTCTTCCCCACATGTCCCCTCCTCTCCAGCTTCTCCCTGCACATGTTCCCTCCTCTCCAGCTTCTCCCCCCACATTTCTCCTCCTCTCCAGCTTCTCCCCCCACATGTCTTCTCCTCTCCAGCTTGTCCCCCACATGTCCCTTCCTCTCCAGCTTCTCCCTGCACATGTTCCCTCCTCTCCAGCTTCTCCCCCCACATGTCCCCTCCTTTCCAGCTTCTTCCCCACATGTCCCCTCTCCAGATCCTCCCCACATGTCTCCTCCTCTCCAGCTTCTCCCCCCACATGTCTTCTCCTCTCCAGCTTGTCCCCCACATGTCCCTTCCTCTCCAGCTTCTCCCTGCACATGTTCCCTCCTCTCCAGCTTCTCCCCCCACATTTCCCCTCCTCTCCAGCTTCTCTCCCACATGTCCCTCCTCTCCAGCTTCTCGCCCACATGTCCCCTCTTCTCCAGCTTCTCCCCCAACATTTCCCCTCCTCTCCAGCATCTCCCCGCACATGACCCTCACCTCCAGCTTCTCCCCCACATGTCCCCTCCTCTCCAGCTTCTCCCCCCACATTTCCCCTCCTCTCCAGCTTCTCCCCGCACATGACCCTCACCACTAGCTTCTACCCCCACATGTCCCTCCTCTCCAGCTTCTCCCCCACCATGTCCCCTCCTCTCCAGCTTCTCCCTGCACATATCCCTTCCTCTCCAGATTCTCCCCGCACATGTCCCCTCCTCTCCAGCTTCTCCCCGCACATGACCTTCCTCTCCAGCTTCTACCCCCACATGTCCCCTCTCCAGCTTCTCCCCGCACATGTCCCCTCCTCTACAGCTTCTCCCCCCACATCTTCCCTTCTCTTACACCTCTTCCTCCTTCTCTCTGACCCTTCCTTCTCTCTCACCGCTCTCCTCTCTCACTCCATTTCTCTCTCACTTCTCTCTTTTCTATCACTTCTCTCTTCCCTCTCTTCTTTCTTCTCTCTCACCCCCTGTTCTTTCACCCTCCCTTCTCACTCACCCCCCTTCCCTCACTCCACTTCTCTCACTTCTCAATCTTCTCTCTCACTCCACCTTCTCTCACTTCTCTCTTTCCTACACTCCCTCCCCCTTCTCTCACTTCTCTCTCCTCTCCCTTCTCTTTCGTAGTCCTACAGTACCTGAGATGTGAGCAGTAACGCGACGGTGGCTTTGCAGGGATAATGGAAGTTGCCAAACTTCTGGTGGGGCCTAACGTCCATGTTAGGTCCCACCTGGGTGGGCTGGCACCACCGCCACTCTCTCTTGTTGCAACTGCTTTCGCTCTCTCTTGTTGCCGCTGCTATCGCTCTCTATTGCCACCGCTATCGCTCTCTCTTGTTGCCACTGCTATCGCTCTCTATTGCCACCGCTATCGCTCTCTATTGCCACCGCTCTCGCTCTCTCTCTTGCCGCCGCTCTCTCTCTTGCTGCCGCTCTCGCTCTCTTTTGCCGCCGTTCTCGCTCTCTCTTGCCGCTGCTTTCTCTCTCGTGTGGTTTGGAGAGTGGCTGGGCCGGATGTGGCGCCGCCGGACACATTTTTCCCACCGCTGCGTTACGTGCTTTAGTACCAGATGGAACGGCTGCAGATTGTTGGGTTTTAGCTGCTTATAGCAGCGGTGAGACGGTAACACAAGTTACCAACTGAGCCAATGTCAATGCAGTTGTTAACGGTGCTTCCACTGTCTCACCATTTAGATATAGGGGCCTTAGTGCCTGACAGCTCAGCTTGTTTACTGCTGTGTTTCCTCGTGTGCACCCCTGGGATCCTCGTCAGGATGGAGCTGCTTCACCTCCTCCGCTGGCGTTGCGTCAGAGCACTGACCTTAACCTCTGGATTCCATGTCCGGCATCAGCATTCAGGGCCGGGTTTGGGCACGACCTTCACTAAAAGCCTTCTCCGGTTTCTTGTGTCGACTCTGTATATCCGGTGAACGCACTAAGGCCCAAAGCTCCGGTAACTTACAATGTGTTGTTAACCAAACTTAACGTCACATTTCGGCTCACCACATATCTTCAAAGGCCAATAACGTACCGCAACGTTATGTTTTCTCCCATAAAGACCATTGCGTTAACGTTAACGCCTGTTAGTGATTGTATGCAAAGAGGCGTTACCCTAACATTGCATATTCACCAAAGTCTGTTTAGGTTAACTTGAGGAGTTTATGATACATGAGTTTGGTCATAGCTACTCGTTACTCCCATCCAGACCCAGGAATGGGGCTTTTGCTATAAAGGAGAAGGGAGCGGGAGAGCTGGAGGGAGCGGGAGAGCGGGAGAGCGGGGGAGCGGGAGAGCGGGGGAGCGCAGGAGATCCATTGACTTATAAACCTCAGACAACACCTGACTTTGTGATACGTAGAGAGAGATGCCTGGGAAATGCAGGGGTGTGTTTTACAGGTACAGGGATCTGTTGTATGTGGTGTTTTGGGAGGCAGACATATTTCAGGGTCCTGTAAGGCAAACAGACACGTGACATCCCTGTATTGTAAGCTAAAGGTCATGCGACATTAATGTGATGTAAAGCCTATGCTAAGGGGATGTGTTCTGGCCATTGTTTTCGCATGGAATTAGCTTTGAATATACACGTTCCCCTCAGGGGAGGAAATAACGCCGTTGCTAGTTAAGGTAACATGGTGTTATGAGATCCCTGATCTCACGGATTTCACAGATTTATGTGGATCTAACCCGCTGCCTCCTCTTGTGTGCGTTCTTCTTTCATCGCACCTTCCTCAGTCAGGTCAGAGCTCACCTGTTCACGGCTTCAGGTAGCACACGGTCCTGATATCCGCTTACCTTTCCTTCTCCAATTCTTCATGATGTAAATAACGAGCATGCAGCAGTCGGACCACTGATAGTAAATTGGAACGTTTCTTAAAATGTAAGCTACAAGTATCTTAATAGAAGTATATATTTTGTATGTGATCAATAGAAATCTCTATTTAAATGTGAGTGGTTCTTATCACATTTAGACAATGATTTATTATGGGGAAGCATCGGGTGGTCAGCTTCGGTTTAGAGGCCAGTTAAGAGTTGTTTTTATTTTATAAGCCTTTACAAGAAGAATTGGTCATAAGTTGTCATGCGAGTAAAACTAACAATGTATGTCAAAATGTGCTAAATATGTCTGTCTGATAAGGAGCCTCCAGTGCACTGCAGTCCTGCGCCCATCTCAACTCCAGTCCTCAACAGGTCACGCTTTAAGGATATACCTGCTTCAGAACAGGTGGCTCAATCTGATTGAGCCACCTGTGCTGAAGTAGGGACTGATTGAGCTACTTGTGCTGAAGCTGAGATATCCTTAAAACCTTACCTCTGGGTGTAAGGGGGTCTTGGGGGGTTGGGTACCCCGCCTTATGTTTGCTGATGTAGATGGTTTTTCCTAGACATTGAGCTGGCTATAAGATGATGGGTTTCTAACGGTCATGCCTTGAAGTGGCAGCAGGCTTAAGACACTGGCCAAAGGGTTAAACTAAATGACCCTTTTTCAAGAGATATATAGGTATTGCCTGTGTATTTTTGTCACATTGTAAGTAGCATTGGGCATCTTTGTATGTTTTTTGTTTTATATATTTAGCCACGCCCATTAGCGTTCCTTTTGACACTTATATACATATATATATATATATTATGTGGTAATGTTTGGGGTTTCTCAGAGCTTGTTGGGTATCTGTGTGTTTATTGCTGGCTATATGATGATGGGTTACCCCAGGGGTGCGCAAAGTGGGGGGGGGGGGGGGTGCAACGTGACGTCTCACATGACCCCGCAGCATGATTTGATGCCGGAGCATGCAGGGGGGGTCCAGGCAGGGGGGGGGCAGGAAGAAGACTTTGCGCACCCCTGGGTTACCCTTTGCTAATTAGATCCAGTTAACTTCTTGAGCCCACCCCACAACCACCAAACTTCAGAAATATATTTCTTTTTTCTTTTGACATTTAAGAAGATCCCTGAACTGAGTTTGAATGTAACATACTGTATATGAAAGCACCTTTGATGAATAAAGCATTTGCATTTGTGAACAGGATTTTTTTTTACAGTTTTTGTATGTCTTAATGTTCTAAATCAAATCTCAAAATTACCCTGAGCTCAAAATATATTTCTAAACTTTGTTTTCGAGCCTGTGAATGCTCCGGTGCTAGAACAAAGCCAAATGATTCATTCATTTGCATACATGAGCACAATCCGTATAAGCTTTAATTGAAAGTCTTTGTTGTCCAGAAGCATGTGGAAGTGTGCTAAGGTTTAGTGATAACATTTCAGCTGTAACACTCAGTATTGTGTCAGAAAGTGTAGAAATTTATTGTCCAATTTAGAAACCTGAGATGTTACCGGGAAGTGCTGTGGGGTGCGTTATAATGAAAATACCAATTCACATTAGACATGGTTGCCATAAGCAAAAATCGTAATATCTTAGCAAGACTTTTATAACCACTTCAATGCTGGAAGCTCCTGCAAAGTATTCCTTTGCAAATCTTTGCAGATCTGTCCAACACCAAAGGGGTTAAGTCTTATTGTAATAATCTTGCATTCCTAATTTTCTAAGTGATTGCCAAGTTAAGTACTTTGATGGCCTTTGGACAGATTTATATTTTGTCTTCTTCTGAATTAGTGGTGACTGACAAGAGGACATTGTTTTATATGATGCTATTTAAATAAGCCCTGCAGGGTGTTTCTGTAATGTTGTCACTTCAAGTCCAAACTGGTAAAAAAGAAATGTGTATTAAGAGGAATCTTCATTAGCTTTTATGACTTTAATCTAGTGCAGTGTTCAGCTTCCTTAGAAGGCGAGACATTTTAACATATTTAGGCAGCCTCATTTTTGTTTCAGAATGTTGCACTTTTATGGAAAAAATAATAATAAACATTGTGTCAATTTCATTTCATTTAGATTTTTAACTACTTTGTCATAGATTTAGGGGGAGTTGTATCAAGTAATTTTGGGCACCTTGTACCTGTTTGTATCCACGTCTCAGTGTCTCAGTTTGGCCTCATGCTCACCATATTGCTTTTCTGATATCGTCCCAACGATGAGTTACCAGGAGCGTATGCTGATGGAATGTATCACATTCTCCAAATTGCTCCCTTTTCTGTTTCCTCTGTGCCAAATGTAAGAAACTTCATTAACAAACTTTGTACATTGATACATCCAAGAGCCAAAAATAGAGTATTGTGCCAAAACATTCTTTTCGTTCATGCATAGGTCCCATTAAGTTAATGTTATGTTGAGGTAACCAAAGTATTGGCCCTCATAATGTAGGTAATGCTTGCACACTTCACAGGATGGAGCTTGCACCTCACCTGGTTTAATTGAATGGGTGTTTTCCCAGTTTGGCATGTAAAACCTTTCTTTTCTGGAGCTTTTGAAGATAACCATGTCCAAAACCAGGTGCTGTAGATAATTGGCTGGGTCCATATCCTAATTAATGAAAGCAAATTAGAAACAAGCTGCACATTTACTACTTACTATTTCATATGTATAGAATATTTGTATGTAGATATTTGATGGTACTTTGTGTAACATCTTTATTCCACTAGTGTGTGTTATATAGAAAACAGATGCCGCACGAGTATATTTAGTGGACATGGGGTAGAGAGAGGGGTGGGTCACATGTTTAGGAAGGGTCAGCATTATTGTATACTGCTAGATGTCTCCCTGCAATTTATGGAGTAAATTGTAATCATTTTTGTTATGTCTCCAAAATATGCGTCATACAGTACATCACAAAAGAAGAATAACTCGCTGTGCAGAGCACAGAAAGTTTATGGAAACCAGATGTATAAAGCACATGCCACGCTTTGCCCAGGAGGCGGTGAATGCCACGATATCGGAAGCCGCATCGAGCTTTGATGATGCCTTGGTTTGTTGGGTTCCCAGATACTCTCCATTTCAAACAAACTTCAACTTATTTGGCAGTAAAGGGTTTAATCTTAATCATTATTGGCCAGAGCGGTTAAAGTGGCTGCTGCAGAGACGCTTCAATGGTGATTAAGTTGTGGACAGGTTATTGGGGGTCCGCTAGTTCAGAATATACACAATAAAGTAGTGTAGCGGGGTTGCTGATTTAATAAACATGGAGCATTCAGTTTTGCACCTTTTCAATTCTATTCACATTTCCGTAGGACCCACTGTACCCGGATACGTTTGGGCGATGAGAAACGCTTGCTGTAGATTTTAGCAGCTAAACGAGCTTTTTAGTGCTTGCTAGCTAATTTTAGAATAATATTAATTTTGTTTATACATGGCATAATCACATACAACCCCAAAGCCCTTATTTGAAGCATTAGAGTGCAATTTTATGGCAGGCATTATAAAGTACTGCTTGTTTCTTTATAACACATTTGAACATCAGAGTTGAGATAAATAGTCTTTACTCTCCATTAAAATATTAAAATGTATTTGAAAAGAAAAAGGCATAACTATCCTTCATTCTTGTTTAATGAACATTCGTTGGCAAGTATAACACCTTAATAGCCGAGTGAATGATTTCTGTGTGAGCTTCCTCCATTCCCCTGTCAAAAACGTGTCCAGGTGCTGAGAATGTGTTAGAAGAAGCATATTTGTACTTATTAGTTTTCTATTTGATTACAGAACAGTAAATTAAGAGTCAGTAACTGCCTGAAGCGTAGATGTGTTCCCTGAGATTAGGACTGATAGGACAGGTGCTTCCGAATTAGCATTAAAAGCAACCTTTGCAACTTGTGTACATCTTTATAGTGTGCTGGAGTCCTCTGTTATGTACTTATATACAGGTAAATACGCTTTGTACTTATATACAGGTAAATACGCTTTGTACTTATATACAGGTAAATATGCTTTGTACTTATATACAGGTAAATACGCTTTGTACTTATATACAGGTAAATACGCTTTGTACTTATATACAGGTAAATACACTTTGTACTTATATACAGGTAAATACGCTTTGTACTTATATACAGGTAAATACGCTTTGTACTTATATACAGGTAAATACGCTTTGTACTTATATACAGGTAAATATGTTTTGTACTTACAGTATAAAAGGTAAATACGCTTTGTACTTATATACAGGTAAATACGTTTGACATATACAGTTAAATATGTTTTATGCTTTGTACTTATATACAGGTAAATATGCTTTATACTTATATAGAGGTGTAACGCTGTTCCCCCCCTCCTCCCACCCCCCGCCCCCATCTCACATAGGGTCTATCTTGCTCTGGTTACTACTTTGAGTGTGGTGCAAACCCGCTGGTAACAGGGGGCCTGGTGCAAACCCGCTGGTAACAGGGGGCCCTGTGTCTCCCGCATGGTGTTATAGGGGAATGACAGGACAGGCTTCTGGGGTCTTGCCCGAATCGTACTCACAGGTGCAGCGCCTCCATCTCTTGCAGCCCCCAGATGTATGGGGAGAAGTCTCTGCAGGAGAATCTCTTTACCTTCCTCCCAATAGACTTCACTCTCAGGCCAGAAGTATAATAAAACACAGATTGCTTTATTCAGTCTTCCTCTCTGAATCACAGCAGTGCACAGCTTTAGCTTGTAGGGCTTCCACCCTCAGGATGTCCCTGGACTTACACTCCCAGCCAAAGGGCACCAGGAGCAGTCCCAGATCTTCCCTTTCTCTCTGGTAGAGTAAGGGGAACAGTCTCCCACCGCTCCCCTAAGGGAGGGCACACAGTGTACAGAGCCCTGCACACTGCACTCGGGTAGACCAGCCTCTCTCATGGTAGAGGCAACACTGCCTAAATACAGGAAGTACAGTGCCTTAAGTACAGATCCAGTAGTCACCACCCCTGTGCCTCTGATTGGGCACAAGACCTGATTACAGTACCTTCTCTGACTCAATGCACTGCTATGAGTGGGGAAAACCCATGATTACTCCTGGCAACCTAGCCTTACTAGGAATTATTGCCAGGAGGAGGGCAGACCTCTAGCCCAAAACCAATCAGGGCTACACAGGTAAATATGCTTTATACTTATATACAGGTAAATACGAAAATTAGAACTGCTGATTTTAAACTCTGAATCACATGGCGGGAATACTTTGCACTGCTGTGTCTGAAGTAAACGTAAAGAATATGGAGGGAGGGGGAGAGGGAGGGAGGGGGAGAGGGAGGAAGAGACTCTAGGTACACAACTAGTAGGATAAAAAAGGCTATTAAATGAAGACATTTAATAGAACGAGTAACAGTAACAATAACACAAACATACAACCTTTAAAATAAAAGTGGGAAAACGTAGCACTGCCCTTTCTATTCTGTGTAGAGAAATCGTATGTTGGAGAGTGAAGCTCCAAGGCAGCAACTTCCCGGTGACCCCAGACACCCGGTGCCTCTAGCTCAAGGGATCTGTGAGCGCGGTAAACTCCCTTCTCTATACAGTAGGTAGGGCTGGGGCTTACAAAGGGCCCACACAATAGCCAGGAACTACTTTTTCACCATGGCGTAGGCTACTTCCCGATTAAGGTGTTTGCGGCTGAGGGGTAAGCAGAGCCCCATCCCGAAGATTGAGGCATTGGTCTGTTCCAAGGTCCCAGCGCAGCCTACAGGGCTTGGAAGACGCACTCTGGAGACCAGATCACAAAGCGGGGCACGTGCTTCTTCGTCACATCGGTCAGGGGTGCAGCTAGCGCACGGTACTGGGTACAAACTTGCATTAGTACCCTGCCTTTCCCACGAAGGCTGGCACTTGCTTCTGGGTGTGGGGAGTCAGACCCTGTGTCGTATCTAGACATGCACAGGACTCCGGGCATAGATTACTTCAGGGCCCCATTAAAAATCAAAGTATTCTGCAGATTCTAAATTAAATATACCGCACACATATAAATATAGATTAAATATAAAATATAGATTACTCGTACTCACCATTTATTTTTAAGTCAGAAGTTTCGTTTCTGCACTTTTTGCACTTTTTGCCTGGCCCTAAAAGAGGGTCACATCTAAGTGCGGTAATATAGATGGGTGCAGGTGTTGGTGCTGAGAGTCTCTCATACCTTTTCTCAGGGTGCTAGCGTCTGGGCTGGTGGTGTAAGCGGGGTGTAATAAGAGCGCCAGGAACTTCATTGGACACACAGGTTTCTTTATTTACAGACGTTTATCATACTTCTTCTCTGGGCGCTCAGTTAGCTTCCCAGAGAGGCACACAGCTTGTCACCGCCCATTACCATTGGTTATGGATAACATGCAATCTCTTGGTGTAGTGGACTTGAAGCATTTCCAGGCACCGTCCAGGACTCTGTGGCCACGTGTATCGTCTATCAAGGTTCCCATCTAACAATCCATATATACAGGTCCCTACTGGTCCCTACTATGGCAGCCTAGTGTGCTTAGGTGTAAAGTTGGCGTTAGAGCAACTCTAGGTGCGGCACTCCCTGGATCCCTGATCTGCAATGAGTGCCACACACATCCTCTGTTTAGAAAGGGGTATCATGTTCCTGACCCTGCAATATTATTGGCCCTTCTTAGCTAAGGGACACTCTTCCATAACTTCAAAATAATAAAAGGTGACCATACTCTATACACAAAGTTACACATTTAAGACATACACGTAACATGGTGAGACTCCTCTCCTCTAGTGTCCTCCAGGAGCCTGGGGTCTGGAAGCTCCTGCAGGCCCTTTTATACGTTCCTGGGTGACATCATAACCCCACCCTTATTACTAGTTAGAATAAAGACAACTTTAGCTTACTATGAGTCATCCCATGTCAGATGACCATTCTAGCAGGTTCTGGAACTGAGGAGTGGCCAAACACCTGACACGATTTACTTTAGCAACATGACATTGGCTATATAAAATGAGGTACATGGGATTAGTTACCTTTTACTAGGGCCTTACTTTAACCTTTTAACTTTCTATTAACGCCTTAAAGGGGAAACTAGTAATCCCAGTAGTGGGGTTACACTTCCGTTACCGATATTGATAACATGATATTATGAGCCATGAGGTAACAGAGCTTATGTTACGTGGTTCCTGCAGCAGTAAATGGTAATCTCATGTTGGAGAGATGTCCAGGCACTCCAGAATAGTTACAAAAACTTGTGATTTATTGATTTTATTATATTAACACATGTCCGACCAGTGTTTCGGCCCATACAGGCCTTCAGCAGGGTGTCAGAACCTCATGTAGCAGCCAACAGGAAAAATAAAAATAACCTAAGGAAGACGGCATCTCCTTTTTCTTCGTGCCTTGATTAAGAACCATAAAAATGCAGAACGTTGTGAATAAGTTATCGCCTCATTGAGAGAGCGAGGCTGAGATATTATTTTATGAGAGTTCCAAGTTACTTGCATTCCTCCCCAAACACCCCTTCAGACAACAGGTGGAAAGAGACCCGTGCACAAAATAATATATGCTAATTTGTATATGCAAAGTATATTTAAATGAGTTAAATTAGTATGTATCTCAGGTATGCATCTCTGTCACTCTGTCTTCACTCCCCCAATATTTCAGGGTCTGGATGGGAGTAAGACTGCGCCCCAGTAACTGCGATGGGACACGCGTTCAGAGAAAAACTGGGGGAGCAAAGACAAGATCGCGATGCTGGGGCGCAGCCATAATGTCACGCGGCAGGTTTGCCCTGATTGGCTGAACCGCCGCCATGACGTAGACATCGCTCGGCCGCCGCACCAAAAGACAAATTTCTTGTCTTTCGGCAATGGGGTCGTGCCATCGCACTTTGTAAGCGCGCACACTGACTGGGACCGGCCCCATAGAGGGACATCTTTTTGTAGCACGCGGTCGCGATCACGGGGACCGAGGCCTAAGCCACCTTTAGGTAAGACTTCCTTAACGCGGGTCATGTTATTTGAAGCTGAGGCTGGAGGCAGAGCTAACGTAACATGATAAGTCTCCTATAATGAGATCACCAACGCCGTTGTTTTTGCATATATTTAGCTTTGTGGATTCGCATTAACATCAGGGAGAGTAACGTCTGTTACTGATTGTGATAACCATTCATTATGAGCCCGGAGTTAATGAAGCGCTGAGGATCTGGGCCTTAAAATGTACCTGGTAGAACTGCATGACCATCTCTCTACAGTACTGGGAGCATAAGCTCTCTGTATAGAGATGGAAACATGCTGATTACAGGTATGTAAACATTTTTAAAATGTCATTATTTGAGTTGCATGTCAGAACACCAATAAATTACCACTCGTAATTAATCAGAAAGCCATTTGTTAAAAGGAATGGTCTTGTTTCCCCCCCACTCTTATTGCTGGAGGTCATTTTTATCCAGAAATTATTGAACTCATAAGAATAATTTTAGCAACAAAGCATTTGGTAAGCGTATACACTTGTTGTGGTAAAAGCGCTGTATAACTATGGAGTCACATTACTGTTTAACATTCAATGAATTGCCCTCCAACTTTGGGAGCAGCATTCAGGCTCATGCTTTTAAGTCAGAACAGTGTGCTGCTGATTGAGTGTGCTGACATAATTGTGCTAATGACGGGACGCTGAGGCTACATTGGAGATATGTCGCTTATCATCACTGTGTTTTATTCAGGTCTGGAAGGCCTCTGTTACACAGGCATTGTGCTTTCAGCCAGCCACTTCCAAGGACTTTACTGTCTAAATAAACATCATTAAAAGACCTTTAACCACAACGCTAGAGAAGTAATCTGAGCAACATTTAGTGGCGTCCGTTGTTACTTTTTATAGTTAGATATACAGTAAATATATATTGTTTGTGTTCTGTACAAGACTTCCACAGATCTATACAAATGAAATCCAGCTGATGGGGAGAGCTGAAGCATACTTTGGAACACTGCAGTTGCCTTTTGCCCAAAAGCCGGAGTTCACAGAGCCCTTTGCGGATTGGTATTTTCAGCTCTCCTCAGATAGTGACTTTTCTTGATCACTAAAGGGAGTTGTTTGATACCATTTAATCTGACTCCAAAGCTGGGAATTTGGAAGAAATTTAATTAGAAGGAATTCCATGTCCTCTATCCTTATCACAAATTCAATTATTAAATGAGAGTGGAAAACATTTTTTTTTTATAGGTTCTTAAGATTTTTCTTCCATGACGAGTGAGTTATGACTAATTTCAAGAGATCAAGATCATTCTTGGTTAAAGGCAAATTTGCATGATCCAAGTATGTGTCTAATAGCTCAGTGTGATATATTTTACATTGTAGAATAGCTTATTATTGGGGTCATACACTGCCTTAATGAAATTGTTCTTGTGAAAAATAATTTCTTTGTGACAATTATTCAAGCAAAAAAGCCAAACAATGGTACAAATCCCCACAAAATGGAAAATCTTTTTTTTCTGAACTCACGAGTCATTGTTTGAGATTGACTTGCTTTGCTAGTTCCATGCTGTGCTTAAAAGCTGTGTGAATGGCGATGCATCAGCTTAAATGGGCTCCATGTGAATGGATATTCCAGGCAAAAGGTGACACATTGTGTGCTCATTTGCATGTCATTTCCCAGAATCCCTTGCTGCAGTGGGAGCACTGTATGCTGGGTGATAATGGTTGAAAGGCAGGGGGCAGACCCGTCTAAGACATGTGAATGTGCTCACAAGTGATATTCTTTATTGGCTTTATGCCAACGGTGGAGGTTTTTTGTTGCCTTCTTCACCCACCATAACTTTAAAAAAAAAAAATATATATATATATATAGATATATATATCTATATATATATAGATAATACGTTACATACAGAAGAACGATAAAGCAGATACTGCACTGAGTGGGTAAGTATTCAAAAGAACAGTTCTTTTGAATACTTACCCACTCAGTGCAGTATCTGCTTTATCGTTCTTCTGGATGGTAACATATTTTCTACATTATTATATGGAACTTGCACCAGGCCATTGTGATTACTACAGGAGTGCTGGCTCTCTTCTTTACCATATATATATATATATATATATATATATATATATATATATATATATATATATATATATATATATATATATATATATATACAGTGGTCAACAAATCACAAAAAAATCTACTCGCCACCTAGTACCAAACGTTTGCTGCTTGGGCCAATAGGAGCTCGCCACGATGTTAAATCCACTCGCCCGGGGCGAGCAAATGTATAGGTTTGTCGAACACTGTATATATATATATATATATATATATATCAAACATATTATTATACATTTGGAGAATAACGCTTACTACTTTGGAAATACTTTTCTTGTGTTTAAATAGTTTGATGTTAATTATTCACTCTAAACTTCTTGGTTTGTTCTTTCTTACAATAAATAAAAGTTCTAGCTGTGCAGGAAGCGTTCTATCACCCAGCTTGGAATTACCACCAGGCATCTTTTACCATTTCCATTGTCACAATAAATGTGGAACTTTTTCCACATGAATGCAATATAAACACTTGGGTGAAGTGAGTCCTCTCTTCTAATCACAGTTACAATCCATTACATGCACTTAGTAAAACTTTTTTTAGGACATACATAGCATACAATTTAGACAAGAGCCTGGGTTTGGCAGGAAGCCAGATCACTAAACTATAAAGGAACATGTCACAGCAGCTTTCTCATTCCTTTACATTCTCAATAGTCCAATCAAAGATAAGGAATTCACCAACACAGGTTGGGACACTTATACAACCGAGAAAAACATGGACTACCAATCATACTTTGGCCTAGAAGGCAGTTGTGGAGACTTTGCTGGAAATGCAGTATTTTATTAGAGGAGGCGGTAGTAACTGAAATCGGATATGCAAAGACTTACCGTGACTGGTCTTCTGTATGAAAATCAAAGCTAGCCTATTTACTGACATTTCCACTAAGATGCAGGCAACGTAGAGTAGAAATCACGGTGCCACGTGAAACATACAGTACTACTATTTGCAGTAGCCCAATGCATTCCAAGGTGGCAGCAGCCCAGGGGCCGTGGCATCTCATACTACAGAATGGGCAATGGTGGAATATAGTTTAGTGAAGAATTGTGCCCGCTAGTATTTTTCTTTGTTAATTGCTGTGACTCTGGGAATGTTTACCAGGTATTTCCCTATTGGCACTAGTGCTCCACAAAGGTAGTTTTCATTTTTATATTTTATGGTTTGAGTGCTTTAAACTCCTACACTTTATTTTTGAGGCATATGGTTTAGAACATATATATATAGTAGTTTACTTATATTTGCCAACTATCATATTTGCTGCCAACACCTGCTTGGTGTGTGTGTGTGTGTGTGTATTGTGACAGTCACAGACTGTCTACGTTAGAGAGACCATGCAGTATGCATGCGCTCCAGCATGCAGGAGGTTAAACGCCTAGCTAGGCAAGCAGCTAGTGTGTGTCAGGTAACTGCTCATTGCAGGGGCTTTAAAAAGCAGTCAGCAGTCTGACAGAACTGAGCCTTACCCCAACCTGTAAGGGCGCCGGTTGTACCAGTTCCCAGGCCTGCTGGACACAGGGCCTGTTGTTTGGCCCAAACCCACAGCCTGAGAGGGTCACAGAGTGAGAGACTTCGGATGTTGTCACTTACGGAGGTAAAAGGGCTAAGTATCGTAAAGAGTTTAGCTCTCCAATCTGTAGTTAAGGAACTGACACGTATGTTAGTTAGTGCTCCAGGGGGAGCTAGGTATTTTGTTTTTGTTCCTGTTCGGTTTTGTGCCCTTTTGTTAATAAACCTGATAAGCGAACCCTACGTTTCCTGCTTTAATGTGAGAGAAAAGACCCTGCAAAGTGACTGAGTTGTCACACTGTATACAGTATATATATTATTTATATATATATATATATATAGCTGGGGATTGTTTCCGCGTACGTACACATCTTCACATAATGAATGATTCCGTTTGTGTAATCAGTGGCTTAGAGGTTAAATGGGGTAATGCTATATAAGGAGTCCAAACCCCGAAGAAGGAACAGCATGGTTCCGAAATGCGTTGGGTACTGAAGACTGCGATATTTGAACTGAGGGTTCGTCTGCATCACTGATCCAGCTTACACTTATGGAGCGCATCGCTGACGTCATCACAAAGGCGCCTCTTTGTAAGGACCACCGGAGACTCTGAATGGAAGTGAGAGGTCAGGAGGAGGAACCAGCGTGGAACAGGATACAGCTGAGAAATCAGACTGCAGCAGCAAATAGTACAAGGCAGGTACAGAAAACATCGGAAAGAGGGCTAGAGCGCTCAGGACTGCCCAGGACATAACTAGTACTGTGGATGTTGGACCATCTTTTCTAGAATACATCATTGGATGTGACAGACCCTAAAGAATGTTACTTTTGTGAGTATTAAATTGGGTTATGCTCTTATCTTTATTACATTATTGAAGGCGGTTGCGCTATGCTTTTTTGCAGGATATATACATATATATATACACGAAAAAACAGTTGGACAAACGGTGCAACAGTTGGTTTAACTCTAGTATATATGTATATATATACCAACTATCTGAGAAGTCCTCGATAGTTTTGATGGTTCAAAGTCCCAAGAATGTATGATCCTGTGAATAACAAAAAAGAGTTGTGGTGCGTAACCCGGGCGCTTGCTCTAACCGTTGCTTTATATTAGATATGTATATCCTATTGAAATAAGAAAGGTAAATACAACCTTATTGGTGTTCTCTTGAAGTGTCCTCGTATGACTCAAATTACCCCACTAAGGTCTATCCCGGACCCTTGATAGATATGGAACACAAGAAAAGATGGGGGAGCACAGTGTGAGGTAGATATGCTTTCTTTCGCTGACGGTCAATGAGGTGCTTATACCTTCATTGATCCCTCAGAGAAGATAAATAACTCCTTGGATGGGGAGCTTGCGTATATGTGTGTGATCACAAAAGTTCAATAGATAGATAAATAACTTACACGGCCTTGTGTAAGTTGTATCCCATCAAGGTTTCTTTTACGTTCGGTCGAGTCTTGCTTCTGGGTGGTGGTGCTTCTTTCTTTCTGGTACTTTCTCTTTCTTTACTTCTCACTCCGTCCTTGATGTTTCTCATTAGATAGGTGGATTCTTCACAATCGTTCACCTCATGTACATGCGAGTATAAACGGTAAAAGAAGGCAATTAGGCACATGCATACACAAATCAGCTGCGATACGGGGGAAGGGGATGAAGCAATATTATATTGCACGTATAGGATAATGATGGATAATATTCCACTCACACGGCCTGATGTGAGTGATCTCCTATAACAGTATCTTGTAAACACCCGTATGGATAACAGTTCTTCAGGTAAATAAACACACAATCACTGACAAAAAAGAACCACATAAACGGGATGTTATTGTGTAAAAGTAGATGGCTACTTACAGTGTAGCAATGAAAATCAGCATTGTGGGTGTCTTCCACCACACGGGCAATCGCAATCAGACGGACAATAGCGGGGTCTCCCTCTTCACTCCGATGCATCTCGGTACAGATGCTAGGCTCCAAGAGTGAAATCTCATGGCTGTTCCTCTCCTGGTTCCGCCCTAGTGACGTCAGGTGGCAGTGGGGAATCCGTCAGCTGTTTAGAGTCCCGTAGCTGAACTTTTGTCCGCTTACTAGAGGTTTGCTGCTCAAGGTAGCGAAGGCTCAACTTCACAAAACTAGGAGCACATGCTTAAAAAAGAGTGCATAACTCTCATAGTGAAATATTGTTATTAAAATAGGGCATTTAAAGGTAAGTTTGACACGTACAGACGGTAAATGAAAATTGGGCTTATGGTGATTTTGAGTCACGATGGCACGGGAAACGACTGTTTCCATTCTTACGGATGCTTTGTATTTAATAATTGACTATATTTCGCTTTTCTAAATGTGTATAAAGAGATCTGTTTTAATATTGTAGGGATTCAAAGTATATCTTGTTAAATACAATTAATTTGGGCTTTTACACCCTATCTTAGAGAAATGAACTCCCTTGGGGAATCTAGTTACTTTAATAAACTGTGCTTCAAAGGAAATTGTTACAGGTGAAACTTGCTATATATACTTAAGTAATAATCCCCGAAGAACAGGGCATTACTGGCCAATAATGCCCTGGCTCGAAGACTTGAAGGCCCGAGGCGAAGCCGAGGTAACCCAGCCAGGGCATTATTGGCCAGTAAGGCCCTGTTCTTAGGGGATTATTACTATTATAGGCTAAATATAGGCTTTTTTCATAAATAATAGACACTTTTGTATAGTTAAATAGATATTTTATTAAAATAAAATGGTAAATACATGAAACCACCTCTATTTACGCTTACACTGTAGCTATCTGTATCCACACACTGCCACCTCCTCTGTGTGTACACACACACACACACACACACACACACACACACACACACACACACACACACACACAGCACCTCTACAGACACACACAGCAGCTCAACACACACAAACTGCTGCTACACACACACACACACAACAGCACACCATACACAAGCACACCACACACACACACACACACACACACACACACACACACTGGAGCTCTAGACACACAGCACAGCACCTCTACACATACAGCACAGCAGCTCTACACACACAACACAGCAGCTCTATACACACACACACACACACACACACACAACAGCTCTACACACACAAACTCTGCTGCTACACACACATGCTACACCCACAAACACTGCTGCTGACACTGACACACACACACTGGAGCTCTATACACACACACACACACAGTAGCTCTATACACACACACATCAGCTCTACACACACACAAACTGCTGCTACACATACAACAGCACAGCACAACACACACACGCACACACACACACTGCAGCCACAATAAAAAATTCAGCCACTTACTAAACTTTGCACTCTCCCCCGCCCCACCTCTACACACAACACAGCACCTCTACACACACCCCACATACACACAACACCTCTATAGACAACACAGCACCTCTACACACACCCCACATACACACAACACTGCACCTCTATAGACAACACAGCACCTCTACACACACAACATACACACAACACTGCACCTCTATAGACAACACAGCACCTCTACACACACCCCACATACACACAACACTGCACCTCTATAGACAACACAGCACCTCTACACACACACAACATACACACACACACACACACACTCACACACAACACTGCACCTCTATACACAGCACCTCTACAGACACAACACACACACACACAACACTGCACCTCTATACACAGCACTTCTACACACAACAGAGCACCCATAAACACTGCTGCTGACACTGACACACACAGCACCTCTACACAGATATAGAACAGCACAGCTCACACACTGCTACTGACACACACACACACAAACTGCAGCCACAAAGAAACTGCAGGCAGCCACTTACTTATTTGCAGACACTACTCCCCCCCTTCCCTCCCCCCCCCTCCCCCAATACAACTGAATCTGCCCAGAAAATCTCAGTCAGCTCGGGAGGGGGAGGAGTCAATCCGTGGCTGATACTTCCTGACCAATCCCCTGCCCTGTCCCAGAGCTGTTACTTCATTCTAACCAATCCCCTGCCCTATCTCAGCTGTTCTGAAAGCTGATTGGCTGGAAATAAACACATTGAAAACTGCACTTTGCAAGCTGCTAAAATTCTGAGCATTACTGATTGGATAATGCCCGGAATTTGAACCAATCAGAGAGCAGGGTTTTCAATAATGCCCGGAATTGTACTGCTTTAGCCTGTAATGTATGATATTGGCGTTTCCAGTTGTGTAGGATTAGTGTGGAATGTGTATGTGGATATTCATATTCCCACATTTAAGTAAAGTAAAAGCACCATTGCACATGCTTCACATAAATATTTTGCAACACAAATCTATTCTTAGCACACAATGCCAACGGAGACCTTCAATGATATAACAATGTACTCTTGTCCATGTATGTATGTGCATCTTTATTTATACACCGCCATCCATGTACGTAGTGCTTTACAGCAGTAATACATGCGACAAAATGGGAATAAGCGCTTCAAACATAAAACGAAATAAAAAGGAGTCCCAGCCTGATGAGCTTACAATCTAAGTGGTAAGTAGGGAGAACTTACAGAGACAGTAGCAGGGTGTTCTGGTAAATGCACCTGCAAGAGCCTGAGGTCAGTGCATATGAGGTGTATAGTATCAGCCACGGAGCTGCCTATATAATTATCATAATAGTTTGTTCTTGTATAACGCTGCTAGTATTACGTAGCGCTTTACAGAGCCACATAGAGCTTACAATCTATGCCCCGTCGAGCTTACAGTCTATGATTTTGGTGTCTGAGGCACAGGGAGACTAGTGACTTGTCGAAGGTCACAAGGAGCTAATACTGGGAATTGAACCAGGCTCCCCTGCTTCAAACTCAGTGCCAGAGTCAGTGTCTTTACTCACTGAGCCGCTCTTTCAACCCTTATGAACCCATATATGCTTCGTTAAACAGGTGTGTGTCCTAAGAAAGGTTCTAAAGGTGGAGAGAGGGTGCCAGTCAGATATTGAGGGGAAGGGCATTCCAGAGGTGTGGGGCAATGTGTGAGAAAGGTTTAAGGCAGGAGAGGGCTTTAGATACAAAAAGGGGTAGAGAGAAGACATCCTTGAACAGAATGCAAGAGTCGGGATGGTGCATAGCCAGAAATTAGGGCTGAGATGTAAGGAGGGGCAGAGGAGGGTATAGCCATAGAAGTGAAAAGGAGAATTTTGTAAGTAATACAGGATTTAATAGGAAGCCAGGAGAGGGATTTCAGAAGGAGAGACACTGACACGGATTTAAGAGAGAGTAAAGTGATTCTAGCAGCAACATTTAGAATCGATTGTAAGGGAGACAGGTGAGAGGCAGGAAGACCGGACAGTAGAATGTTATAATAGTCGAGAAGGGAGAGAATGAGGGCCTGTGTTAGAGCTTTAGCAGTAGCGGGACAGATGAAAGGGCGTATCTTTGCAATGTTACAGAGGAAAAAATTACATGCTTTTACTACTTTGTGAATGTGAGGGAGGCAGGGTGTTTGTGATACGGGGTGTATGATAGTGCTGCCTACGGTAATATGGAAGGAGGTAGTAGGGTCAGGTTTGGGAGGAAGTATGAGGAGCTCCGTTTTTGACATGTTAAGTTTGAGGCGGCGGAGGGACATCCAGGATGATATAGCAGAGAGACATTCAGAGACTTTGCTCTGTACAGCAGGTGTAAGGTCAGGGGTTGTAAGGAAAATCTTGTGTCCTCAGCATAGAGGTGATATTTGAACCCAAGTGATCTGATAAGGTCACCTAGAGAGAGTGTGTAAAGAGAAAGAAGAATGATCTAGACCAGGGGGGAACCACAAATACCCATACTTCATTTGCAAGTGAACGGGGTATTAAATGGCTATCCCAGAACCTAGCCTAGCCTGGGTTAACTTGGCATTGGGTCTAAAATAGCTGACGTAAACTGTTACATTCTCATAATGGATACTGACCTCTTCATAAATGTGTAAGTTGCATGATACATTATTATACACCCTCCAGCCAAGTTCTGGGCTGAAGCTAACTTCCTGGGCAAATTAAATATGTTGACCCTGGAAAATGTATATGCAATCTGTCCAGTTTCATATCTATATCTGTGCATTTCTAAGCTGGATCCTGGAATGGGACGCAGTGTGGTGACAGATTGTGTACCCTTCATTATTTTCTTATAATAACTATCTCAGAACATATAGTGCTGTTTAATTTACAATAAATGTGTACATTTCCCTTGGATGGTTAATGTTTAAATGTACATTTCAATTATTTTGAGTCCAGTCTATCGTGGCTAGTTTAAAATTGTACAAATGTTTCTACGCTTTTAATCCTCAGCACATTTTATTATATATATTCAACCTGTGCCAAAGTTAGGAAAGGTATCGTTATGCTGTTAAAATGTTGGAGGAGGAGCTACATTACAACGCAAAGAAAAGTAGGTTTTGGTGCAGTTTTCAATCTGTTGCCTTGTATGTAAGAAACTTGTTTGCCGCGGGGCTTACATCTGGTACTGATTGTTAAACACAGTTTTGACGGAGACAGGTTTTTAGGCGCAAAGGGAAAAATGATTCAACAAACCTGGTAATTCATGTTAACACTCCTAAATCGCAAATGGTGAACTGAACGCAGAGCAACATTGGTGCAGAGAGCATCGATACTGTGATGCAAAGATGTCTTCATTCCATCGCTCCAAAATGGCCTTGATGCATCACCCCCTTAACTTAGTTACAGTCCAAACACTTGTTGCGCCTTTTAATATGGTACTGCTGTGGAGTCCTGCCTGCCAAATATGTCAAACTGTATCCTGTCTCGCTTTAGCCAGGCTTTGTCAATCAGTTATAATAACCGTTTTAAAAGTGGAAGCCATTAGATCAGTAATACACTGCAAATAAAGAACAGAACTACCTTCTTCTTGGTGGAAGAAGCTACGTACTCAGCGAAACGTACGTCGGGGTAGTTCTGTTCAAAAGTTTGCTGAGGTGCCCCCCATCTGACTGTCCTGCTCCCTGAAAATACAGGGACTTGCGTGTTTACAATCACCCGTTGACTCTGGCGGTGCCTGTGCACTACGAGAAGAGATGATCCGTCATGCTTAAACCATCACCGGCTGCATTCACACAAACGGATTGGTATGCTACTGAAAGTTATTGAAGCTGACATATCCTTCTGGACTCTTCAACCATCCAGGATCCGGATAAGTATCTGATTTCTTCGGCCAATACTGTGTGGAATTCCACGGACTGTGAAGGAAGGAACCCTCACTCTCTGTCTTATAGGGCATATTATACACTTATTCCATCCTTTATCTTCCCATATGTACCTTCCCACGGGTATATGACTTACATACATATAGCCTTATATACAAACTGGTTATATTGTATTTCTGTGATGTGGATTACCGGGGGATGTCTTGTTTAGCACAGTCTTCTACACCGGCCGGTGTCTATAGGGGGTAGGGTGAATGACATTTTTACCTGAAACTGTACCTGTACCTTGGTTATATCCTTATGTACATTGTATCTTTTGCATATTGACATATTCTCAGGCAGTTCATTTTGGTATTAGGGGTTCTCCTCAGATATTTTTTAATATTTTTTCTGTGTGCTTTAGATACTGTTTTATAAATATAAGATTTTTGGGTACGCTTGAGTGCTTATTTTGAGGCATCTGTTTGATTCTTGTTTCCATATATTTCTTGCCCTTAAGTACCGTCAGGGGTTGTTTACTTTAAACTTAATAATTATTATTTCCCTGACTATAGAATTTATCATACCATCAGCCTGTTGCAGGTACTGTATTTTGTTTATGTGTGTATATATATATATATATATTATATATATATAGTAAAGTCTACTTTTCCATGAGTATCTTTAACTTTCATCTTGTTTTATTGTTTTCAGTGGACTGGTATTTGTAAATAAAAAGTGAAAAGTCTCCATCTTAGAATCACTAATCAATTTCCAAAATATCTGAATTGCCTCAATAAAAATAATTCTGAAGGAATTGGGGGTGCGTCAGTGAACTGTCCTCCATTTAATTTTGGCCGAAGCATGAATGCAATAATTGTATCTACGAAACCCCAGTAAAAATGGTATCTATGAGACCCCAGTAAAAATGGTGTCTATGGGACCCCAGTAAAAATGGTATCTATGAGACCCCAGTAAAAATGGTATCTATGAGACCCCGGTAAAAGTGGTATCTATGAGACCCCGGTAAAAGTGGTATCTATGAATGCAACAGAAAAGGAATTCCAGAACTTAGAGTTTACTTTAGGAAAATTATCCAGGCAAGTATGTGTACCATGTTAACTAAACCTGAGCCATGCAAATAAACATTACAAATAGAATAGATGGATAGTTTTATTAAACAGTGCTCTTGCCTAATTAGTTTTATCATGTTATCGAAGTTAAAGACAATTAGGGGTAGTCTATCTTTCACTGCATGGAAAGAAAGTACTTTTCTTTGCTAGCCTTCTTGTTGTGAAGCTTATCACAAGAACGGTCACTGACAAGAAATGTGCATTTACTTTGCTCTGGGAAGTACCATTGTTTTGGTTTTACACTGAAGTTAATGTGTAAATGTTGCTTTTTGTTATTTGGAAGCATTATTGCCTGCAAGCCATGAGTTAACTGGTAATAGAGCCCAACCATCTGTGCAAGGCTCATTGTTCTTTATATCAGTGGGTAACTTACCTGGAGCGTAGCCAGGTGGGTTTAGTTAAAGCTATTTCTTAGAAAAATACACCTTGGATATTTGTGATCTGCATTCGTCATAACAATTATTATACATCACATCCCTGAGGCTGGTGATTAGCAGAAATGGAGATAATCACAGACTCCTATCCATAGGCCAAAGCAGCTAGGGCATTTGTCATTTGTTCAAGCTACGGCCTTCTGTTCTTACTGGAGTCCATACGCTAAAATTCTCTTGTTGAATACTAATTTTCTCATGTACAATTTTCCACTTGCTGTTACTGTTCTGTAACATGCACCCGAGGTATGCAGATGTGGTTGAGATTACCACTTCTGCACTGTACAATTTAAAACACGCGAGCAACTTCTCACTGTCACTCTGTGCGGTACGTTCTTTTCAGTAAACTAAGTTTATTCCATGTTGACCAATCGGGCCACTTTCAGACGAAATTCCACATTGACTTTACTGGAGAGTTTTGGCCCAAAACCGCCCAATCAGCCTCTTTGGCTAATACAGAATAAGCCCCATAAAACGTAGAAAGCATTACCTTAGCGTGGTTGTTGGTCTTTGTGCAGTACCCTCCCACATTGGCCACATCCAAATAAGCACACTTTCATTTTTCTCTTTTCTTGTGGGACACAGAAGCTTAAAAGCAAGTGAGTAATCTCCTTATTAAGTCCCCAGAGCACGTGCAATTTATTATTTGCAAATATGATGTTACCAACTTACCATTTAAACACGTTGGACTTTATTTGCATGTACTAATGTACACAATATAGAGGCAGTGCTGTATTTTCTATAATATGCAGATCAGGCAATGATCTTCAATGTGCTGTGATTGGCCCGAGGTTCCAGGCCTTGACCAAAGCGAAACAGGCAATGCAGATCTCCCGGCTTTAACACGAGCAGAAATAGGCACAGCTGGCTTTACAGGACATAGATAGCGGGTAGTGTACCTGCTAAATGGGCACAGCTGGCTTTACAGGACATAGATAGCGGGTAGTGTACCTGCTAAATGGGCACAGCTGGCTTTACAGGACATAGATAGCGGGTAGTGTACCTGCTAAATGGGCACAGCTGGAGGGCATTCAGTACATGCATTGCTGACCAAACTAAAAAGCACAAATGCCTTGGGCAATCATGCCGTTTTCCCTCTGAATCAGCCATGAAAATAAATATATACGTGTGCTTATGCTGCAGCACAGAATTCCCAGAAATAACTGTAAAAACGATAACTTGTCTCTTTTATATTCCAATGAGGTTTGCAAGCTTAACTAAACCTACATCACAAAAGCCTTTTGTGGTTCATCTTATATTAATATTGTGGCTTGATTATCAAAAACCATTACTCTTGGTTATCTTGCGCAGGCTGAGCCAGGCACTATAAGTCAGACTGACTGTCCACACACAGTATGTTCTGTGTTTATGATAACACAAGTCTAAGCATTAAACCGTATTTGTAAAATTATTGCCCTTTAAAGATCAGATTGCTCAGCTAGCGCAAATTACATGTTACCTCATAGTTTGTTTTCACCATATAAAAGAATTAAATACATAAATAAAATGTAAGCAATCTCCATTGTGTGGGTTTGGTTTTGCACAAGGAAAACTTTAATCCCTCCTAGCCAGAAACAGATCAGTATATTTATCACCCGACCCCCAGCACATAACCATACAGCAGTTCCATGTCTGATCACCCGACCCCCAGCACATAACCATACAGCAGTTCCATGTCTGATCACCCGACCCCCAGCACATAACCATACAGCAGTTCCACTTCTGACCACCCGACCCCCAGCACATAACCATACAGCAGTTCCACTTCTGATCACCTGACCCCCAGCACATAACCATACAGCAGTTCCACTTCTGATCCCCCGACCCCCAGCACATAACCATACAGCAGTTCCACTTCTGACCACCCGACCCCCAGCACATAACCATACAGCAGTTCCACTTCTGATCACCAGACCCCCAGCACATAACCATACAGCAGTTCCATGTCTGATCACCAGACCCCCAGCACATAACCATACAGCAGTTCCACTTCTGATCACCTGACCCCCAGCACATAACCATACAGCAGTTCCATGTCTGATCACCCGACCCCCAGCACATAACCATACAGCAGTTCCACTTCTGATCACCCGACCCCCAGCACATAACCATACAGCAGTTCCATGTCTGATCACCCGACCCCCAGCACATAACCATACAGCAGTTCCATGTCTGATCACCCGACCCCCAGCACATAACCATACAGCAGTTCCATGTCTGATCACCCGACACCCAGCACATAACCATACAGCAGTTCCATGTCTGATCACCCGACACCCAGCACATAACCATACAGCAGTTCCATGTCTGATCACCCGACCCCCAGCACATAACCATACAGCAGTTCCATGTCTGATCACCCGACCCCCAGCACATAACCATACAGCAGTTCCACTTCTGATCACCTGACCCCCAGCACATAACCATACAGCAGTTCCACTTCTGATCACCCGACCCCCAGCACATAACCATACAGCAGTTCCAAGTCTGATCACCCGACCCCCAGCACATAACCATACAGCAGTCCCACTTCTGATCACCCGACCCCCAGCACATAACCATACAGCAGTTCCATGTCTGATCACCCGACCCCCAGCACATAACCATACAGCAGTTCCACTTCTGATCACCCGACCCCCAGCACATAACCATACAGCAGTTCCACTTCTGATCACCCGACCCCCAGCACATAACCATACAGCAGTTCCACTTCTGATCACCCGACCCCCAGCACATAACCATACAGCAGTTCCATGTCTGATCACCCGACCCCCAGCACATAACCATACAGCAGTTCCATGTCTGATCACCCGACCCCCAGCACATAACCATACAGCAGTTCCACTTCTGATCCCCCGACCCCCAGCACATAACCATACAGCAGTTCCATGTCTGATCACCAGACCCCCAGCACATAACCATACAGCAGTTCCATGTCTGATCACCCGACCCCCAGCACATAACCATACAGCAGTTCCATGTCTGATCACCCCCCCACATAACCATACAGCAGTTCCATGTCTGATCACCCGACCCCCAGCACATAACCATACAGCAGTTCCATGTCTGATCACCCGACCCCCAGCACATAACCATACAGCAGTTCCATGTCTGATCACCCGACCCCCAGCACATAACCATACAGCAGTTCCATGTCTGATCACCCGACCCCCAGCACATAACCATACAGCAGTTCCACTTCTGATCACCCGACCCCCAGCACATAACCATACAGCAGTTCCACTTCTGATCACCCAACCCCCAGCACATAACCATACAGCAGTTCCACTTCTGATCACCCGACCCCCAGCACATAACCATACAGCAGTTCCATGTCTGATCACCCGACCCCCAGCACATAACCATACAGCAGTTCAATGTCTGATCACCCCCCCCCACATAACCATACAGCAGTTCCATGTCTGATCACCCGACCCCCAGCACATAACCATACAGCAGTTCCATGTCTGATCACCCGACCCCCAGCACATAACCATACAGCAGTTCTACTTCTGATCACCCGACCCCCAGCACATAACCATACAGCAGTTCCACTTCTGATCACCCGACCCCCAGCACATAACCATACAGCCGTTCCACTTCTGATCACCCGACCCCCAGCACATAACCATACAGCAGTTCCACTCCTGATCACCCGACCCCCAGCACATAACCATACAGCAGTTCCACTCCTGATCACCCGACCCCCAGCACATAACCATACAGCAGTTCCACTTCTGATCACCCGACCCCCAGCACATAACCATACAGCAGTTCCATGTCTGATCACCCGACCCTCAGCACATAACCATACAACAGTTCCACTTCTGATCACCCGACCCCCAGCACATAACCATACAGCAGTTCCATGTCTGATCACCCGACCCCCAGCACATAACCATACAGCAGTTCCTCTTCTGATCACCCGACCCCCAGCACATAACCATACAGCAGTTCCACTCCTGATCACCCGACCCCCAGCACATAACCATACAGCAGTTCCACTTCTGATCACCCGACCCCCAGCACATAACCATACAGCAGTTCCATGTCTGATCACCCGACACCCAGCACATAACCATACAGCAGTTCCATGTCTGATCACCCGACCCCCAGCACATAACCATACAGCAGTTCCATGTCTGATCACCCGACCCCCAGCACATAACCATACAGCAGTTCCACTTCTGATCACCCGACCCTCAGCACATAACCATACAGCAGTTCCATGTCTGATCACCCGACCCCCAGCACATAACCATACAGCAGTTCCACTTCTGCTCAGCGAGCAGATCCACTGTACGGGGGTAAGACCTCAGCTCTGCAAGGGTACACTCGGCGTGCCACGTTGTCGCTCCGTCACGGGATACTGCGTGATGACGTCACAGTCTCCGCAGCAGCGAGGGAACCGGCAGGGAGGCAGTCAAAGTCTCTCAAAGTCTCTCATATGCCCAAAATTACCACCGGGAGTAATACTAACAGGGTGAAGCCAAAGGAGGCAATGGCAATATTAAGGCACTAGATAAAAATCATCCATGATTTTATTTTCAGATGTGGCTCTGGGTTGATCTGTATTGCAAGGAGATATATACTTTCGTTTTTCTCTGCAGATTATTTTTATTGTTTCAAAGTGCTTCGAAGAGACAGATGCACTTAAGTGGTTTTTTTTCAGTCCTGTTTTATGTTTTTTACTAATGCCACAGTGGTCAACTTTTTTGAAAAAAAAAAAAAAAAAACAACAACAAAAAAACAAATGTGGCCTCCTGATTCCCCAAACTGGTGTTTTATTGCATGTGTATAATGGGAAAAACATGCACTGACATCAAACTGAAGAAGTATTTACAGCATATATATATATATCGTCCTTCCTGTCTTACAGATCCTAGTAAATACTTTGTAAAAAGATCAAAGATTTTTTGTATTGCAAACAAGACTTTCTACCAACACTTAACCCGGCAGCTTGGCAAAAAGGACTTTCCGTTACCATGAGAAAAATATGTTTTCATTCTCCTAAAATGCTGTTTTTTGTAGGTTTTTACCTTCTTTAAATAGATATTCTGCATAACCCCAGTGCCTACCACTGACACCCCCCTTGGCAAGCCTTGAGAAGACAGTAAATATAATTTAGAATGACTTTTGACACCGTTTCATCATTTTCTTTTCTACCTGTATAACAAAAGATTCCTGACACCAGGCCCTAAGAGGTAATGCAATTTTGAGGTTATTTATCATGTAAAACTATTCTCAACACTTTGAAAAATGAGGGGGGGGGGAATACTGTTGCTTCAAACTATTTAAGTGGTGCTAAATGAGTTTAAAACACACGTTGGAGGGCAGTCTCACTGATTTAAGCACTCAAATAGAAGATCTTGTCAGTCATTGGGAGTGAGTGTCAGTCACTAAAAAGCAGTATCACTCATACACTGTACTAAGACAGATAAGTAAGGATAGCTTGTAATAAGTGACTCTTTCTGCATATACACATATAATGACCTAAATATGTATTTATTCTATCACTATGTAACAAGTCTTACAGGTGTTTGTGTGTGTGTGTATATGTGTATGTGAGTCTATGTGTGTATATCTATATATATATATATGTAGCCCCGGTAAGAAATGGGGGCTATATATCTTTCTCCTTCTGGTGTAAGTCCTGTTAAGGGCAGGCCGCCAGTAGTTATCATGGGGTTTTCCCCCGCTTCAAGCCCTGCCTTGAGTGATAGAGGCAGGCCCCTGACTCTGTCTGCAGGCCTGAGACAGAGGGGAGGTCCTAATGACATCATGAGGGGCGGGGCTGTCTAAAGTTAGTTCTGCCTGTTCCTGTAAGTGACAAGTAGTTATGTCCTAGGAGCAGAGAGTGCTGGAGCAGAGAGAGAATGTGGTCTGGGAGTTTGAAGGAGGCAGGAGAGGAGACTCTCAGCACATTGAGTAGAGCTGAGAGCACTGTTGTGCTGTGGACCAATGCCCCTCACCCTGCTGAGGGGGTGAGGGAGGGGGGGGGGGAATCTACCCTCACCCAAAGAGTACATCCTGGAGGTGGGGGTTGGGGTATTGAAGCCCCACACAGCCCACCCTGCTAGGGTACAGCCTGGAGGAGAGGAGTGGAGGTCAGGATCCTGTGTACTGCCAATACTTGCTGCTTGAAATGAACTGCTGCTGTGTGCGATATTAAGGACAGTAAAGACATTGCTGTTATACATAAAGACTGCGTGAGATTGGAATCTCTCGCCCTGGGACCAGGGCTTCTCTGGGAGGATTCCAGCCTATTCCTTAGGTTATCGCCAGAGATGGAGGCGCTGCACCACCACCACTAAAGATGAAGGCATATACCCAAGAAGCCTGTCCCTGTTGTCCCCAATACCAACGCCAGAGACTCAGGCCCTCCTGTTCCATCCAGGTATGCACCACCATAGTATACGTAATCCGCCCTCACTACACCCTGGAGGTCCAATCTGCGACCAGGGGGGGGGGGGACAAGGGTTACATTATATATATATATATATATATATATATATATATATATATATATATATATATATATATATATATATATATATATATATATATATACACTGAAATGTTTGCCTGTCAGGATGTTTGTCTGTGGGTTTGTGTGCGCTCTCATTGGCTGTCAAGCTCTCCCATTGACTGACTGCGGGGCAGGCCTTGGCTGCCATTGGCTCTCATTGCCTGACTACGGGGTGGGCCTTGGCTTTCATTGGCTCTCGCAGTCTCTGAGTGCAAGGCAGGGTGACGTCATTATATACACAGTCATTCTCCACCAGTGCTCCATGGAGCAGTCCCAGGGGTTCTGCCTGGCCGCCCTCACTCACTGCTGCCCCTGACTCTCCCCCCTCCGCGCTCCTTCTCCCTCCCCTCTCCTAGGAACGAGCGTGCAGTCCTCGCTGACTCAAGCCTCCTGCTGCCTGAGGTATGGGATGGCAGAGGGAGATAGCCTGTGAGCTACGGGGGGAGGAGAGGGGGGACAGAGGGTGATCCATGTTGTAGGCTGAGAGGAGGAGAGCTGCTGCTTCTGATCTTTGCATGTGTGTGTGTGTGTGTGTACGTGACAGTGTGTGTGTCTGAGTGACTGTGTGTGTGTGTGTGTGTGTGTGTGAGAGAGAGAGTGTGTGTGTGTGAGAGAGAGAGTGTGTGTGTGTTTGAGAGAGAGTGTGTGTGTGTTTGAGAGAGAGTGTGTGTGTGGTTGAGAGAGAGTGTGTGTGTTTGAGAGTGTGTGTGTGTGTGTGTGTGTGTGTGTGTGTGTGTGTGTGTGTGTGTGTGTGTGTGTGTGTGTGTGTGTGTGTGTGTGTGTGTGAGAGTGTGTGAGAGAGAGAGAGTGTCACGGTGAGATTATGGTAGGCTGTATAAGGTCACATAAATATATATAACAGATGATATATATTTATCACGGGGTCTGAACTGAAACGAGTCTTAGATATAATAAAGTATATTTATTCCTTTGGATAGGTTAACACACGAATAATACAGTAACAGACAAGAAGTACACTTACTTTGGGGTTGGGGAATGAGAAGTATATAGCATAGCAATTCTCTCGCAATCAGGTAGCATTCAGATGATAAATTGAAGACAAAGGATACAGGGTGACCATCAGTTTATAAACATTTTGTGCCCTATCCTTAACCTTGAGTACCGTGGATTGGTTTTCAATTAACTCCAGCCAGTAGTTAACGTGGGAACACTTTTTGACCCATGCCCCCCGGCCAGTTGGGATATGCGCAGTAAAGCTCTGGGGTCCCATTTCTATAACCCCTCCTCTATATCAGGAATGCCAGCTAGTCTACCAAATGGAGTTCTGGCAGGAAAACCTTTGTTGAAAGGTGTGAAATGGAACACTTAAAGACTGCCCTGGTTTGAGGGGTCTCCACCCTCATGCAAACAGTGGAGGTGACAAAATCCTTTGAACAATACTTAAGTCCTAGACATTGGGTCGCCTCTAGGGCCATCTGCTATCCTGGTATGCAAAAGAATTTCCTCTGGGTTCTATCCATACCTCGGGACACAGTATTAAACATAAAACATAAACGTATTAAAATATCCGGTTCCGCTGGGTCCAGCAGGTCCAAACTTCCCAGTTCTCAATGTCGGAACTGGGACACCATATGGTCCAAAAAGCGACATGCTACGACCTTCGGAACCGGAATTACACAAATGCACCTTAAATCATTTTTCATTTTAATACAAAAATCTCCGCTACAAGAAATATCACGTTTTTTCACTAAATCCCCATTGAAAACAACGGGCTTCGCCGCCATAGACTCTCAATGGCAAACCGCCGCCGTTGGCGGCTATGGGAATCCCCGTCATAGACTTTCAACGGGGCGATGCCGCCGTTGAAGTCAATGGGAGTTTTCCGCCGTAGCCGGTAAATGGGGTTTAGCCGCCATTGAAGTCTATGGGAAAAATCCCGAACCTTCAAGGGGGTCCATACTCTGTCGGGTTGGTCCCAGAGGGTCAAGGATGGTTCTGCAGTGATGCCGGAGCAGTGGCTACAGACACCCCAAACCCTGACTCTCTGGACCCTCCAGAACCGGAGCTATGGAATACCAAATTTCTGCATTTGACACTTAGCCGTTTTTCTGAGCTGTTTCTGCCGCCGCCATTGGAACCTATGGTGCGGCCCGCTCTTCTCGGTTCGACCCTTATCGGGGGTCCAGGATATGGGGACCCGGTTGTGGTCGAGTGGGGGAGGTCTAGGAACTAGGGACAGAAATAATTTTATTCCTAGGGGCCCTAGAACTGTTTATTCCCACGCCACTTGTCGTTGAACTTGACTTATAAGTGATCAAAGCTCTCCTATTGAAAATGTATCCGCTTTGCGGTTAAGCGGTTTGGACGGCAGCCAACTTGTTCCTGGAAAGCTCTTTGGAGGGTTTCTCCATTGAAGTCAATGAGCCCATAGACTTTCAATGGGAAACCGCCGCTCTCCCTCTCGGACGCCATCTGCTGGTCTTCTCAGGAACCGGACTCCACAGCAAGATTCACCATTAAAGCATTGAGCCCTAATGGCGGCCTATGGGAACCTGCAAAATGGTGCCTGAAAAGGCGGGAAAATCTACACAAAGGGCTATAATCACTATACAACCATTAACCCTTGTGCTCCCGGATGGATCCCAGTGTGTGTGGGCTGCAGACCAGTTGTTACAATAAAACAGGGGAAACGGGAATACACATGTACATGTCATTACAGGGGTTAAATCACCGTTCTGGGTCTTAGCCCAGTTAACCCTTTGACTCCTGGGTGAGGTCAGGGGATGGCCAAATGGGGTGTAACCCCTTTAATCCCAGGCCACCCCCTTTCTCCCTCTACACCTCCCCTTCTTAATGGGTGACCGGTGGCCCACTGGCCCTAACGGGGAGTGGGGCACTGCTGGCACCATTAATGAACTCAGTCTCAGAGGGATAGTCCTGGCGTGAAAGTCCATCAGCATTGCTGTTTTCACTGTCCTTTTTGTGTTGAATGGTAAATTCAAATTCTTGCAAAGCCAAGCTCCATCTCAGTAACTTGGCATTCTCCCCTGATACCCTCTGTAGCCAACTCAGGGGATTGTGGTCTGGGAGGACCGTGAAAGCTCTCCCATATACATAGGGTTGAAGCTTTTTGAGTGCCCACACAATGGCCAAGCACTCCTTCTCAATGGTGGCATAAGCAACTTCCCTGGGGAGCAGTTTGCGACTTAGATACACCACAGGGTGCTCTTTGCCATCGTCCCCCACCTGGCTTAACACAGCCCCCACACCAAAGTCTGAGGCATCAGTTTGTATAAGAAAATGCTTGGTATAGTCTGGGGCAGCCAGTATAGGGGCTCCAGCAAGCGCAGTTTTCAGGGCCTGGAAAGAAGTTTCACAGGCAGGAGTCCAGGTAATAAGCACAGGCAGTTGCTTCTTGGTCAGATCAGTCAGGGGTTTGGCCAGGGCGCTGTACTGTGGGATAAATTTCCTATAGTACCCTGCGGTGCCCAAAAATGCCATGACCTATTTCTTGGTTTTTGGAACAGGCCACTCAACTATGGCTTCTACCTTGGCTGGCTCTGGCTTGAGATGCCCTCCACCCACCCTGTGCCCTAAGTACAGGACTTCTACCATCCCTACCATACACTTAGTGGGTTTTAAGGTAAGCCCAGCCTCCCTGATCCTACCCAGCACCGCAGACACATGTCCTAAGTGAGATTCCCAGGAATTACTAAAGACAGCAATGTCATCTAAGTAAGCCCTGTCATAGCTCTGCATCCCTTCCAGTAACCTATTGACCAGGCGTTGGAAGGTAGCCGGGGCATTCTTCATCCCAAATGGCATCACCAAGAACTCATAGAGGCCACTTGGAGTGATAAATGCCGACTTCTCCCTAGCCTCCAGGGTCAGGGGGATTTGCCAATAGCCTTTACTCAAATCCATGGTGGTCAGATACTTTGCCCCCGCGAGTTCATCTAGTAACTCATCCATGCGGGGCATGGGGTAAGCATCTGACACCGTCCCAGCGTTGAGCAACTGGTAGTCCACACAAAACCGGGTGGTTTTGTCCTTCTTAGGCACTAGGACTACTGGACTTGCCCAAGGGCTCTGGGACGGAGTAATTACCCCTAGGGTCAGCATCTCCTCAATCTCTCTCTCCATACTGGTCTTGACCTCTGCTGACACTCTATAAGCGTGCTTATGCAGAGGCTGCAGGTCCCCTGTGTGTACTGGGTGTTTGGTGAGATGTGTGGTCCCTGGATGTCAGTGAAGAGGGCGCTATACTGAGCTAGCATGTCCCTGGCTTCTCCCTTCTGCCTAGCACTCAACTGTGCCCCTATCTCTACCTGCTCTACAGTGTTTCCTTGCCTTGCCTCCCCTAGGAGATCAGGCAGAGCATTGCTCGCCGGATCCTCCAGCAGTGGGCTACAAATGGCCAGCACTGCTCCCATACTCGGTGCTCTGTACTCTTTCAACATGTTGATGTGGTATGTTTTGTGCCTCTCAGGCGCTACCTGTACAACATAGTTGCACTCATTCACCTTTCGGATAACCGAGTACGGTCCCGACCAGGCAGCCATCAGCTTGTTCTCCCGAGTGGGTTTGAGAACAAGCACCTGCTGTCCTGAGATGAATTCTCTGCTAAGGGCCTGCTGGTCATACCATTGCTTTTGCTTGGTCTGAGCAGCCCTGAGGTGGTCCTGGGCCACCCCCATGAGCATCTCTAACCGGTCTCTGAGATCTACCACATACTGGATCACTGAAGCATCAGTAGCGGTAGTCTCCCCTTCCCATCCCTCATGGAATAGGTCCAGAGGTCCACGTACCTGCGGCCATATAGTAGCTCGAAGGGGGAGAAGCCTGTAGATTCTTGCGGTACCTCTCGGTATGCAAACTGCAAGTGCTGCAGGTGAATCTCCCAGTCTTTCCCCTCCGCCTCTATAAAGGTCCGAAGCATCTGCTTCAGGTTCCCGTTAAACCTCTCACATAATCCGTTGGTCTGGGAATGGTAAGGGGTAGTGCGCCGGTGCTGTACACCGCAGGCATCCCAGAGACAATGTAACAGTTCACTCATGAACTGCGACCCCTGATCGGTTAGGATCTCACTAGGGAAACCTACCCTAGCAAAAATGTTCAGCAAAGCTGCTGCCACTGTCTTGGCACTTATGGTGCCAAGCGCTACCGCCTCAGGGTACCGGGTGGCAAAATCCACCACCGTGAGGATGTAGCGCTTTCCTGACCTGCTAGGAATCATGAGGGGTCCTATCAGATCCATCGCTACCTTCTGGAAGGGTTCCCCTATTATCGGTAGGGGTCTCAGGGGTGCCTTCACACGGTCGCCCGCCTTACCCACTCGCTGGCAGGCATCACAAGAGCGGCAGAAATTGCTCGCATCTCGGGATGCCCCCGGCCAGTAGTAACGCTGCAATAACCGGGCTCGCGTCCTAGTGACCTCCTGATGTCCCGCTAACGGAATAGAGTGAGCTACCCGTAACAATTGCTGTCGGTACCCCTGGGGCACTACTAGCTGTCGCTTACCGGTCAATCCCTCCTCTATCCCCGGGTTCCCTTCTTCTCTGTATAGGAGTCCCTTATGCCATAGGCAGCGTTCAGTGCCTTCCCCTGCCTGAGATTCGGATGCCCGAAGTCTCACGCCGGCCAGGGTAGGGTCTGCCTTCACAGCCTCCCTAAACTGGGCTCCTAAGTCTGGCCACCCCCCAGTCATGTCATTGTCAGGGGAAGGGGACACGGTAAGGGGGAACAGTAAGTCAGCCTGTGGTTGCAACTGATCCTGGCTTACCTCCCCGGGCTCCTCTGCGCCCTCCGCTAACGTTGGTCCCAAAGGCTGGGAGACTGGAGCGGCCGCCGGCGGCATTGCCGCGGTCTGGCTCCTGGTAACCACCGCTACTGCAGCGGGCTGGGGCACACGGCCATAGGTGCAGGTCATCGGTCCCAGGTCGTTGCCCAAAAGAATGTTGGCATCCAAACCGGGTAAAACCCCCACCTCCCGCACACCCTTGCCCACCCCCCAATCCAAAAAGATGCGGGCCACCTGCACAAAACGTGGCTCTCCGTCGGCCACAGTGATCTGCATCCCAGGGCCTGGGAGCAATTCCTCTGGCCGGACCATATCAGGTCGGACCAGGGTCACTGCAGCTCCTGAATCAAGCAAGCCGACTGCTTGCCGGTCACCGACTGTGACCGGGGTGAGATGTTTGCTCCGGCCGTCCGTCTGCTGCAGGTCTGCGCTGAGATGTCCTCTGCTCCTGGCTGTCGGCAACGATGAAACCGGGATAGGGGTGACATGGGACGTCTCGCTGGGAGTTGTTTCCATGACCGGTCCTGGTTCTTTGGTGGAAGCCACCTGCACGCGGGCTACCGGCTTCGCATCTGGGGTGCGTTGCCCTCGATAGGGTCCATTGGAACGCAGGGGTTCCGGACAATCTGGTCTGAGGTGACCAGTGCTGTTGCAATTGTAGCACCGGCGCTCATGCCGGAGCTCTCCCGCCTTCTGGGACCCGCTGCCCGCAGGCGGCTTTTGGGTCCACTGGGGGGTACTCACAGCTTTCTTGGCCGGTACCGGTGCGATCGCCGCTTTGGCAGGTGCCTTGGTGGTCATCTGGGACCGGCTGACCACATAGTCATCTGCCATCCTCGCCGCCTCGGTGTAGGTCTTGGGCTTTTTATCATACACAAAAGCCCTCACCGCCGGCTGGCACTGCTGCATGAGCTGCTCCTGAAAGATGAGGTCCAGCAGGCGTTGCTAAGTCCTGGCCTCAGAGCCCTCCACCCAGTGTAACCCGTACAAAGCCATGCGGGTCACATAAGTGACATAGGTCTCCTGAGGGTGCCTCTCCTCCAGCCGGAACTTACCCCGGTATGCTTCAGGGGTAAAACTGTGCTGAAATAGCAAAAGTTCTTTCAGGTGGTCATAGTCATCAGCAAACTCCTCTGTAAGCGCCATCAAGGTCTGCTTAGCCAAGCCGGAGAGTAGCGGGTCCAAGCGTGCAACCCTATGCTCGGGAAGCACCTTGTACCGCCGGCACTGCGTTTCAAAGTTCCTTAAAAACATGTCGATCCGATCAGTGCCTTCCACGTACTTGGTGAGACTGTGCTTGTCCAGTTGGAGTTCATCTTTGCGGGGTTGGACTGGGGGGCAATAAGGGGGTCTGTTCACTGCCATTGAGATAAACTTTAGCCGCTCCTCCGCTGTCCCTTGGTCTCCCCACGTTCTAATCAGTGCCAACATTTCAGAGGTAAACGGACTGGTGGCCGTAGCCATCAGTGCCCCTCTTGTCGCACTTGTCCCGGGAGGTGCACTTGTCCCCTCCCCGGGATCCTGCCGCTCCGGCACTGGGTTCAGTCCCTGATCTCCGGGCGGCTGTACAAGGGCAAGCTGAGTCGTATCCTGAGACTCTGCAAGCTCGGCTTCATGTGCTGTGATTGCGACAATCATGTCCTCGACCTCCTGGTCCCCATATTCCAGTCCATATTCACGGCACTTGTCTTTTAGCTGATTTCTAGTTTTCAGGTAATAGGCATTCTCCGCTTCACTCATGGTTCTGGGTCGCAGGAGGTAATGGTGTGACAACTTGCGTTACTTGTTGCACTAACGTGTGTTCAATATCTTTAGACCCAGGAACTCGCAATTACCATCGAGTCCCCACTAGATCACAGTACCCCGCAGAATACTGTAATCTAGGTCCAGTTCAATCCTGCCGCTGCCACCAGTTAATTTATACGCCTGTCACGGTGAGATTATGGCAGGCTGTATAAGGTCACATAAATATATATAACAGATGATATATATTTATCACTGGGTCTGAACTGAAACGAGCATAGCAATTCTCTCGCAATCAGGTAGCCATCAGATGATAAATTGAAGACAAAGGATACAGGGTGACCATCAGTTTATAAACCTTTTGTGCCCTATCCTTAACCCTGAGTACCGTGGATTGGTTTTCAATTAACTCCAGCCAGTGGTTAACGTGGGAACACTTTTTGACCCATGCCCCCCGGCCAGTTGGGACATGCGCAGTAGAGCTCTGGGGTCCCATTTCTATAACCCCTCCTCTATATCAGGAATGCCAGCTAGTCTACCAAATGGAGTTCTGGCAGGAAAACCTTTGTTGAAAGGTGTGAAATGGTACACTTAAAGACTGCCCTGGTTTGAGGGGTCTCCACCCTCATGCAAACAGTGGAGGTGACAAAATCCTTTGAACAATACTTAAGTCCTAGACATTGGGTCGCCTCTAGGGCCATCTGCTATCCTGGAATGCAAAAGAATTTCCTCTGGGTTCTATCCATACCTCGGGACACAGTATTAAACATTAAACATAAACGTATTAAAATATCCGGTTCTGCTGGGTCCAGCAGGTCCAAACTTCCCAGTTCTCAATGTCGGAACTGGGACACCATATGGTCCAAAAATGCGACATGCTACAACCTTCAGAACCGGAGTTACACAAATGCACCTTAATCATTTTTCATTTTAATACAAAAATCTCCGCTACAAGAAATCACGTTTTTTCACTAAATCCCCATTGAAAACAACGGGCTTCGCCGCCATAGACTCTCAATGGCAAACAGCCGCCGTTGGCGGCTATGGGAATCCCCGCCATAGACTTTCAACGGGGCGATGCCGCCGTTGAAGTCAATGGGAGTTTTCCGCCGTAGCCGGTCAATGGGGTTTGGCCGCCATTGAAGTCTATGGGAAAAATCCCGAACCTTCAAGGGGGTCCATACTCCGTCGGGTTGGTCCCAGAGGGTCAAGGATGGTTCTGCAGTGATGCCGGAGCAGTGGCTACAGACACCCCAAACCCTGACTCTCTGGACCCTCCGGAACCGGAGCTATGGAATACCAAATTTCTGCATTTGACACTAGCCGTTTTCCTGAGCTGTTTCTGCCGCCGCCATTGGAACCTATGGCGCAGCCCGCTCTTCTCGGTTCGACCCTTATCGGGGGTCCAGGATACGGGGACCCGGTTGTGGTCGAGTGGGGGGAGGTCTAGGAACTAGGGACAGAAAGAATTTTATTCCTAGGGGCCCTAGAACTGTTTATTCCCACGCCACTTGTCGTTGAACTTGACTTGTAAGTGATCAAAGCTCTCCTATTGAAAATGTATCCGCTTTGCGGTTAAGCGGTTTGGACGGCAGCCAACTCGTTCCTGGAAAGCTCTTTGGAGGGTTTCTCAATTGAAGCAAATGAGCCCATAGACTTTCAATGGGAAACCGCCGCTCTCCCTCTCGGACGCCATCTGCTGGTCTTCTCAGGAACCGGACTCCACAGCAAGATTCACCATTAAAAGCATTGAGCCCTAATGGCGGCCTATGGGAACCTGCAAAATGGTGCCTGAAAAGGCGGGAAAATCTACACAAAGGGCTATAATCACTATACAACCATTAACCCTTGTGCTCCCGGATGGATCCCAGTGTGTGTGGGCTGCAGACCAGTTGTTACAATAAAACAGGGGAAACAGGGGAATACACATGTACATGTCATTTCAGGGGTTAAATCACCGTTCTGGGTCTTAGCCCTGTTAACCCTTTGACTCCCGGGTTAGGTCAGGGGATGGCTAAATGGGGTGTAACCCCTTTAATCCCGGGCCACCCCCTTTCTCCCTCTACAGAGAGTGTGTGTGAGAGAGTGTGTGTGAGAGAGCGTGTGTATGTGAGAGAGTTTGTGTGAGAGAGAGTGTGTGTGAGAGAGAGTGTGTATGTGAGAGAGTTTGTGTGAGAGAGAGTGTGTGTGAGAGAGAGTGTGTGTGAGAGAGAGTGTGTATGTGAGAGAGTTTGTGAGAGAGAGTGTGTGTGAGAGAGAGTTTGTGTGAGAGAGAGTGTGTGTGAGAGAGAGAGTGTGTGTGAGAGAGAGTGTGTGTGAGAGAGAGTGTGTGTGAGAGAGAGTGTGTGTGAGAGAGTGTGTGTGAGAGAGAGTGTGTGTGAGAGAGAGTGTGTGTGAGAGAGAGTGTGTGTGAGAGAGAGTGTGTGAGAGAGAGTGTGTGTGAGAGTGTGTGTGTGAGAGAGAGTGTGTGTGAGAGAGAGTGTGTGTGAGAGAGAATGTGTGTGAGACAGAGTGTGTGAGAGTGTGTGTGAGAGAGAGAGAGAAAGAGAGAGTGTGTGTGAGACAGAGAGAGAGAGTGTGTGTGTGTGTGTGTGTGTGTGTGTGTGTGTGTGTGTGTGTGTGTGTGAGAGAGTGTGTGAGTGAGAGAGAATGTGTGTGAGACAGAGTGTGTGTGAGAGGGTGTGTGAGAGAGAGAGAGAAAGAGAGTGTGTGTGAGAGAGAGGGAGAGTGTGGGGGAATGAAGCTGTGAAGGGGGGGGGGGAACGGAGCTGTGAAGGGGGGGGAGAACAGAACTGAAGGGGGGAGAACGGAGCTGTGAACGGGGTTGGGGCACAGCTGTGAACAGGGGGGGGTGGAGCTGTGAAGGGAGGGAGGGCCATATTCATGGTGAATGGGGAAAGAGAAAGAGAGAGATGGCTTCTACTTTTTGGCTTTATTTTTGTTAAATAAATCATGACACGGTGTATAATGTCATGTGTTGTTGTTCATCTGAGGTTGTATTTACCTTATTTTAAGACCTGCTAAGGAACAGAGGATTGTTATTATGTCCTGATATGTAAAACCATAGAATTCAAAGAGGGTGTACTTTCTTTTTCACATAACTATATCTATATATATTCTTTTTTATGTACATGTAACCCCTCTGTATTTCCCTATATGTATTAATATGTATACACTAGGGTGGGGGCTTGAGTCCATCTCCCCTGTACTTGAGAGAGAATATTCAGCCTGCATTGAATCAGTCTGAATTCAAACAATGCAGTGGAACACGTAGCTTATCAATAACCGTACTTTATAGGTGGAGAACAAAGGAATCACATGCAGTGACCTTCAAAATCAGGAAACCACAGACAACACTTATGGTAATCATACATATAGTGTAATAATAGACCTCGCTGCATAAATGTATCACACAGTTACTTATTCAGTCCCGGTGGCCCATGTGCTAACTAATGGACCACTGTTGGTGCCGGCACAGCATTGGAGTTTGTGTAGAGTTGAGTGTGTTAAACAGTTGCAGGTCTGATACTTTACAAAGGAACGTCATTAGCTGGGTACATAGAAAGGATACTGATGTGCTGTAGGGGCGATCCCCTAGATGCGTTCTCACTAGGTTTACTCACAGCTTCAACCCCAACTTACATAGGTTCTATTTCTCTGGCGATGTATCAGTCCTGGATCTTATCCGCTGTCTCTGCCAAGTGCTGTCCTGCCAGGCTTGGAAGCTCTGCATTCGCCGGACTCCTCTGGACAGGTTTTCTCTCTTTGTCTCCTCTTGGGTCTCTTGCACGTGCTCCTCCCAGCTGATCTATATCTCCACTCCTCTTTCCTCTGTCATCTTCCAAGTCCCAATGCTCTTAGTCCTTTCTTATATTCACAGCCATTGGCCAGAAGGCATGTCCATTGACTCTGTGATACGCAGAGCAGGTTAAAACCTTAATTCCACCAGGGGCATACATGTATACCTATATGTATACTTAGGGGTGTTATGTACATATATATACTTCATAGACGCATATGCCTATTTTCATCGATCAAATGTTGGAGGGTATGGTATCGCCAGACAGTGCGCAAAGCAGCAGCATATAGATCTTGCAGAACCAGAATGTAAAATGTTGCTTAACTGCAAGTATGCAGAACGTATCGTCCGTATACAAGGGGTCATGTGACCTGCTGCGTTTGCTTATTGGTTGTGGGTGTTGGTGTGTGCAGAAAAAGACGGCTAGAGAAGAAATTGAGAGAGATCGAGAGTGACACTGTTTAGTAGTGTGATTGAACGTCAGTGTTGGACTGCGTGAGTGTAGATTGTTTAGTAGTTGATTTTTGCTTCAGTTACAGTATATTCTCCTTATTAAGCAAAATAGCAAATCCTATTTGGCTTAATGCCTGGCGATTGGCTTGCAAAGTTGTCAAATAAATGTTGCCTTATTCACGACCGTTAGTAAAAGTTTTGCACATCTCTACTCTTCAGGGTCGTCCTGTGTTTATAATTGTAATGCATGCAATGCTGTGTAAATTGGCAGTGTTATACAAACAAATAGTGTTAGGAATTTGTTGATGAAGTATCACCTTTCTGAGCCGCGATGGATGAGAGTGTGTGCTGTGCTTGCTCTTACTTACTACTGAGCCCCTCTTTTCAACCTGCCCAATGAACGCTCTCTAATTAATGCCACGTGTGGCTATTTGGTCTCTTGGCTACTCCTGGGCGGGCGCCCTCGAGCGCTTGTGCATCAGCTGTTCCCTGAACAGCGGTGACTCCAGCTAAACCTGCACGGCAGAGTGGAGCATGTACGCTTGGGGCCAGCAGCTGGTGCTTTCCCCACTGGAACAGATATTTTCCACGCTGCAGTGATCGTTTGAATACACGTACCTTGAATACGCTTTATTACTTTAGCTCAGCTTGGATTTCCTGCGGGGCTCCTGTTATTCCGGTGATGCCTGCGAGGGTCTGGCACTTCGACTCTTGATGGTTTTCATACCTGAATATTTTTATGTTTCTATTTTTCTGTATGTGTATCCAACACTTTTTACTTGCTAAAACAATTGTTTGGTAATGCCTGTGTAACAGGGCACTCCCCTTACCTCCGTAGGGAGCCGGTTCCGTGGCTCGGGAGGATCGGGGAAAGTTAAAGCGGCCATCTTGCGGTTGGCACCGTGGGTTATGTATGGGCTGTGTATCGTGACGGCGGCCATGTTGTGGTTGGCACCACCGGAAGGGGAGGGCCTGGGGACCAGGAAAATCCTCTGCGGGACTGGAGGCTGCGAGGCAGTGCTGAGGGAGCGGTGGAAGGAGGAGGTAGTGTCCAGAGAGCAGTCAGCTTCCTGGATTAGGCCAGACATTACCCCCTAGGCTCCAAGTAGCCCCCTCATGGTAGCTGAGTGTGTGAGGGATCGCCCCCATTATAGGGATTACCCCGTAGTAAGGTCTCTGCAGCAGAGCAGGACACCAGACTGAGCTGTGAGTTACTCCGGGTGGAGACAGCACCGCGTGCGCGGCCTGGACATGAGGCGAGAGGGGATTGGTGTTGGAGACCCCGCGCTGTGGGACCTGACCACCCCACTCTACTAACAGCATCCCCTGGTTACAGGCCTGTCCCAGGAAGGTACCAAGTGCGCCAACGATACAACGGGGAGGGTAGCGCTGCCCTCACATATACATTTGGGACAAGGGAGGTTCTATGGAAACTGGGTTCTAGGTGCCAAGGGCACCCTAAGAGTTATGGGGGAACAAGCACCCATACTGTATTGAGTTATTGTATTTCACTGTGTTGTATATTGTTATTGGTTGGGCATTTCTGGGGGACCCAGTAAAGTATATATTATACCCGGTCGTGAGTGTGATTCCTTGGGAGGTATACAGTATAGGTATACTGGTTGTCGTGAGGAACAATCCCGCCAATGCTAGGATCCTCACGGGTGGAGGCGCGGCACCCAGGCTCCCCAGGGGCAGATCGATCGGGCTGGAACGCCCTGTGGCAGATGTGGAACCCCTCATGCGGAGACCCCATGATATACCAGATGACATCTAAATAGAGGCGATTCGGCTGGTTGGTGCTTGCGTCATTTGTCCCTTGAAATGCTTCATTAATTCATCCTTGATGTACGCAGTTTACTTACCGTTTATTGTGCCTCACATGATATATTTTTAATACACTGTGAGTGTTGTGCGCTGTTTTATTGTGTTTTTTCTGTACTAGCTCGGGGGGGTGTCTGAGCCACCCCCCGCTCTACAGCTGCAGACGCTCTCGTGATTTTCACTAAGTATTTTAATTATCTTATCACCTCGATCACCACGATCAGATCACTTTCACTGGGGTGGTGTATAAGAGTGTTTAAATTGTAGTAGCGCACTTATACTCTGTTTTTTAACTGCACCTGGTGTATATGTTGTGTGGGTGGGGAGGGTGTGGGTGTGTGGTGCATGTATGTGGTTTTTGTGCATGGTGCATATAACGTATCTGTTGTGTTTGTGTGCATGTACTGCATCTGGTGTATATGTTTGCTTGGTGCATGTATCTGGTATGTATCTGGTATGTATGTATGTATGTATGTGGTGCATGATGTATGTGTTTGTATGGTGTATATCTCTGGCATGTATAGGAAAGTATCCGTCCGCTCCTCCTTCTCTTACCGTGCACCCCAAAACTGGAACAATCTACCGGAGACTCTCAGCCGCCACCAGTCTAAGTTCTTTCAAAACTAAAGCGGTCTCACATTTTAATCTGGTCTGTAACTGTTACATACGCCTATAATATAAATGATCTCTAACTGTGCATGCAATGTCTTGTATATAATGTATACCCTGTTCACTTATGTAACTGTATTTGTAACCATGTATTATTTGTCATCTTAACTCTGTGTCCAGGACATACATGAAAACGAGAGGTAACTCTCAATGTATTACTTCCTGGTAAAACATTTTATAAATAAAATAAATGTATGTTTTTGTGCACCTTTTCTGTTACGGTTGTGAAGACGTGTAGGGTGTGTAATGCCTGGGCTGGTGTGTCCTAGTCAAAAATTAGCTAGCCAGTCCCCATACAATATAAGCTTAAATACTAGCTCTGCATAAAGTATTTAGTGCACTAGAGCTTTAGAAATGCAATATCAACTGTAAAGCCATTTGTTTTGTGTCTCTCGTGAAGAACCAGCATATGATAGCTGTTAATTGCTTCATTATGCTTGCAAATCAGAGAGTGTTATTATGGAATGATTAACTGGGGCATGGAAAAAGAAAGTGTATAGATTTGTGCATTCTATTTTGTGTTATATTGTAGTGTTTTGTGAATTGACTCATTGAGAAAATGTGAGTTCTGGATCTTGGGTACAGATGGCAGATAGCTCACTTCTTGACAAGCATTACTTTTTGACTAGGTGCAGGGTCAGTACACAGGACAAGAGATGAAATACTTGGATCAGCTGTTAACGTTTGTTACTGCCCAGAAAGCATATCAGCTATCTATAGGGCAAAAGTTCAGCTCAGAATCTGCACAGGGCTGGGAGGGCTGTTCTCTCTCGTCCTGCTAACCTTAAACACTTGAAACGTATTCTGTTTACTGAAAAAGGGAAGGGCTTTCTTTTTGTGATTGCTTACCTCTGCGTGCACTGTATACATTTACCCTCGGTCTATCATTGTATGTGGGTACTTTTTTTTAAGATGTATCTTTATTTGTTTAGCTCCATCCATGTACAGTACATGGCGCTTTACAGCAGTAATACACATGACAAAATTATAGGAGACATAATGGAAATAAGTGCTACAGGCATCAAACTAAAAAGAGAGTCTGCCCTGAAGAGCTTACAGTCTAAGTTGAAAACGCTAGTGGTATGTTCACAAGTACCTGACAGTAGTTGAGTAGGCTATTGCGGTATTTTATTAATTATGAGCTGCAATATTATATTGTGAAAGAATATTTTACATTTTCCAACAACTGATGCGGTACTGAATTGTGTTTGTATAGGAATGGAATCCTCCATTAACTTGTGTCACAATTAAATACCGGCTTACTAATAATAGCATGATATTTGTCTTGCATTTGTCACACTATTAAAACAGGAGGCCTTAATAGGTGTTAATGGCATACTGGATGGGTAATTGGGTAATGAATGGGTCATGGCAATACAACACGAGATAAAGGAGAAGGCGTTCCGGGAACTCACGCAGTGGGAAAAACTGGAGATCTGCATTTTCCGGCTTGAACATAAGGTTATTAGAATATATATTTTTTCATTCATTTTGGCTATACAGATAAAGCCAACGTTATTACTGTGACTGGCGCGTTGCAGCGGGACATACATATTGCGTCAGTGAGAAAAGCGACTATTGTTTTTAATTAACCACATGAGAGGAGGCGGAGAAAAAATGAACTTTTTACCCGTCTAGCGTTGGCTACATATATATATTGATACGCTGAGAAAGTGACGTACATTTATAACCTGGAAAGTGGTGATTTTGTTTTTTATACGTGTGTGTGTGTGTGTGTGTGTGTGTGTATATGTATATATATATATATATATATATATATATTTATTTATTTATTTATGTTCCGCCCACCCCTCTTTTACTATTCTTAGGACCCCTCACTCTGTTTCATGCTTTTCCCTCCATTCCTGGTGCTGTATCTATGAAAATTAACCATATTGTAACGTCACTTTGTGATTTAGAATTGGGGGTTGCTACAGTATCTGTTTCTTTTCACAATTTTTTTATGATCGTCTACAAACAGAATGAAGCAAATACATATTGATATTGTATAGATTGCTCATAGGGCCGCCAACAGAAATCTTGGGGCCCAAGACAAATGCAAGAAGCCGCCCCCCCCCATAGCACACCTACCATGACATTTTTTTTAGGGCGCAACTTTGACTTAAATTGCAGCTGCGAGCCCTATTTCACCCCTCGCGAGCCCCCCCATTTTACACCTCGTGAGCCCCCTCCATTTCCCATGTATTTCTCTCCCCTCCGTCTCACCTCTCCTCCATCAATTACGCTACACTCCCTAAATACCTGCCCCCGCCTCACATGTATTTCTCTTCCCTACTCCCTCTTTTCCTCACTCCCTCTCCCCCTCTCTCCTCTCCCCCTTCCGTCAATCACCACTCTCACTCAATTCTCTCCCCCTCACATAATTGCCCCCCACAAAATATATACCCAAAAAAAACACTCCCAATGCAAAAAAATTCCCCCACCCAAATACATACAAAAAATCCGCAACCCCCAAAATATATACAACCCCCCCACCTCCCCAAATACATACAAAAAACCCTACCTCCCCAATACACACACACATATATGTCTATATGGATATATATATATATATATATATATATATATATATATATATATATATATATATATATATATATATATATATATATATATATATATATATATATATATATATATATATATATATAGTGGTTGACAAATCACCAAAAAATCTGCTCGCCACCTAGTACCAAACATGTGCTGCTTGGGCCAATATTTACTCGCCCGGGGGTTAAATCCACTCGCCCGGGGCGAGCAAATGTATAGGTTTGTCGAACACTGGCCGGCCCCCTGACTCACCGGGCCCGAGACGCCAACCCCGACAGACCCCCTCTGTTGTGACGGCCCTGATTGCATATAACAGCATCCCTGGGGGGCGGAAGGGGGGGGGGGGGGGCAGATATTGAACTAACACTGAAGACTTTATAGAATCAAATATAATAGAGTTGGTATGTCAATAATAATCCTTAACTCACCCCCCTCCTTCAAAAAGATTGTATAATGTTTATCCCAATAAAGGAAAACTTCTTCAATGTCTCTAAATAGTAAAAAATTCTGTATCACTGACCAACACATGAATGTTAATTGTTATTCCAAAATATATTTATCAAACAATATGTGAAATCACAAATATAGCACAGCATTGTCATATACAAAATATTGTCATTCAAAGAGAGCTATGACCTTGTTCTTAGAGGATAGTGACAGGCAACAGAACAGCCCGATCAGTCCTCAGATCTGAGATATCGGTGTCTAAAGCCTTAATTATACAAATTGCAATACATTAGTAATGGGAAGAGGGGCAGAGCAGTTACTAGAAATCAAATCTCTACAACCATCTTTTATCTGATCAAAGCAAAACCGTACTGACGAAGTTAACATCTTGTTTAAAACTCACAATTAGTGTAATTGGGACATTCATCATAAATCTTGATCTCACATTCCACTGTTAATTCATCTAGAACAGAACGTGGTTTCTGCAGCCGAGAAGTGGGAGAAAGAGATCTGAATGTTTTGAAAAGGCAGAATAATAAAACGCTTTAATTACAGCATACCAATCAGAAATATCACAAGCAATTACATTTGAATATTGGGAACAAAGCTGCGAGAGGCACAGTTGGACAGAAACTAACAATATTGTTCGGGTAACAAAGACATTTTGCCTAAACACTAATTTCTCATTGCAGATGTTGCACTGTTAGATTAGAGACTTGTATACCTTTCCCAGGAATATTAAAACAGACTGCCTAACCGCCTGTGTTTGTCCTAGTAGCCTCATTCTTGCTGCCAGCAGAGCATGTCCCAACTGTTGTCAATTTATCAATGTAACTTGCACTAGTAGGCACAGTGTGAGCAGCCATTAGGACAGGTGCCTCTATCCATCACAGCCAGTCACTTATTCCACCTTGTCAAGAAAACTAAATGGAGCTTTTGGAGAAATGTAAACAATTCTCTAATGGACAATCAAAGCGCCACTTTCTGAAGCAAACAAGGGAAAAAACAGAAATGTGACAGATATTTTTACATTTGAGTGCGAACTTGTCTTGAACCTATTTAATGTGATGTGATTTAGAACGTGTAAATGTCATTGTGGAAATCGGAAGTCAAGTACTTTGTGTTTATAGATCAGACATCTCTGATTATTAATGTCTAATAAACATTTCAAAGCAAAGGGACAATATCCACATACTGTGTGCTTTAGATCTTTAACATCTCGTCTACACATTTTATCTGAATATATTTTTGCTTGACAAAAACGACGTTTTTACCATTTACTTACACATAATTGATTTGTTAAAAAGCTAGTTAACATATATACTTAAATGTAAAGTAGCTGTCTACCAATGGGCTAAGAAATATGCAAAAAAAAAAAAAAGCAAACAGTTATACGTATATAAACATGATTGTTAGGTGGTATCATTGTTTGGAAAAATCGATGTCTGTTAGAACGTTGTGACCGTTTTACATCGTCTCCGGGTTGTTGGAATTCTGTAGTTTTCATTTGAGTTGGAGTTAAGATTGTACATATATAGTATACACATTAGGAAGAAATCCGCTCTCTACAAGGTTATAAACCAAACAAAAGAGGAAATAGATCTTATACATCTGCTTACATACCGATACTTCAGGTAGAAGCTTGGCTTTTGGTAACCTTGGTATTGTGCCATGTTTGTTGGTATAAACCCCACTCACTAGAAACTAAGACATGATATTAGGTTTCCTTATTCATTCATAACTAATCATTTCGGATGCAGGATTTTAGGAGAACTTAGGGGAATTTTTTTATAGCTAATTATATGTGATGAATGCTTGCATCTAAATATAGTACAGCACGGGAATATATTTACCTAATTTGATATTTTCCTGTAACTATTTCAAATCTAAGGCTGTCTCACATTTTAATCTGGTCTGTAACTGTTTCATACGCCCATAATATATATTTTCTTTAACTGTGCTCGCAATGTCTTGTATATAATGTATACCCTGTTCATTTATGTAACTGTATTTGTTACCATGTATTATTTGTTTTACTCTGTGCACAGGACATACTTGAAAACGAGAGGTAACTCTCAATGTATTACTTCCTGGTAAAATATTTTATAAATAAATAAACTATTTAGCTTTTTAACTGAATATACAGTACAGGCAGCAGATTTGAAAATGTGTACTGTATGGCGATCTGCTTGCACGGTCTACAGTGCACAATTCAAACTAACTTTTTCTTAAAAGCCATGCAATAAGACAGGAGCGGCCAACTCCAGTCATCAAGGGCCACCAACAGGTCAGGATTTAAGGCTATCCCTGCTTCAGCACAGGTGGCTCAATCAGTGGCTCAATGAAAGACTGAGGCACCTGTGCTGAAGCAGGGATATCCTTGAAACCTGGCCTGTTGGTGGCCCTTGAGGACTGGAGCCCTCACTAAGACTTCTGGGAGGTGTGACTGTAAATGGCTATCTTATTTTGCTGTCTCTACCTCGCCAATCTAAAGCACTTCCCACCCTCCCGTTTCTTTCACACAGTCCTACTGCTTCCATAGTGGACTATACTGGGACACACTATTTCCATTACATAGACCAGAGGTGGGCAACCTATTTTTCAATGTAGCCACAGGTGTGGCTAATGAGAAGTGAGAATCGCCACACTATGCTTTTCCTTTACTTGCGTCACTACAAATGTTAGCTCTCGTAAAAAAACCAGTCCAGGTCGGGTCTAGACTCCAACTGAAGGCAGAGGGGGGTATCGGATGGCAGAGGGGGGTATCGGATGGCAGAGGGGGGTATCGGATGGCAGAGGGGGGTATCGGATGGCAGAGGGGGGTATCGGATGGCAGAGGGGGGTATCGGATGGCAGAGGGGGGTATCGGATGGCTGTGCTGCGTCAATGACTCATTCAGAAAGTGGAAACCAGCACACGCCGTCAGGAAAAAGTTTATTGTACTGTGGGAGCTGGCAAACTCAAATTCGCCACACTTTCATGCCGATTCGCCACTTGTGGCGATTGGCGACAGGGTTGCCCACCTCGGACATAGACAATCTGTTCTTCCTGTGGTCAGATGGAGGCATCCTCTGGGGCATGGACCCAAGAGAGGGAGGGGAAAGGAAAAGGAAGAGAGAAAACAATAGTGATCAATCACGGGGATTACAAATAATATTTCTAAAGGAAAAAACAGCCTCTAGGGAGGAAAGTGGAGCACAGCGCAGGGACAAAAGGCAGGAACCAGCACACCATAGATTAAAAACTACTTTATTGGTCGACAAGGGGAGACACCATAAAAAAGAAGCAACCACCCACTCTGACGCGTTTCGGGCTAGGCCCTTTGTCAAAGAGTATTAATTAATTAATATTTCTAAAGGTCTTGAGGATGTGTATAATAATACTACTTCAGCTTTAAAGAATTATAGTTTAAACTGTTTATATCAAATTTACGGTGTGCGTTGCTTTTTCCCCTAACTGTAACTGTGTGGGGCTAATATCTCTCACTGCTCATAGAAATGCTGGAAAATCCAAACGTTCTAAAATACGTTGTTCCAATGACTGAACTCTACCTTGGACTTTATAGTGTCAAACCTGTTCTCTTAGGAGATATTCTGATTTGGAACTACATAAAGCTGTAAATAAAACAGAAATAGTTCACTCTATTCTGTTACTGACACATAACTTACTGGTTAAAAAAAGTCCCATGCTTCCTTTTTATTTGCTCAAAAGGGTATTAGGGTGCTCAAGTACTAGGAACCCTTATAATGTGTCATGGTGTATGAGCACTGAACTCCATAGTGATAAGAATAATGTAACAGTCCTGATACAGTAACATGATTGCAGTATGACATATCCCTTGAAGGTTATGAAAAAGTGGAAGACTTCACACTTATCAAAAACCTCATTGGGGGTGTCTTCAAAATGATCCTTAATCAGGAAAGTACTCACAGTTGTATATAATGATATCCCACTTCAGGAGGTGTTTTTGTGGCGTGCGAGCCACTATACTAACTTCAGTAGAGAAAACTGGGGAAAAGCAGCGCACAACCAGGGGACCGCTGTGTACTGTACCTCCTTTTTTTACACCAGTAAAGACTCGGTGAGTGACGGCTCGGTGAGTGACGGCTCGGTGAGTGACGGCTCGGTGAGTGACGGCTCGGTGAGTGACGGCTCGGTGAGTGACGGCTCGGTGAGTGACGGCTCGGTGAGTGACGGCTCAGTGAGTGACGGCTCAGTGAGTGACGGCAGTGCAAACACTGAACCGGGGGAGCTTTGTTCACATATCGGTGTCTGCTCCTTGTGACCTTGGGCAAGTAACTTTATCTCCTTGTGTGTTAGACACCAAAATCATAGATTGTAAGCTCTATGCGGCAGGACTCAATGTGCCCTCAGAATTATACCACGGCGTACAATGTCAGTGTTGTGCCATAGGACAGTGACTCCCAAAACGGGGTTTGGGAACCCAAAGGGGTTTGTGCGGTACCCCCAAGGGGCTGGCAAAACAAATATATGCAATAGCAGATCTCAGTCAGTATAGTGGGTGGTATTACTGTCAATTACAGCAGGAAGTAAAGTTGCTCCCCACACTGCTTTGCATCCACAGCGGCAATGCATTGTGAGGTGTGGCTTTGGAAGCTCCTGCAGTAATTGACAGGTGTACCACCCATGGTGTCTGCCCACACTGAGGGGCAGTTTGGGGCTTTATTAACTGTGTGTTTCCCCCACAAGCTCAGGACACTATACTGCCTGGGATCGGTCACACAGGTTTGTTAGCGATAGTCTGAGTCAGCAATAAAATGTATTCATTAGTGAATTCATGTATCTCCGTCTCTAACAGATTGTGCTTATTCTAATCTGTCTACTTGAGATCTTGGGTTCAACTGACGTCATACTTGTAAATATAATTGTAACCCGGCAAAAAGAACTGTATTTGTGTAAACATTTTTATAAAAAGACGTTAAAAAATAAAGTTGATAAAAATGTTTAAAGAGCCATACTCTTTCCAACAGAAATGTTACAGGAAATCGTTCCACATGGCCTCTCCCTTATTACAATTCATTTATATTAACAAAATATAGCATTGTTTTTATTTCAGTCTGTTTAATCTGTTTGATGTAAAGTTACAAAAAAATCTCACATTTTCTTTGATTGGTGTGACATTAATAATTTAATTGGCAACAGGTGTGGCTGATTGGTCCTTTAGCTAGAATTTCAGAAATTGAACATAAGGCTATGATAAATTAATTAACTGCTGTATTCTAAACAGTTGTCTCAGTGAAAGAGCTAGGTTTTCATGGGGGATTTCTCTACCGAGTTCATTGAATTGGCAATATTAAAAAGCAAAATATTACTAGAATAAAAATAAGACAACTGGCAACATGAGAAAGATTTGCATATTGTTACAATGTGTGTTTTAGTTGTGTAAGAAGCTAAACACACTCAAGTAGTCCTTCTCAAAGTGGTGCGGTATCCTGGCAAGGGGACTGTGGCCTGCCAGGTGTGTGTGTGGCCAGGGTGAGTGTGGTACGTGTAAGAATTGTGTAGGAGAGAAGAGTGATTTGTGTATGTGAGCCGAGGGGGGTGGGGATTGGGTGTTACATAGTTACATAGTAAATGAGGTTGAAAAATGACATGTGTCCATCAAGTTCAACCTTTGCTAAATGTAGACGACAGATACTTTATCTTATATTTGTACTTACAGTATATTCATCCAGAGGAAGGCGAACACAAAACCCCAGTGACACATCATCCAATGATATCTCCTAAGGGGACAAATAAATTCCTTCCTGACTCCATATAATGGCAATCAGATTTCTCCCGGGATCAACATCCTGCCCTGTATACCTTTCCTTTTTAAAAAGATGTCCAACCTTTTTTTCAATATATCTATTGTATCTGCCATCACAGTCTCCATGGGTAATGAATTCCACTTAAAGAACCCTTTCCTTTGTTGCTGGTGTAATCTCCTTTCCTCCAACCTAAAGGGATGCCCCCGAGTCCTTTGTACTGCCCGTGGGATAAATAGTTCTAATTAAAGCTTCTTGTATTGATGCAGAATATATTGGTATATAGTTATCATGGTTTGATAAATCATGAAAAACACTACTCGCCAGACAAAAAAGGGACTCGCTCTCCCCCCCCCCCCCCCCATTTTCGGCAAAAATGCCTCTCACCCCTTCTTTCTCCTCCTCTTCTCTCACCCCCTCCTCCTCTTCTTCTCTTCCTTCCCGTCAAACCCCCCTCCTTCTCTTCCTCTCACTTACCTGGCTTCGGTGGAGCAGGGCAGCAGAAGAGCAGAGTGGCACAGGAGAACTGCCAGGAAGGAGTGCACACCGAGAGGTCTTACTGACTTCCGGTGTCTGCCGCTGCTAGAGCGCAGCTCCTCCTCGGCCGTTCTTGTGTGCCACTTCTGCTCCGCTCACATGGTCCTCAGTCCTCCTGTGTCACCTGCTCCTGCTCTGCTCACATGGTCCTCGGTCCTCCTGTGTCCCCTGCTCCGCTCACATGGTCCTCGGTCCTCCTGTGTCCCCTGCTCCTGCTCCGCTCACATGGTCCTCGGTCCTCCTGTGTCCCTTGCTCCTGCTCCGCTCACATGGTCCTCGGTCCTCCTGTGTCCCCTGCTCCTGCTCCGGTCACATGGTCCTCCTGTGTCCCCTGCTCCTGCTCCGCTCACATGGTCCTCGGTCCTCCTGTGTCCCCTGCTCCTGCTCCACTCACATGGTCCTCAGTCCTCCTGTGTTCCCTGCTCCTGCTCTGCTCACATGGTCCTCAGTCCTCCTGTGTCCCCTGCACCTGCTCCGCTCACATGGTGTTCAGTCCTCCTGTGTCCTTGGCTCCTTCTTAGCTCACATGGTCTTCAGTCCTCCTGTGTCCCATGCTCCTGCTCCGCTCACATGGTCCTCGGTCCTCCTGTGTCCCCTGCTCCGCTCACATGGTCCTCAGTCCTCCTGTGTCTCCTGCTCCGCTTACATGGTCCTCAGTCCTCCTGTGTCTTCTGCTCCTGCTCCGCTCACATGGTCCTCAGTCCTCCTGTGTCCTCTGCTCCGCTCAAATGGTCTTCAGTCCTCCTGTGTCCTTTGCTCCTTCTTAGCTCACATGGTCTCAATGCTCTTCTCCTGCTGCTACCGCCTGCTGTCTAACTCCTCTGCTGCTCCACTCTGCTGATATGGTCCTGGGCTCTCTTCTTCCTCCGCTAGCTGTCTTCCTCCTGCTCCGCTCCACTACCGTGGTCTTGAGTCCTCCTCTTCTGTTGCCACCGCCCTGCTCGCCAGCTGCCAATATCAACTTGCCACAGGTAAGCGGGCAAGTGTATTTGTCGAGCCCTTGTTATCATATACCCTCTTAGACGCCTCTTTTCTAATGTGAACAAATCTAATTTAGCTAGCCTCTCCTCATAACCCAGGTTGTCCATCCCCTTTGTTAATTTGGTGGCTCTTCTCTGCACGCTCTCTAGTTCCATAATGTCTTTTTGAGTGGTGCCCAAAATTGAACTCCATATTCAAGGTGTGGTCTGACTAATGCTTTATAAAGGGGCATAATTAAGTTTACTTCCCTTCCATCTATTGCCCATTTAATGCAAGATAAGATCTTGTTTGCCTTTGCAGCTACTGCATGACTTTGGGCACTATTGCCAGGCCTGCTGTCTACAAGCACTCCTAAATCCTTCTCCATCAAGGATTCCCCCAATTTATCCCCATTTAATGTGTAAGTCACCTGTTTATTCTTGCATCCGAAATGCATAAGCTTACATTTATCTGTATTAAACCTCATCTGCCATTTACCTGCCCACATTTCCAGTCTCTCCAAGTCCTTCTGGAGAGAAATTACATCCTGCTCTGATTCTATTACCTTACACAATTTAGTGTCATTGGCAATGATGGAGACTTTGCTCTCTATGCCAACCTCATGGTCATTAATAAACAAGTTAATACGCAGAGGTCCCAGTACTGATCCTTGAGGTACTCCACTCACAACTTTAGCCCAACCTGAAAAAGTTCCATTTATGACAACTCTCTGATGTCTGTCCTTTAACCAGTTTTCAATCGAGGTGCAAATATTTTTACTGAGACCAATTTGCTTTATTTTGTACACCAACGTCTTGTGTGGAACTGTATCAAAAGCCTTTGCAAAATCTAAGTAGACCACATCCACTGCATTACCCTGGTCTAAATTCCTACTTACCTCCTCAAAGAAACTAATGGCCAGAGAACAGATATTATTCTCACATCATTGAACGATCACATACGGGTGTCCCTCTCTCCCACTTCCTATCTGTTACCTTCAAGAACAACAATCTGACTATTTTAGAACTGGAGAATCCATACATTGTTCTTGTACAGATAATTACCTGTCTTCGCGCCCCTCCCCCCCCCCCTCTTACCTTGGCTCCGGCATAGGCATCATGCCGTGGCAACGTGATGTCACATGATGCCGCGTTGCCATGGCGATGCGTCTCCAGGAGCAAGGTAAGTGCAGTTTACAGAGGCCTTCACCGCTTCCCCCGGCACTCAAGTTAAGTGCCTTCGGGAAGCGCGTGGGGCCTCTGTAAACCCCCACCCCCCCCGCAGATAATCTCAGCAAACCCCGTGCCCCCCAGTTTGCGCACCGCTGCCATAGAATATACACACACACCCACATACACACACCCACACACATACACACACATACACACACAGACACACAGACACACACACACACAGACAGACAGACAGACAGACAGACAGACAGACAGACAGACAGACAGACAGACATACACACAGACAGACAGACACACAGACATACACACAGACAGACACACACACAGACATACACACAGACAGACATACACACAGACAGACACACACACACAGACACACACACACACACAGACACACATACACAGACACACATACACACACACACACACACACACACACACACACACATACACACACACACAGACACACACACACAGACACACACACACATACACAGACACACAGACACACACACAGACACACAGACACACACACAGACACACACAGACACAGACACATACACACACACACACATTTCCTCCCCCAGTTCCCAGAGTATTTGAGGTTTTGTCAGTGTGTGACAAACTACATACACAGGTGCTGGATGGGTAGCAGAGAGCTGCAGCGTCATCTCCTCCCTACAACACGGCAGGTTTCTAGTGACCACCAGAGTGAGCCGGTCCCTGCAGCCATATTCTGTCCCCGGGAAAACTAGTTATACCAGAGAAACAGTGGGGGTGGGTTCCCTGGGTTATCTCTGAGGGGCTCCCAGTACAAGTAGTATAAGAAGAAGACATACTATCTAGAAAAAAGAATTGAGGAGACTGCTGCGCTTTTGAAGATGTCACTTAAGCTGTACATTTCTGTTCCTTTGTGGTGGCTTTGTTGTTGTATCCTTACAAGCAGCGGTGCGCAAACTGGGGGCACAAGATTTTTTTGGGGGGCGCAGGTGGTTGTAGAGGTCCCACGCTCTTCCCCGAGGCATTTAAATGAAATGCTGGGTGACCGGGCGAGGCCTCTGCAACCTCTACTTACCGAGGTTCAGCCAGCGCAGGACGCATGACCGTGGCATCGCTGCGTCAAATGACGCCACGGGGTCATGTGATGTCACGTCACATGACCCAAATGACTCGTGCGAGGTAAGGGGGGCGCGGGAACGGAGGGAGGAAGGCACGGGGGGCGCAGCAAAAGAAGTTTGCGCTCCTCTGCCTTATAGTGTTGTGTATCCCGCTTTCTGTGTGGTTTTAGTATTGTAAACACAGGTTTGGATGAGGACTTGGACTTTCGGTACCCTGGACAAGACCACCCAATTCAGATTTTTATCTTGAGTTTATTTCAATGTCAAATGACGTTTAGTTTGGTGTTGAACACAAGTCATCAAATGTGATATCTTAAATGGGGTTTTTTTTTAATCGGTTCTGTAGTATTAGATAATAGTGACTATTTTTTTTTTAGTTTTTATTCAACTCTTAATACAATTTGTTATGAGTATTAAAACATCCTTTGATTTCTATAGCAGGTTTTAACCCACCTCCCAAGCAGTGCAAGATCTTTGCAACACTTTCCTATCTGGCACAATTGTTGCAAATATTACCGCAGTTTGAGTTTGAGCAGTAAACTGTAACAATAGATAATGTTACCTTAGTAATATAAGGATACATTATAGCTGCTGAGTTACACTGACTGAAGCAACCATTATGTTAGGCACACATTCAGGATTTTGACCGATTTTATAACAGGAGCCCCAAACGATTGCCAGCTTAGGTAAGAATGTAGAATTATACATTTTCCACACGCTTTACATATAAAAAAAATGAAAAAAATGAGTTGGAAAGTAGTGTTGCTGTTTTAACTCTTCCTCTCCTTTAAAATCCCGGACTGGTTGGACATCTCCACGTAAGTGATGTGTTGGCACGTTTTAGCTTTTCTTTAATAGCACGTTCTATGACAAACCTGTTGGGTTGATACACCTGTATCCTGATCCTCAAATAGATACATCTGATGCTGTATTTCCACTATCCGCCCTCATATAAGTAGCAAGGTCCAGTGTCCTTTTCCTAATGGACAACAAAAGTGCTACTTGCTTCCACGTATCTAATCTGGTGGTAGTGCTGCTTCAAAAGGATAATGTCCTATTCTTAACACACAAAACCACAGAGAATAATTGACTTAAGTGCCTGATCTGTAATGGTATACAGGGTACGTACCTCTTGACTTCAAGCAGCAGTTCATGTTACCTTATTTTTGTTATGTTTGTTATGCCGTTTACCAAAGGCTCTTAGTTTTAAGTTCAAATTTTACTAAACTAATTGTCACAAACAGTTTTATTTATTTTGTATTATTTTAAGCATTTAAGAGCAGTTGTATGATATCAGTGTTCAGGAAATGTAACATAGACCAAATTGAGTGTTCTGAAACATTCTGCGTGCCTTACTGTCCCCTAGGGCAGCGAACGGGGGGGGGGGAGGTAACTTTTATATTAAGGTGGACATGCAACAAATACAGTAAATACATAATATCTGAGCGAATACAAGAAAGTGAGAGTATTTGTTGTGAGTCAGTTGAATAGTGTTTTTTTTTCTCTTTCTTAATTCATAGAAACAATAGCTAAAGCTACTTTAATGCATAGAAACACTTCCGGACGTTCATTTATATTGGCTGGGTGAGTATACTTGAGCTGTATATAAAGCACCTGGCTTTGTGATGGCAGTAAAGGCTGCAGAATGTTTTTACTTGAGTTTTATAGTACAAATGGCACATTTTTATAAGGAGCAATGTAATTGGCACTATATACAGGAGCAAAAATATTGGGATCCAAAATCTAGTTTATTTGCGAATGAGGATCAAGCTAAGGATGGGTTCAAGTAGAGGGAGAGCGGGCAAATGTTAGCCAGGGGGCAAGTCCAACCAACTGATTCAAGAACCGGGCGGCCCACACCCCATACAGAGACGCATGCTGCATACGTACGCCGCATGTACCCAACACACAGCCCATACAGAGACACACGCTGCATGTACCCAACACACAGTCCATACAGAGACGCATGCTGCATGTACCTAACACACACCCCATACACGCACGCTGCATGTACCCAACACACAGTCCATACAGAGACGCACGCTGCATGTACCCAACACACAGTCCATACAGATATGCATGCTGCATGTACCCAACACACAGTCCATACAGAGACGCATGCTGCATGTACCCAACACACACCCCATACACAGACGCACGCTGCATGTACCCAACACACACCCCATACACAGACGCACGCTGCATGTACCCAACACACAGTCCATACAGAGACGCACACTGCATGTACCCAACACACAGTCCATACAGAGACGCACGCTGCATGTACCCAACACACAGTCCATACAGAGACGCACGCTGCATGTACCCAACACACAGTCCATACAGATATGCATGCTGCATGTACCCAACACACAGCCATATAGAGACGCACGCTGCATGTACCCAACACACAGCCCATACAGAGACGCATGCTGCATGTACCCAACACACAGCCCATACAGAGACGCACGCTGCATGTACCCAACACACACCCCATACAGAGACGCATGCTACATGTACCCAACACACCCCATACAGAGACGCACGCTGCCTGTACCCAGCACACACCCCATACACACACGCTGCATGTACCCAACACACAGTCCATACAGAGACGCACGCTGCATGTACCCAACACACAGTCCATACAGAGACGCATGCTGCATGTACCCAACACACAGTTTATACCAGACGCATGCTGCATGTACCCAACACACAGTCCATACAGAGCCGCATGCTGCATGTACCCAACACACAGTCCATACAGAGACGCATGCTGCATGTACCCAACACACACCCCATACACAGACGCACGCTGCATGTACCCAACACACATCCCATACACAGACGCACGCTGCATGTACCCAACACACAGCCCATACAGAGACGCACGCTGCATGTACCCAACACACAGTCCATACAGAGACGCACGCTGCATGTACCCAACACACAGTCCATACAGAGACGCACGCTGCATGTACCCAACACACAGTCCATACAGATATGCATGCTGCATGTACCCAACACACAGCCATATAGAGACGCACGCTGCATGTACCCAACACACAGCCCATACAGAGACGCATGCTGCATGTACCCAACACACAGCCCATACAGAGACGCACGCTGCATGTACCCAACACACACCCCATACAGAGACGCACGCTGCATGTACCCAACACACTCACACACCATACACAGATGCATGTTGCATGTACCCAACTCACACACACACCATACACAGACGCACGCTGCATGTACCCAGCACACACCCCATACAGAGACGCACGCTGCATGTACCCAACACACTCACACACCATACACAGACACACATTGCATGTACCCAACACACACACACAACATAACAGGCACAAGGGGGATGTACCCAACACACACCCCATATACAGATGTGTGCTGCATGTACCCAACACACACCATACACAGATGCACGTTGCATGTACCCAACACACATACACAATACACAGACGCACGCTGCATGTACCCAACGTGTGTGTATCCAACTTACACACACATCATACACAGATGCACACATACCAGATATATGTACCATGCACACATGCATGCCATACACTATTTAATGAGATAGCACTGCACACATACAAAGGCACAATAAACATGCACACCACATACAAACACTATTATATATATATATACACACACACACCGTCCACATACACAAACACAATCCATCCATACAAAATATATACACACACACAAAATCCAATCCATCCATGCATGATAGATACATATACACACAAAATTGCATCATATATACCAAGCACACAATCTTGCATCATATATACACACATACAATATTGCATCAAATATACACAGACGTACAAACACATACACACACACACATACAGTCTTGCATCATATATACACACATACACACACACATACAGTCTTGCATCATATATACACACACATACACACTCATACAGTCTTGCATCATATATACACACAGTCTTGCATCATATATACGCACACATAGTCTTGCATCATATATACACACACACACACAAATACAGTCTTGCATCATATATATACACACACACACATACAGTCTTGCATCATATATACACACACATACACACAAATACAGTCTTGCATCATATATATATACACACACACACATACAGTCTTGCATCATATATTCACACACAGACACACACATGCAAACTTGCATCATATATACGTGCCCTATTTATAGTCTCAGCATTAAGCAAATTTATACATTTTTGAGAATTACACAAATTAGCAAATAAACGAAATTCCAATGCACACGGCGAATCGTCCACGAACCCAGACTGAGCCGTGGCTTTTTTGCAACTGAAAGGGGCCAATTTTGCGTAAGGTTTTCGCGTCTCTAACTAGAACACTCCAAATGCTACGTGTAACGTTCCCTTAGTTGTGTTGAACACTTCGGGGGATATTGTAGAAGCTTTGTCCTTGTCAAACCGTTGTACGCTGTAACAGGAATGGCATCTATTACAACTGACGCTCTGCGCGGATATGTTGAAGCGGAATAACAGCAGCGCAAACAGCGCCAACAAGGGGTAGAAACAAACGATACATTTCAATGTTGGAAAGGACATGCTTTCAACATATATTGCTTAAAAGAATTGGAGTCTGTATTATATTTCTCTAAACAAGTATTTATTTTTAAATTCCTATATTCCACAACATAAAGTGCCTCATATTGTGACATGACAATAATGCTCCTAAAATAACACTGATAATGAGTCCTTAATTCTGTCAAAAAAATCCCCACGTCAATCAAACTGAAATCGGCAATTCCCACGTCCCTGAAATGTGACATTACGTGTAAAGTACATTGTTTCCATCACCAATAACATTAAAGGATAACTTGTTAACAATATGAACTGAAATAGCAATATATATGTTTTGCTTACGTTTAAACAGAGCATGCAAACTGCTAATGATATCCGGAGACAGGCGCTTCGTAGCTTCTTCATCGCTAATCTGCTGCCTGCAGCATATAATAACTATATACAGGCATACCCCGCATTAACGTACGCAATATATACATACATACCCCGCATTAACGTACGCAATATATACATACATACCCCGCATTAACGTACGCAATATATACATACATACCCCGCATTAACGTACGCAATATATACATACATACCCTGCATTAACGTACGCAATATATACATACATACCCCGCATTAACGTACGCAATATATACATACATACCCCGCATTAACGTACGCAATATATACATACATACCCCGCATTAACGTACGCAATATATACATACCCCGCATTAACGTATGCAATGGGACCGGAGCATGTATGTAAAGCGAAAATGTACTGAAAGTGAAGCACTACCTTTTCCCACTTATCGATGCATGTACTGTACTGCAATCATCCTATACGTGCATAACTGATGTAAATAACGCATGTGTAACAGGCTCTATAGTCTCCCCGCTTGCGCACAGCTTCGGTACATGTAGGGAGCTGGTATTGCTGTTCAGGACGTGCTGACAGGCGCATGCGTGAGTTGCCGTTTGCCTATTGGACGATATGTCCTTACTCGCGAGTGTACTTAAAGTGAGTGTCCTTAAATCGGGGTATGCCTGTATACATGTATGCTCAATATTTGGATAAATAATGTATCTAAATATATGCTTTGAAAACATTCTTAGTTACAGAAGTACTAAAGATGACTACAATAGCATTATTACCCAAAAAGACAAAAAAAGCGACGTACATAATGAGTTAGCCAGTAGTGTAGAAGGGCAGAAATTAAAATAGAATAGTTAATTAGGCATATTAATTACGTGGATGCTCAGCAGACCTGAAATAGGCTGTGTGGCTTGTAATGAATGATGCAATTCTGCTCCTATTGAGGCTGTTTCACCAGCAGGCGAGGGGATAGAGCAGGGTCGTTGTGCTGTGGCTAGTCAATGAAGGGCCCAGCCAACCATGGATGTCTAATCCAGACTTCCCTCTGACTGGCTCTACCTTCTCGCTGACCGATCGCTCCCACTGACATCAGTAATACGCCTCGGACTTCCCCCTCTCCCCCCCCCGGCCACACACCTCCCCCCTACTCAACCTCCCCCCCCCCACTCAGAAACTGTGGCTGAACCCCCCCCAACCCCTCCTCCTGCTAGAGTCCTGGGCCCGAGGCGGGGCTGACGAAAATAGCCAATAAACGATGAGGTTGAGGCAGCAAGTAATGCAGAGAGCGGGAGTAGTATCCGTAGCGCCTTCCTGATATAGGTTATTACAGGTAGCACCGATAACTGCCGCTTTCATGTAATATGCGCTGCTCAGCGGTGAGTTCGTCAGGACTGAATATTTACTTTTACCCATATCCTGTCTTTTCAAAGAATAGCAGATTTGGGGCCATTGTGCAGGTCCCGGGAGCAGCTATGGATTCCCTTCCATTCTGGAAGTTATCACATCTGCGGCGCTGACAGACGGGGATATGATCTGAACACAAAGGCGCATAATCTCCACTCATACCGGCGGGGAGGACCGGGGCAGTATGGTTCCTATCCCTGGAGACAGAAAGTCTAGTGGCACAAAGGGTTAAAACCCCATCTTTTGCGTAATACATGTATTACAGGAAGTGGCAGCCATCTTAAAAGCGGTCAGAAACATTACTGATAGAAGCTGGATAGTGTGAGGCAGCCAGCTTGCTTCGTTTACTAAATCTGGTCATATAAATGTACCCAGAGATATTCGTGGAGTGCCACGGCAAATAAATGTACCCAGAGATATTTGTGGAGTGCCACGGCATATAAATGTACCCAGAGATATTCGTGGATTGCCACGGCATATAAATGTACCCAGAGATATTCGTGGATTGCCACGGCATATAAATGTGCCCAGAGATATTCGTGGATTGCCACGGCATATAAATGTGCCCAGAGATATTCGTGGATTGCCACGGCATATAAATGTACCCAGAGATATTCGTGGATTGCCACGGCATATAAATGTACCCAGAGATATTCGTGGAGTGCCACGGCATATAAATGTACCCAGAGATATTTGTGGAGTGCCACGGCATATAAATGTACCCAGAGATATTCGTGGATTGCCACGGCATATAAATGTACCCAGAGATATTCGTGGAGTGCCACGGCATATAAATGTACCCAGAGATATTCGTGGGTTGCCACGGCATATAAATGTGCCCAGAGATATTCGTGGAGTGCCACGGCATATAAATGTACCCAGAGATATTCGTGGAGTGCCACGGCATATAAATGTACCCAGAGATATTTGTGGAGTGCCACGGCATATACACGAAAGGAAAGAATCCCTTAACAGCCCCATTAAAGGCAACATTAAGAAAACAAACGTTTCAGTTAAATTACAAACTTTACAACAGTGGTCACAATTTTAGAAAGTCAGAGCTTCAACTTTTTTCTTTACCAAAATGTCGTGTTTTTATATCGTTTCAGTTAACAACAAAACTGTTTGGTGGAAATGTGTATGATAATGTAAGAGCCGATGTAGTAAGTTACTGGCCTCCTAACCGCAGCAATATCCCATTAACATTACGCTGAAAGAGTTACGTGTCACAAAATGTACAAATTAAATGTGAACCTTCTTAATTTGACCACTTCAGTTAGTCTTCTGAGTGACCATTTGTTTCCCAGTAATGGCCTAATTTGATACATAAAGATTCCAGACTTAAAATGAGCCCTGTTAGCAATCCAGATTTTGTCTAACATACATAATGAAACCAGCAAATGAGGTCCCATGGCCATAAAGCTCGCAGGGCGAAAGCAAATAGAGCAAATAGAGCATGAATCAAAAAGGCTTTAGCAAGCAGTAAACTATTAGAAACATATAAATTAAAGGCTGAAACTTAAAAGTAGTTTACATTTGGCTCATGCAACGTGTGTACACACTGTAACCGGGCGAATGTATTTGCAGAGCTTGTTTGCTTGAAAACATAGCTATTAGTTTGTGAATCTGTACTTGAAAGGAAGAGCTGGTGCCCAGCCTGGGGCACGGGACGGTGTTTAAAAGCTTGTGTCGGGCTCATATTTCTATTACCAGGTGTGTGTGGAGAGAACCTAGCACAGAACCTCTTTTGAAATGAAAAGGGTAACTCATTATGATAGGATGCATAGTTATTTCCTGGATGTTTTAATGGGATTCCACCCCTAGCTTAAATGGGGAAAAATAAGTGCTCGTGCGCTAATGGTCTCTAAAATCTTAATTTTAAATTACTCTATGCTGACAAGATTGCAAGAATTAATAATTAACTGTGGTACAAATTAAATGTTGTAAAATGCTAAAGACAAGATGACATGTAAAGGTCCTAATTACTTTTGAGTTCTGTCTATATAGCTACTGTACTGTATGTGTAATATATATATATATATATATATGAACTAAATGACCCTTGCTTATGAGAAGATATACAGATAAGTATGTAACTATATAACATGTCACATTAGATGTAGCACTGGGGCTTTTTGTCTTTTGTTCTCCACATGAGGTCACAATCCTAGTAATGCTCTTTTTTACACAATATATATATGATGTTAGATTTGGGCTTCGAGCTTACAGGGTCTGTGTGCTTTTGTTAACTTCAGTATATATAAATATTTATATATACTGCGTTAATCTAGTGTGTGTGTGTGTGTGGGGGGGGGGGGGGAGGTGTATTAAGTATCTGTAACTGCAGATGATAAATGTCCAGATTAAAGTAATCAGTTGTTGGAAATCATGCTATAGAAATGTGCAGAATATAGTCACACAAATGAAGTGAGACACTTCTGTGCAGGATATTTAGGATATGCAGTAATGTTATTACATCATTCCTCTAATTCCTGTGAGATAAAAGACCATTTACAGAAGCAGCAGCCACAGCTCATGGTGCAAGGGTTTCTGGGGGCGGGTTTTGAAATCACAAAATCTTATTGCTCATCTTTTCTGGCTTTGACTTTTATTTCCACCTTAATTTTTTTACCTGGTCATGATCTGTTGTTCCATTACTTGAGGGCACAAATGGGAGGAATTGTCTGGGCTAAATTGCAATTAGGCAGCCCTGAGTGAGGCTGGCACCAGTTAACTTGGGATATTGGAGTGAAAAGGCCCGTAATCAGACTTCGGTCATGTAGAACAATGCATAAAATTAAATTGACATTAATGAATAATTGTGTAATGAAAATGGAAGAGGAGAGTTAATTGCATGTTACAGTGAGTGTAATGCCTAGATAACCTTGCATTTAATGCTATTCTTAGCCCTGCTGCCAAGACTTCTACAGAGCCTCTCTCAGCAGGAAGTCATTAAAGCTGTGAGTAGATAATGCAGGCTCAGTGAAACCTAAGTGGCAACAATATAACAAGAGTTTCTTTCAGACCTTAGTGTTTCCAGAAAAAAAGGGCATGTTGGGGTAATTTGTACACATCTGAATGAAGGAACAGGAGACCAAACCGATCTATTTGCAGTTTGTCCACTTCTATTCTGAATTGGAAACTATTATCTAAAGCCAAGGTCGGTTCTTCTAATCAGCGACAAACGTGACCCGGCGCTGTGCGCTTGGGAGTAGGCACCCAGCTGTCTGCTCGCTATGACATGCTTTCCCTAATCTTGTAGTGCTGCAAAGTACCACTTGATCCCCTAATTTAGAGGACGCAGCAAGGACAGCCCAATGGTCAACACATTCCATCAAAGTCTTGTAGCACCTCGTTCTTTCCACAGCTTATCACACAGAAGATCTGTACTTAACGTCACTTACTGACCCACCTACACTATTTAATGGCATAGATTTACAGGGCAGTCTAATAATATACTTAAAGCCGCAATCCCATCTAATTAATATATATATACTCTTTGGGGGGAGGGGGGTTATTATTTTTTTACAGCATTGGAGTCGGGGATTCCTCTGGAGCAAACCCACATTGTTTTTGTCACCGCTATTCCCTCCCCCACCCCTGGTTATTGAGATAATTAGTGGTGTCGTTACTACTGTTCTCCCTGGGCATGTAAAAGGCTGCCCAATAGAAAGTCTCAAAGGATTACCTTGCAACTTCCTATTGGCTGGCTGGACCCGTGAGATTTGGTGCCATATTGAGTTCCCAAAAGGGGAGTAGGACCTGGTAACTACAACCAGAGCTAAAAAAGAACGGGTTCAGCCCCGGAAAAAACATCAATAAAACAAAATGAAGAGATGGGGACGCTGCTTCAATATAATGTTGCAAACATATAATTTACAGAAAATTGTAAATGTTAACAAATGGAACATTTCTGTCACTTTTTAGTTTCTTTGCAATTTATTTAAAGATATTATATTCCATCTAAAAATCCTGTCCCCAAAGAGAAGAATGGGGGGGGGACACACTTTGTGGGCTTAGCAGGGTGGTTCTCCCTTCACAGAGGCAGTGGTGTCTCCCAAAAGGGGCAGCTAAAGGAAGTGAAACCGTATCCATGATTTAGTTTATCATCTAACAATCTATATATATTTTAAGTTAACCCAAACTCTGGGTTAAAACAAAAAGCATCAAGTACCAATATGTGAGGAACACACAGGTCATTACCATTGTGTGGTCTGTCCTGAGGGTCCCCCTTTTCCTTTCAATGCATTTAAGTGGATGTTCTGCTATCTGAGGCTGGTATTCCATTCTGAGCATTCACAGACATGTGAAATGTTACTGATATCCTGAGAGTCTCACTGATTTTTTAGCATCAGCACCAATTATTGTCTTAAATGGTCTCCTGGAGTCTCACTAATAGAAATCAGCAGTTTACTATTAAAATGTATTTTTTATTTAGAGCCCCCAAATCCAACTGATTTCGGTCCTTTGAGATTGGCTGCATTTAGAAGGTGCTTTCCCAATGTCGATTCTAGATGAACCACTACGACTTAATGAAATATTAATTTGACAAACCTATTATAAAAACTTGTAACTAGACTTGTAACTACAGTATGCTTTTACAAGATTGCCCATCTCCGCAGCTCCCACGTCAGTTTTCTAACGTACAATAACAATTGTAAATGCTTTACTTTTAAGGATTAAGAAGGGTTATGCTGAAGTTTCCAAATTATTTTGTTTTAGGACCATTTGTCAGGAGGACAAAGTAACGGAATATCATCAAGATGTAGCCTTACAGAACCGTACCTGGTTTTGTTGTGCAGCCCAGTCATGTTAACAGGTAGACAATAAATAATACAGCAGAAGAGAGTGTTCACTCAGCCTCGGACATACAGTATAAGGAGGATTAGTTAGGTGCACTAAGGGAACAGTAGCGTAACTGTCACACCAAGATGCAATTTTAAAAGGAAACCTAGGTCTGCAACGTGAAGGTCCTGGGTTACCAATGACCTAACAAAGCTAAGACCCAACTTTGGGCCAAAGATTAATGGGCAGTTAACACAGGGACTTAAAGCTGAAGTTCAGTCTTTTTTTTTTTTTTTTTTTTAATTCAATAGTTTTATGTGTGCAATCTCTAATTACCTAAAGAACTGTATAGCTGCAGGTCAATTCGTTCTCCATGTATTGATCTGCGAAATTTGGCAAAATCTTTAGAGAAGGGATATGTTTTTCATCTGCTTCTGTCCCTCAGTGGAAGCTCATGAATATTCATGAGCACTCCTGCAATGTGCTAGAGGGAGGGCAGGGCTGACAAAGGGGTGTGCCAGAGCTTGTGACAGGACATGAAGGGGCAGTGCCTTAGCAAATGGCTGTTAAAATAGAATACATGAAAATTGGTCTTTCAAAGTTGTTGTTTTTTAAAACAGAAAATGCTAAAAGTATTTTTTCTTACTACAGAACTGATTTATTAAAAAAAACACACATGCAGGATATTGACTGAACTGCAGCTTTAACGTGTGTGTGTGTGTGTGTGTGTGTGTGTGTGTGCGCGCGCATTGACTGAACTGCAGCTTTAAGTGAATTAAACACTAGCTGGAGAGATCAGTACCAATAACTCTGTGCTACTGTAAGGGACAAAATAAAGTCCTGGGTACCGTCTGTAACAAGCCAGGGGGCCACGTATGTGCTGGTGACAGAGGCCAGCATACAGATAGGTGGTAGGTATACCGTGACCCATCCCTATATTGAGGGTGGACCGTGCCTGTTGACTCCCAGGTGGATTGGAAATACTATCATACAAAGTGTACCCAGCCTGATGAAAGGTATATAGAAAGGGGGTAGGAGGGTAAATGTAGCCTAAGGGTTAACATACATGAGTATTGTGTATGTTAGTGAAAGATTATCACCAAGATTGGCGGCCTGAACCAAACCCAAGATGTAATGTGTGGGCACAACTATATCGCGCCGTTGCGATCCTTGCTGATATCGCAGCTTAAAGGACGGCGAGTCCCAGGCGTAGGCTGTACCAGGGTAATGCAGTCATTGTGGTCTACTTAGATTTTGCAGAGGCTTTGGATACGGTTTCACACGAGGCTAGTGTTCAAAATAAAGCACATTGGACTCGCTAAAAATATTTGCACATGGATTGAAACCTGGGTTGAAGGATAGACAACCTAGGGTTGTAATAAATGGAACTTTTTCAGGTTGGGCTTAAGTTGTGAGTGGAGTACCTCAGGGATCGGTACTGGGACCCCTGCCTTTTAACTTGTTTATTAATGACCTTGAGGTTGGGATCGAGAGCAAAGTCTCCATCTTTGCTGATGAAACTAAATTGTGTAAGGTAATAGAATCAGAGCAGGATGTAATTTCTCTCCAGAAGGACTTGGAGAGACTGGAAACGTGGGCAGGTAAATGGCAAATGAGGTTTAATACAGATAAATGTAAGGTTATGCATTTGGGAAACAAGATTAAACAGATAAACTAAATGGGAAAACATTAATCAAGCCTTCATGGAGAAGGATTTAGGGGTGCTTGCGCACAGCAGGCTTAGCAATAGTGCTCAATGTCCAGCAGTAGCTTAAAAGGCAAATAATATCTTATCTTGCATTAAATGGGGTATGGATGGATGGAAATAATGCATAATTTTGCCACTGAATAAATCCTTAGTAAGACCACGTCTTGAAAATGGAGTGCGATTTTCTACTGGGAAGTGCCACCAAATTAATAAAGGAGATGGAAAGTCTGAGTTATGAGGAGAGGCTGGCTAAATAAAAATGTGTTTACATTGGAAAAGAAGCATCTAAGCAACCAGCAACAAAGGAAAGGGCAATTTTCAGCAAGGACAATTAGAATGTGAAATTAATTTACCATGGAGACTGTGATGGCAGATACAATAGATACATACACTCCAATATTTCCCAGATTAACATTGGCACCAACTCATATACACCCCCCACACTCATATATACTCCCACCCCTTATAAGACCCCCCCAACATCCCTTGTAAGACCCCTAAAACATTTACAAATAAATACAAAATAAACAACCTATAAAGCTTACCACAGGCAGCAGAGCAGTGTCATCAGCAACCCTCCCCGCACGGCAGCTGGTCAGCTTTGCCAGAGATGCTGTTTGGCCCTATGCCGTGGAGCAGCAGGGAAGGAGCAGGGACACCATACAAGCAGATACACTGCTTGTAGGTCAGTACACTATGCCCAACATGGTACTGTTGCCGGGTCAGTAGATATCTTTAAGAAAAGGTTAGATGCCTTTATAGAAAGGTATACAGGGATATACCAAATAAGTATACATGGGAAGGATGCTGATCCAGGGAGTAATCCGATGGCCAATTCTTGGAGTCAGGAAGGAATTTATTTTCCTCCTTATGAGACACAGTATCATTGGATAATGTGTCTCTGGGGTCTTGCATTTGCCTTCCTCTGGATACAATGGATGCATGTAATTTTTTAACCTCCTTTACCATGTAACTATGTAATAAAAAAGGAAGCAGCCAGAGCAAATCAAACCCCTCCCAAGTCTAACTTTAAACAATAAATTAAACATACTTATACGTGTCAGATTTGGGTAAAAAGGGTATCAATTTCCCAGATAAGACTCCTTAAACATGTCACTGGAATTAGTTCATTTTGATCCTAGGAGGGGTTGGTCCTGTAAAAGCTAGGCTAGAAATTGCTGTTACCTAATTCCAAAACCTTATTAAAAAACAATGTAATGGACTAGAAATGGCAGCTGGCTCCATAATTATGGGAAGAGGCCTTCATTCAAAACCTTAACTTTTAGAATACAAAAGGTAGTTTGTTCAAACCACGTCTCCCTTGAGTGTTATGAAAAGACTTTAAGGCGTGAACACTTGGATCTGCCAAGAATTTTGAAAAACAGATGTAATTCTGACTTTGTTACTGTATTCAAAAATATCACGTAAAGCAAAAATGTTAATAAGCCACAAAAAAAACATGTTTCGTGTTTTAGATAGTAATAGCTCGGACTGCCTTTCATGTCCAGATAATGGTTCCTCTAGAGGAGGGTCAGGCGCTTTTGTGGGACAGTTGTAGTGCAAATGGAGCTGCGGGACTTCTTGTATAAAAAGGTAGTTAAATAATTGAAAGGCTACAAAAAAAACCAATCACAAACTTTTATATTCTCAAAGAAAAATGGAGACATTTTTATGCGGAGCTGAAGCTTGCTGAATTGCAGTAGTATCACAAGCATGAACTTCAATTAATGAGTAAATTCAATTTTTAATACATCAATATTTCGGCCAAAACATGCACCTTTTTATCTTTTGCATTCTAAAAAAAATAGTGATTGCTGATATTTGGCTCATCACGATAACCTGCTTTCTTTGTGGGTTTTTTTAAGATAAAAATGTTGTTGGTAAAAATATAAGACATAAAATATTAATATAGTAACACAGTATCAATGTTAATATACAGTATGAGGAATATAGTAAGATGCTTGTTTTATTTAAAAAAATAAAAAAAACATGTTCCAGGGGGGTGGGGGGGAGGGGGTTTGGGGGGGGGGGGGGGAGTTTGGAATACAGAAAATAACTAATTTTCATGAAATTGCAAAAACACTTTGCAAGATTCTATAGATCTTAGAAGACTGCAAACTACTTTACTCACCCAGCCATGAACCTGTATTACCCTCTCGTGCTATCTGGCTATAGTCTGTGACTGCCTCGGGACAGACCGTACTCTGTCTAATTGTTTTGATGGTGAATGATAAGAGATCCCTGGTTCTGACTTTATTGCAACGCCAGCGCACAGTCTGTTGCTAGGCAGGGTACGTGGAGTGTGCTCCTCTTTCAGAATTGTAAGATCTATTTAAGATGGAGACCTTTGGAAACGATTGAGAGTGGAGAAACGCAGAAGCACTCACACTACAATATATATATCGTTTGTGCGGTGAATTATTATTATTTCTTTCTTTAAAACTTTAATTTCAGTTTATTTCAATTCCTAAAATAAGCATGTAATATGTGTCCATATTACTTCCGTGATGAGAATTGAAAGAAAATAAATACTGTACGTCTATTTATTGTATTGTACTGTATCTCTTATTATGTATGTATGTATATGTTTCCACTCCCACAAGCAGCTTCCTTGATTGACAGGAGTGGAGGTGGGATAGGGACTGTGTTCTGCCCAATCAGGGGCTCAGACCTTGTACCCTCCCCTTCTGTACTAGGGAAGAGGCAAACCTAAATGTAGTCAGTTAGTGAGTACTCATGCCATGGAGTGAGTACTCTGAGTTGCTATCTCGCCCTGCGGGGTGGGACTGTATGATCAGTCCCATAAAGGGGCTGTCAATAAGCAAGGCCTAAATCCTCAGATGTGACCAAGGGACCATCCGGAGGTCTGGGACCCAAAGACCATAAGTATGCATCCGGTATAGACCTTCATGCTGTATGTTGTGATAGGAATAAACATGTTCCTGTTCAACTACACTCCTGGCCCTATAGATTGCCTACTTACAACAAGTAAGTGGTAAAATCAGCAATGGACAGGATCATAGGTGTTATGTAGACTGCAGTGACAGGATTCCAAACGAAACAGGTAAATGATGTTGTCAGCATATGGACAGGACCGCAGGGATGTGGCAGACCGCAATCACAGGATCCCAAACGACTGGAGATGGGAGATCTTACTCAAGTGGTAAGACCACACAAAAACAAGGAGAAACCATAGTGCAGATCAAAAAAGCATCAATATATGGTATAAAAGCGAGATAAGAAATGTACTTACAATAAGTACAAATGAAATGTACACATAGCGTTTACTTTGAGGTTTGGCGAGCGTCGGAAGATAGACCTCTTGCTGTTCCAGCTCCCTGTGATCCTCGCCGGGTCGCGATGACTGACGTGTGACGTCACTTCCGGCGCAAGGGTGACGTCTTCCGGTCCGGAGCATACAGGGGCTAGCAGCAACAAGAAACCGCAAACTCGGCACCTTCACCTTCTAGACAGCTGTGCAGGCTGTAAGAGTCTTGAAGATAGCTCTACGCGTTTCGCTGTGTAGACCACAGCCTTCCAACCATCCGCGTCCATTCCACTTGAGGGGAATCTGTACATATTCCCTATAGGAAGGTTGAGAGTTTGTTGCAGTTACACTTCGCTTTATATGTGAATTCATCACTTAATCACTAGCACTGTTTATAGCGCCGGTCTAAATCACTGGGTTTCAACTACACTCCTGGCCTGAGTCTGCAGTCCATCCGGGGGGGAGTATATGATCATTCTTCTGCATGGACTGCCTCCAGCACTACTGGAGCCTGCTGAAGATGGAGGCGCTGGCACCCAAAGAAAGAACTATGCATTTACCTCCGAAAGCCTGTCCTGTTTCCACAATACCTTCGGTGGAACCTCAGCTCTCCTGCAAGCCAACAGGTAAAGCACACCACTATACACCTAGTAACCGACAAATCTCCCATAGGGTGGGGGAAACAACGTTACATTTGGAGGTGCTGCTGAGATGCTATCAGGACAGGCTTTTAGTGTAGCACATCAACAGAAAGAAAAAGGGAGGGACAGCTCCCTGAGGCTTCACCAGGGAGGAGTTGCCCAAAATCCTTATTATGAGACTTAAGTTGGGGATTGGCCTCTGAGGCGACACTAGGGACCTCTGTTCACCCATTCATCACAATGATGAAGGACGGGGGGGACAGCTCTCCGAGGCATCACCGGGGAGGTTGTTACCTGACCCTTACTAAATAACAGTTGGGGACAGCCCTCTGAGGTGACACCAGTGACCCCTGTGCACCCATTCACTACGTATGATGAAGAAGGGGGGATAGGTCCTTGAGGTGACACCAAGGAACTTGTTGCACACCCCACGCTATCTGACGAAGAAAAGTGGGGGCAGTCCCCTGAGGCGACACAAGGGAGACTGCTGCCCAACCATTGCTGCTGAAGGGAGGTGGGTGCCCTTCACTGAATTGGCATCGGGGAGACGGTTGCCCACCCACTCCTCTAATCAGTTCCTGAGTAACTCATTGTATGTGTTGCCACTGTAATGCCGTTTATTTAATTCAAAATGGTGGTTCCTGTCCATGGGAACACACTGCCTGGACATTGCTGTACAAAATGGCGTTTCCCGCCAAAAATCGGGACCGCATGGGGTTGTCTGCAAAAGTTGTACGCCCTTTTTCTGCAAAAGTGTTGCAAGAGCTTGGCGCCAAAGCTGGAGCTGAGCCCAATCTACAGTGATTGGCTCAGTGAAAGCCAAAGTCACGCCCTGTTACAGTGTGCCCCTAGTCCAAACTCCACCAGAGGGAGGGACACTGCAAGAACCAATCCCCATAGACTATCTACACTGAGGGAGGAGCCGGATGTGTGCTGCTCAACCTTCAGTTCCTCTGAGGTTTCACGCAGAGCAGAGCTTCCCCTGATTTGCTGCTGCTAATTGTGATGTCGCAACCTGAACTATTCATGGCTGCAATTAAGATCTCCAAGTACCAACTACCAGGAGGTTTTATGGTAGTGGAAGTGGACGGCCGGTACTTCGTGCGGTGTCTTTGCCCGCAGTGCAAATTCCCCGGCAGGGAAGCCATCCCCACAGCCACATGTCAACAGTGCAGGGCCTATTATATGCGGCCGGCCGCCCTAATACCAGCCGCCTCCATCAAGGAAGAAGAGCAGGCCATAACACCGACCAGTGCAGCCTGCACAGTGACCAATGACACAGAGTTTCCTGCGGGCCCGTGCGCCCTATCGGTGAGCCAGGGGGTCCGTGTGCCCCAGTACCAGCAGCAGTGAAAGGCAGTACTGTGCAGTAGAAGTTAAGTTTGATAATAAAATCAATGACATCACACCAATCCTATGGTGTAGCAGGTAGAGAATCACTTCTAGTGTATGAAGGTTCATGGGTTTAATTCCTGCATGGTATGGTATAATTTATAAATTAGCGTAGGGGGGAGGTGTGTGTGTGTGTGTGCGCGCCGCGCACGTGGATGCCGCCTGACAAAGCAGGGAGAGAGCTGCAGATGCCGGGTAAGTACTTGCGCGGCAGCCATTTCGCGATCCCGGTTATAATGCAGTCTCATTATGTGGACCCCGAGAACCACGTTATAGCGGGTTTCAGCTGTATATACTGTATCTCTTAAAGAGTAGGGGGACTGTACTTTTAAGCTCTTTGAACTGTTATTTAACATACTTTTTGCTTCTAAATATATATGCAAACGACCTAATCTTTTGCCCCTCTTTCGTTTATTTAACATTGTCGGGTTTATACAACGTAAACAATCGACTTTTAATTCTCATAACTTGTACAAATCCACCTTTTTCCCAAAATGACAAAATTCTCCAGTGGCCTTCAGGAGAAATCAGTTCTTGGAACCACATTAGGATGTACAGATGTGGGTAATGTTATTGCAGCCGGTGACACACTCCCGCGGGTGTAATGGTATAGTAGCCCCACCCCCTTCCCACGCACGGCTGATTAAAAACAACGGACGCTTCTCCCACTAGCAGATTATGTGCGTCCCGCTCAGCGCCGCACAGGTGTCAATAATGTTGGCTGCAGCTTTAGAAAAGTATCTGTAATTCCTGCATTTTAAGCAGTGTTAAAGCAGCAGTCCAAGTTCCCCCTCCCCCCCTTAATATGTGCATCAATACAGTCCACACAATGATAAGTAATTAGCTAAGTTGCCGATCGATCCGTTCTCCTGTGATCGATCAGCGAAGATTCGGCTCGGAATGTTAGTGGAATGCATTTGCCTATTAATATGACAAAGTTCTTGGGGAAGGTCATGTGACCAGGCAGTCACTAGATATAATTGGTGCACTGCTAGAGAGAGGGCAGGGCTTAAAAAGGGGTGTGCCAGAGCCTGATTCAGAAGAGGAAGGGGATGTGACATTTTAAATGGTTACTATAGAAACAAAAAATGCTTGTTGCATTATAATCAATAAAAAATGTAATTTAGAGTTGTTTTAAAAGGACAAAAATGCTACAAGTATTTTCTCATAGTACATAACTGATTTATTGATTAGATTGTAAATTCTTGGAGCATCGTCTCCTCTTCCGAAATGTTGAAGCACATATTCACATGATCTGTTATATGTATTATTTGTTATTTAAATGATTGTCACGTGTATTACTGCTGTGAAGCGCTATGTACATTAATGGCGCTTTATAAATAAAGACATATATATATATATACATACATTGAACAAAACACATATGTAGGATATTGCTTGGTCTGCAGCTTTAAGGTATCGCACATTGTAACCACATGTTGTTTTTCTTGTGTTTATCATAATAGGCAGGCCCTAAACTAATAACTATTGTGACTACTTACTCTTATCTTAAAGATTCAGTTCAAGTTGGCATTTAAAAAAATATATATATATATATATTTTTCCCCCATGCAATATGTGCATCAATACAATCTGCACACTGACAAGTGATTAGCTAATCTGCCGATTGATCCGTTCTCCTGTAATCAATCTCTTGCACATGGTTATTTAATTCAGTTCTTGCACAGCATTGTGGGCAACATAGTCCTGGAATATGATGGACTGGGCAGTTACTAGATACTATTGGTGCACTGCTAGAGAGAGGGCGGGCTCAAGAGCCAGAGTCTATCAGAAGGGGAAGGGTGCCAGGGCCGGCAACAGAAATCGTGGGGCTCAGGACAAACATTTTAAGCACTCCCCCCCCCCCCCCCAGTGTCGGCAGTATTGCGATCTGCCTCCCCATTTCACACCTCATGAGCCCCCTCTCTTCCCCCCCCCATCTTCCCATGTATTTCTCTCCCTTCCGTCTCACCCCCTCTCACTCTCCCGCCTCGCATGTATATCTCTCCCCTGCGTCTCACTCTTACTCCCTCTTTTCCTCACTCACCCCCTCTCTCACTTCCGTCCTTCAATTACCCCACGCTCACTCATTCCCTCCCTCCTCACACATTCCCCCCACTAAATATATACCAAAAAACTTCCCACCCCCAATGCAAAAAACCTCCCACCCCAAATACATACAAAAAAAATCCCCACCCCCCAAATATATACAACCTCCCCCAACCCAACAAATGCATACAAAAAATCAGCAATGAGGATGGGGTTTATGTATATATGTATACATACATACACTATATATATATATATATATATATATATATATAATGTGTATGTATCGGTACCGTGTTAGCCGAGATGTAATAATCAAAAATAAATAGATGATACCGTTCTGTGGCTAACGAAATGCTTTTATTTGTGCGAGCTTTCGAGATACACTGATCTCTTCTTCCGGCGATGTTACAATGTCGGAAGAAGAGATCAGTGTATCTCGAAAGCTCGCACAAATAAAAGCATTTCGTTAGCCACAGAACGGTATGGTCTATTCATTTTTTATTGTGTGTGTGTGTGTGTACATACACACACATATACACACATACATACATACATACATACATACATATATACACACACATATACACACACATATACACACACATATACACACACATATACACACACATATACACACATACATACATACATACATACATACATACATATATACACACACATATACACACACATATACACACACACATATACACACACATATACACACACATACACACACATATATACACACATCATATAAAAAAACAACCCTCCCCAATACATATAAAAAATACCCCAAACCATATAAAAATTCCCCCAAGCCCCCCAATACATAGAAACATCCCCCAAGCCCCCCAATACATAGAAACATTCCCCCGCTCCCCCCAATACATATAAAAAGACCCCGCCCCCCCCCCCCAATACATATATAAAAAAAAGTAGACACACCTTGGGGATGGTCGGGACAGGTGGCAGCGGGGGATATGGGGGAGTCCGGCGGTGGCTGCCGGGGTTTCGGATGTGGCTTCTGGGCCCGGCTGCGATTGGCCATAAGATGCAGGCCTCCTCAATCTGTGGCCCACGCCGATCTTCCAGTCAGCGCGCTCCGGAAGTGGAGGCGCGCTAACGTCCGAGGCTGGGACAGGAAGGCCTGCATCTGATGCAGAGTGGGGGCCCGGTCATCCTCTGTTCCCCCCCCCTAGCGGCCCTGACGGCCACGCCGGGCCCCCTGACCCATGGGGCCCAGGATGCCAACCCCGGCAGTCCTCCCCTCTTGGCGGCTCTGAAGGGGGCGGTCACTTTGGAAATGCTTCCTACATTAGAAACATTAAAAATGTCTTTAAAACATTTTTTTTTTAAATGGTACAAGTATTTTCTCATAGTACAGAACTGATTTATTAAATAAAAGGCACATGTCGGATATTGCTGGGTCTGAGTGACCATCAAGCTCCTAGTTTGTAATGAGGACATTTCGATTTGTTAATCCTTACCAGAGAAAAAGTACTAAAATACACTGTATGCAGAACTACATTGGATAAAATAGTCTGTAAGTACCACAGTCCTAAAGTTAAAAATATATATGCATTAATGATAATGCAAGAAACAACTCCATTGGCCAAATCTATTTGAAATAATGCTTAAAAATAAATATGAAGAAGTCTGCTTACAACAGCTGCATATTGTTTGGAGCACTAGTATCCTTTAAAATATTTGTTTTGAATCACCTAAGTACACAAAAGCGATTTTTTTCATTTTGTTTAAAACTTTAAAAGAAATGGCTAAAATATTTGTACAAAATGTTCTACAGTATATTGCATAAAAATGTAAACTTGATAAACCTGACACCTGGAAATATAATACTATAATTTCTTAAAATATGTTTTGGACTATAATTAAGATTAACCCAAAGGAGAAAATACAGGTGCATAACAAAAAGGCTACAATTTCACCTGTACCCAACGGGAATCTGTAAAATAATTATTGAATTCCCTCTGCAACCTATAGGCCTCTCCTAGGACTAACCTCTGTTTCAAACATTACCATCTGCCTGCCACTGTGAATTACCCACTCTACACAGGGAGGAGGATAAGTCAGGGGCCTTACATCAATTCATATGTATGCGTGAGAGTATTGAGGTTGGGGCAAATTGATATAGAGACCGGCGATGTATAATGGATAGTGGAATCAGTGTGGTTTGGTTTGAAAATAATTGAAATGGGAGGTTGTTTTAATTCCATATGATTTAATGTTGGTTTACATACAACGTTAATTTTATTGTTTTCTCCAATGTACTCCCACTGCTTCATGCTCCGTAATCTTCCTTACATTATAGTGAGCTACACAACTCAGATGTGAACGCAGTCTTTAGGGAGAGGAGAATGAAACAAGAGCAAAACAACAGCTACAAACAATGACAGATAAAAACTGCAGATACTTTTACAATATGACCCCCTGACAGGTCCCACCCACCCTGCTACTGTTTTAAAGGACATGTATTTTTTCTTATCCTATTTGCATCTGCATGTTAATGCTTCTTCTTGTTTAGGATCCAACACTACTGGAGTATCTGCATGTGATATTGATGTGATATTGACATGTTTTGAGACCTGGGAACTAATATTTTTGTTATCTAATGATTAATTGCATATAATAAAGAGCAACACATGGAAAATAATGTTACAAATGTTTATGGGGGATGTTAAATAAAGTGCCTCACATATTATAATAATAATAATAATAATATAATAAAAAACAATGCCTTATTTACGTATGTATTTCTCAATCACTCTAAGCAAGTAATTTTTACAAAATAAAAATCATTGGTCTTAAACTTCATCTGAATCTATCACATGCTAGAATTGCCCCATTATTGTATTCATTTGAATGTGTATTCTATTTATTTATTACTTTCATTCACGACCCCTAAATCTCACTCATTTTGGGTGTTTGGCCGTTGACGAGCAGGACTCCTGATAAGTTCATTTCTAACACTCATGCCTGTTTATTGTTATTTAATCACTGTCAGAACTGTGGCCAATATTGATTTCCTGAAAACATAACAAGGGTGCGGGGTGCTGCAAAACATCAATCAGCTTTCAGCTTTCCATTGCTCTTAAGCAGCAGTTCAGGCTCACGGTAGAATTTTTGACCCGTTGGAAATGAATGTACAAGACAATGTGATGATGAGTTCTCACAAAGCTCCTTTCTGGAGAAATTAAGACCCAAAGCTGCAACAAGCAGCAGAGCATTGCCATGTGTCAAGTGCTGATGTGATGTTGTGCCTTTTACCACAGGCGTATAATTCAAAGTATTGACCAACGGAACTGCCCTGGCCACAGCAGTGGTGTTGAAGGGTGATAGGGGGCATTAGAGCTGGTTGTAGTGCTTTTGTGGAAAAGCAAATGATATGTAGATGGTTGGAAGTGAGGGCTGCTGCAGATAGTATGTGGGCGCAGGAGGAGTACACTAGAGGTTATCATGTCAAGGAAGGGATATCTTGGGAGGGTCCATTAGATTACACATGGTATACCCAGGAAGAATTGTCTTTTATTATTGCTGATGGCATTGATCTTAGGAACACTGCAGGCCTGGAAATAAATGACAAATCAATTAACCAATTTGCCAGTTAGAAAAACAAAGAGCAGGAGGGAAGCCCATCAACCCTACAATGAACTCCAGGGGATCTTCAGAAATCCCCTCCGTTATTATGAAGGCAGCTTTAACCTTTGTATCTCATTTTGGGGTGATTTTCATCAATTGTGTGGTACAAACTGAGAGATGATCTAGTGAAAAGAAAATAGGTTTTCTTCAAATCTACTTTCAAAGCCAAAGAGCTGTAAGTGGAAGATGCTGCCCATGAAGTATGCCATTCATTTGTCAGGCTGCTATCACATTAACGATGGCCCAGCTCTGCTAGTGGGTGCTGAGCTTTAGCACGTTTTAAATCCTATTCACTTGAAATAATATGCACAATGCGCGACATCTTAAGCTTTCCTTTATTTTTTATTGTTTTTCTTTTTTGCACCATGGTTTTTAAAGTTGCAGCATCAAATCTGTGCAGCAAAGTCCCATTTAAGGGAAGGAAATAGACATTTTTGTTAAATATATTGTCACCGCGTGTTGTGATTAGTATTATGTGACATTATAATGTACGTATTATTTATAACCTGCTCCCCAATAGAAAAACCACAACGCCGTCTCCCGATTCTGCCGGGGACCGCGGCTGCCAGGTGCGGAGTCTTTGGCTATTTTGTTGTTGTTGCAAAACCGGCATAAAAATACTAGAACCAGGCGTTCGGTCGGAGAACCGCCAAGGTGCTCAGGGGGGAGGGGGGGAACGGGGGGACGACGACGATGTCGCGTATGATAAAGCTTTATATACAGGAAAAACCCTGCGAGCTATATGAGCCAGATGAGCAGCAGCAAGAACCATCTGATGTTTACTCTCATAGAGGTCCCTCCCTAAACTGCCCGTGATTGGGAGGAGGAGCTGCGAGGGAAGATTTCCGGGAAAAATGAGCAACTGAATCAAGTAAAAACACAAGGCAGACCCTGGAGATGTCATTATCAATAAATACTTGTTGAACAGCTGTGAATCCACATATCCGTCCTTTTCTTTTTGTATGATGTTTTCTAGTACATACCGGTGAAATGTACAAACCGCCACAGTTCCAGAACTGCAGGCTCGCTACAACTGAGCTTTCCAAAGGTTGCAGAGTTTTGCACACACTATTACTTTATTTGAAGTACTGTAGTCGTGTTTGACAGGTTTGCAATTAAGTCTGATGTTTGGTTAGCTGGGAATGTCTTTGTTGTTTTGTTTCACATGAATAAAAGGCATACAGCATACAGTACTCAGCTTCCCCAAAACAGGAATTTGGCAAATATTTTCTAAATCAGTACAAATTACTCATATGAAACAACAACAAAATGTTGATATAGTCCTGCCTTTTACTCAGACATATTTCTGCTGCGTTAGAATCATGTACCAACCTTTGCTTTGCAAGTATCATTGTTCTAAAGGTGACCCTGCACAGGCATTGTCCTCCTGGCTAATAATTACATTGTACAGTACTCAGTTCTTGTTTATCTGAGAATGCTGTTACAAAGGAGAAGGAGCGGCTCAGTGAGTAAAGCCACTGACTGGCACAGAGTGTGAAGCAGGGGAATTAGCAGCAGAGTTTGAAGCAGGGGAAGTTGGTTCAATTCCTGGTGTCGGCACCTTGTGACCTTGGGCAAGTCACCCTATCTCCCTGTGCCTCAGACACCAAAAAGCATAGATTGTAAGCTCCACGGGGCGGGGACCTGTGCCTGCAAAATGTCTCTGTAAAGCGCTACGTAAAACTGGCAGCGCTATACAAGAACATGCTATTATTAATGCCTTTTCCTCACTATTGTCCGCAAATGAAAATAAGAGATATGTTTAAGTTATTGGAAGTTATGTTCAGGTAGGAAAGGTCCCGTCTTCCATGTATGTCTGCCCAGCGAGGTAACGGAATGAAATAATCACCATTTTCCTTCAGCATTTTCTTCATGAAAATACCACAAGGACTTTTCATTTGTAAGGAGGGAAAGAGTTTTCGCAAGCATACTCCTGTCACCCTCTGCATCAGGGCTGGCCAACTCCAGTCCTCAAGGGCCACCAACAGGTCAGGTTTTCGGGATATCTCTGTTTCAGCACAGATGGCTCCGTTAGAATGTCTGAGCCACTTGTGCTGAAGAAGGGCAGTCCCTAATATCTGGCCTGTTCGTTGCCCCTGTGCACTGGAGTTGCCCCTCGCCCCGCTCTGCATGTACCTCTAACATTTGGGCTCAGTGACGCATAACTAGTTTGGCTTGTTAGTGCTCATAAAAAGTTATTTAACAGTGGATTTTAATCATTTCTAGCAAGCAAACCTCTAGGTTTAACAGGCCGTGAAAGTCAGAAGTCTGGGGGTGCCAGGCCATGTTTTTGAGGCACCCCCTTTCCAGGAGACACATTCCCGTAGAGTTGGGGGGTGTGGAAGTGTTGTAGACACACACGGTTGGGAAATTCTGCCTCTCTCAGTTCTTCTCTCTCTTTCTTCCCACATTTTGCAAATGTTTGCACATTTTTTAGGACTGTCGTAGTTAAAATTAATTACAAATGGAAAGTGAGTAGGTGTTTAACCCTGCAAGTTCCACATGGATTTAAGAGTCAGGACTTCCTCGAGACACGGTGCGTGAGTGACCCCTGCATGAACTTTGTTCTTATCGTAGAAACTGAAGCTTCACTAAATCAGATAAATGGATCCACAACATTTCAATGTCTTTTCTTTTTTTAACCAACATAATTATTACAAACACAACGTTATCAGATTCTTTTCTGTGAAAGAATAAGACTTTCCCCCTTGGTCCCCGAGTGCTAAATTGAATGCAAGCTGTTAACAGAAATGAGTAATTATTGAAGCTCTAACAGGCAGCTTTCATTGAAGTTGATTACAGCCGCCATATAATCACTTTTAAGGATGTTGTAATCACAGTAGCAGGGAATGCTTGACTTATTTCTTATTGTTTTCACTCACGGCGGAGGTAGGGGGCCTGCGAGAGAGCCCGTTACACCACCCAACTGCAATTTCTACTGCAAAAGAAAGGCACACCGCATTGAATGAGGAGTACACTCATTTATTCCCTTTTTATTAGCATTCTCTCCTCCCTCATATAGGAGCCCATTGGAGTCAGGAAATTGCTGTTATTCAATATGCAAGCCAAAGGTTTTAATGACTATTGGGAAGGGTATGGTAAACAATTACTGCCTTCTAACGAATAGGAGTCATCAAGTTGAGACTAAACAGTAGCACGCCTGACTCTTGTGTTGTCACTGGTTAAATGAACAGGCCAGCACTGCAGAGGAAGTTAACAAGAATACATTAGTTAGATCGAACTAAGAAAAAAAGAGAAAGGTACTCATTAGTGGGATGTTATAGGCAAAGTAAAAGCCTATCTTCAGTGCAATTAGGCAGACAAATGAATTGTACAATTGACTGATTCACACCTGCTAACCGCTAAGGGCAAAGCAGAAATGTATGGGAGACACTTTTTACAGTTCACGCATACCTGCATACTTTAATGGGTATTGCTTTCCTAAATTATCTTCCATTCCTTCAGATTGTACTTGTGTCTAAGATTAAAACAGGTCAGGTTTGACTTCAGTAGTGTTTTTATTTGGGGGGATTGCACACGTTAAGTGATAGTTGGAATTATCCTGATAGAGAGAGCTGAGTGCTGAGCTCAGCAATGCAGCTACTTTAAGGGAATTTAATAATCCATTATTATTATTTTTCAGATCTGTATTTGAATCCATTTTAACATACACCAGCTGTGTTTTATATATTTACACAGCTAACAAACAATACAGATATTCATAAAGGACACATTGGAAACAGGATTTTCTAACAAAGGCTTTTAGATAAATATGTTCACATAGCCCTAATTTGAAGTAAAGCTCCTTTTAATTATTTGCATATTTATTACTGTTCATTAAATTATGGTATCCACACAACAAGTTTCGTCAACATGTTTTATCCCAATTGATGTATTTCAATAGTCTTCATATATTTAATGTGTAAGTCAAATGTTGAGCATCAGATTCCTACTTTAAGTATATGAATTAAGTAGAAAAAGCTGTTAGTTCAGTTGCTATAGTGCAAAGTAAATGAGTACTTCAAATAAAAATGGTACTATACCACCTAATACTGAACAAACAATTGATATTACTGAAGTAGTTTTACTATGGAAATTTGAATAGCATGCAAAGGTGTGCACGTAGCTAGCATGCATAGGAGTGTACGTACAGTTGTGTGAAAAAGAAAGTACACCCTCTTTGAATTCCATGGTTATCAGGACAAAATAACAATAATCTGTTCCTTAGAAGGTCTTAAAATTAGGTAAATACAACCTCAGATGAACAACAACACATGACATATTACACTGTGTCATGATTTATTTAACAAAAATAAAGCCAAAATGGAGAAGCTATGTGTGAAAAACTAAGTACACCCTTACTGCTTCCATAGGGATTACGATGCTAAGTAGCAGACAGGTGCTGCTAATCAAATGCCCTTGATTAATTGATCATCAGCAAGTGTGACCACCTCTATAAAAGCCAAAGTTTTAGCAGTTTGCTGGTCTGGAGCATTCAGGTATGTGTTAACACAATGCCAATGAGGAAAGACATCAGCAATGATCTTAGAGGAGCAATTGTTGCTGCCCATCAATCTGGGAAGGGTTATAAGGCCATTTCCAAACAATTTAAAGTCCATCATTCTACAGTGAGATAGATTATTCAAAAGGAAGTGGACGTCCCAGCAAATTCACCCCAAGGTCAGACCGTGCAATGCTCAGAGAAATTGCAAAAAAACCAAGAGTTACATCTCAGACTCTACAGGCCTCAGTTAGCATGTTAAATGTTAAAATTCATGACAATACAATTAGAAAAAGACTGAACAAGTATGGTTTGTTTGGAAGGGTTGCCAGGAGAAAGCTTCTTCTCTCTAAAAAGAACATGGCAGCACGGCTTAGGTTTGCAAAGTTGCAACTGAACAAACCATAAGACTTCTGAAACAATGTCCTTTGGACAGACGAGACCAAAGTGTAGATGTTTTGTCATAATGCACAGCGCCACGTTTGGTGAAAACCAAACACAGCACATCAGCACAAACACCTCATGCCAAATGTCAAGCACGGTGGTGAAGGGGTGATGATTTGGGCTTGTTTTGCAGCCACAGGACCTGGGAACCTTGCAGTCATTGAGTCGACTATGAACTCCTCTGTATACCAAAGTATTCTAGAGTCAAATGTGAGGCCATCTGTCCGACATCTAAAGCTTGGCCGAAATTGGGTCATGCAACAGGACAATGATCCCAAGCACACCAGCAAATCTACAACAGAATGGCTGACAACGAAAAGAATCAAGGTGTTGCAATGGCCCAGTCAAGGTCCAGACCTCAACCCGATTGAAATGCTGTGGCAGGACCTTAAGAGAGCTGTGCATAAACAAATGCCCACAAATCTCAATGAACTGAAGCAATGTTGTAAAGAAGAGTGGGCCAAAATTCCTCCACAATGATGTGAGAGACTTTTGGCTTTATTTTTGTTAAATAAATCATAACACGGTGTAATATGTCATGTGTTGTTGTTCATCTGAGGTTGTATTTACCTTATTTTAAGACCTGCTAAGGAACAGATGATTGTTATTATGTCCTGATATGTAAAACCATAGAATTCAAAGAGGTGTACTTTCTTTTTCACACCACTGTAGCTAGCATGCATAGAAGTGTACGAAGCTAGCATGCATACGAGTGTATGTAGCTAGCATGTATAGACGTGTACGTAGCTAGCACATGTGGTCAGGTCTCCCTATGGGGTTCCCCTTAGCGTCCCTTATCTTCCGATCCACTGCGGATGGGGCGCGGGTCCACCCGGTGGTTGCTGGGAGTTGTGGTGGGGCTTTGCGGCGCACCCGGATAGCGGGGGCCGCCATCTTGAATTGCGCACGCATGTGCAGTGTCACTTCACAGTCCGGCAGGCATCACAGACTTCCGCATGCGCCAATTGAGTGAGGGCCCCGCGGAGACTACAGCTCCCAGAATACACAGGGGCAAGGCATCACATGGCGCGAACCAGCCAATAGGGCATTGCATTCACCTACCTAGAATGGATACATTTGGTGTGCTGCAGACCACGCCAGTCGGAACTGGGACAGAAGGGTAGGGTGTGCGTGTGCAGGTTGTCAGTGACCCCTGTGCTAGGCCAGAGACCCCCTTAGGCCCCAGCTAGGTCCCGACTCTTCTCAGCTTGTAGTTGCTGCAGGGACAGACCCATAGATAGGGACACTGCCCTGTAGAACCAGCGTGAGGGACACAGACAGGACGCAGCTGCATCCTGACATCAAGAGGTCTGGGACCAGACCATCTGCTACTACCAGAGACTCTCTTCAGTGTGGGACCCTCCAGCTGGACACCACCCAACGTGGAGGCGGACTCATCACTGACCACAACCGTCGCTGGATCAGTGGATCCTATCTTCGGCTGTAGCATTACCTGGTGTGGGATCACCCGGCAGGTACCTCGCCAAGTGCACCAACTATACACCTTCAGTTCTAATGGGGCAGCGTTGTCTCACATTTTGGTGTGGGTTGACTCTGTGGACACCAGGGGGGCACGGTGTGGGGGGTACGGCCCTGCAAGGCCTGAGTGGTTCTGTATTGCTATTATCATTATTATTCACTTGTGCTCAGTAAACTTGTTATATCAGTGTGTATTTCTTATGTTGTCCTGCCCGGGGTTATCTCACACTGTTAGGATCCTGCGCAGGTGGAGGCGCTGTCAACCGATGGATCAGGCTCCCAGAAGTGGAGGTTCAACCCTCCTGTGAGCCGCAGGTAAAGCACCACACATACCGTAGCTACCATAGCTCCAGGGGGTGGGGGAAAGTGCGCTACACATGCATGGGAGTGTACGTAATTAGCATGCGTACGAGTGTATGTAGCTACTGTAGCATGCATATGAGTGTACGTAGCTACTGTAGCATGCATAGGAGTATACGTAACTACTGTAGCATGCATAGGAGTGTACGTAGCTACTGTAGCATGCATAGGAGTGTACGTAGCTACTGTAGCATGCATAGGAGTGTACGTAACTAGCATACATACGAGTGTACGTAGCTACTGTAGCATGCATAGGAGTGTACATAGCTACTGTAGCATGCATAGGAGTGTACGTAGCTACTGTAGCATGCATAGGAGTGTACGTAGCTACAGTAGCATGCATAGGAGTGTACGTAGCTACTGTATTGTATTGTATTGTATGTCTTTATATAGCGCCATTAATGTACATAGCGCTTCACAGTAGTAATACATGTGGTAATCGAATAAATAACAGATAATATAAATAACAGATCATGGGAATAAGTGCTTTAGACAAACATAACATTAAGGAAGAGGAGTCCCTGCCCGAGGAGCTTACAATCTAATTGGTAGGTATGGAGAACGTACAGAGACAGTAGGAGGGAGTTCTGGTAAGTGCGTCTGCAGGGGGCCAAGCTTTATGTATCATGTGTTCAGAATGTTCACAGTGCTATTCGTATGCTTCTTTAAGCAAATGTGACTTAAGGTGGGTCTTAAAGGTGGATAGAGAGGGTGCAAGTCGGGTACTGAGGGGAAGGGCATTCCAGAGGTGTGGGGCAGTCAGTGAGAGAGGTTTAAGGCGGGAGAGGGCTTTAGATAAAAAGGGGGTAGAAAGAAGACATCCTTGAGCAGAACGCAAGAGTCGGGATGGTGCATAGCGAGAAATTAGGGCTGAGATGTAAGGAGGAGCAGAAGAGTGTAAAGCTTTAAAAGTGAGGAGAAGAATGGAGTGTGAGATGCGGGATTTGATTGGAAGCCAGGAGAGGGATTTCAGGAGGGGAGGTGCTGAGACAGATCTAGGAAAGAGTAGAGTGATTCTGGCAGCAGCATTTAGGATAGATTGTAGGGGAGACAGGTGAGAGGCAGGAAGGCCGGACAGCAGGAGGTTACAGTAATCAAGATGGGAGAGAATGAGGGCCTGAGTCAGAGTTTTAGCAGTCGAGCAACAGAGGAAAGGGCGTATCTTTGTTATATTGCCGAGGAAAAAGCGACAAGTTTTAGAAATGTTTTGAATGTGAGGGGCGAATGTGAGAGAGGAGTCGAGTGTGACACCTAGGCAGCGTGCTTGGGCTACTGGGTGGATGATCGTAGTTCCAACAGTAATGTGGATGGAGGTAGTAGGGCCAGGTTTGGGAGGAAGTATGAGGAGCTCTGTTGTAGTCATGTTGAGTTTAAGGCGACGGAGGGCCATCCAGGATGATATAGCAGAGAGACATTCAGAAACTTTGGTCTGTATAGCAGGTGTAAGGTCAGGTGTTGAAAAGTATATTTGTGTGTCGTCAGCATAGAGCATGCATATGAGTGTATGTAGCTACTGTAGCATGCATAGGAGTGTACGTAGTTACTGTAGCATGCATAGGAGTGTACATAGTTACTGTAGCATGCATAGGAGTGTACGTAGTTACTGTAGCATGCATACAGATGCAGCGGCTATTATTTTAACAAATCATGCGGTGTATACCTCAGAATACCCATGTCATGGAGCGGGATTGCTTCCAACCTTATCGCCTTAAGACGCGAGTGCAGGCGAGTGCAGAAAATGGCATTTTAGTGTTCTGGCTTTTAAACACCTGACATTGACACAATAGCACAGTGCTGTACACATTATAATTCATTCATTTCATTGCATTTAATTGCACACAATCCATGAAATTCAAACAAAGCAACCGCGATAAACACGTGTGCCTGGGGCGATTGGCCGCGTTCATGCCGCGTGAAGTACAGCAGCGCACACGAAAACGGCCCAGTGTTTTCTTAAAATAATGACCGCTGCATCTGTAGGTGTGTATGAAGCTACTGTAGCATGCATAGGAGTGTATGTAGCTACTGTAGCATGCATAGGGGTGTACGTAGCTCCTGTAGCATGCATAGGTGTGTACGTAGCTAGTATGCATAGGGGTGTATGTAGCATATGTAGCATGCATAGGAGTGTACGTAACTAGCATGCATAGGGGTGTACGTAGCTAGCATGGAAACCAATAATGGAGTAATAGTAAATATCATTTGACACACAAACTGTCAGTGTATTCAGTAATGTGTGTATTAGAAAAGGGGTTTCGTTTTTTTTGTTTAACCACACGTAAGGGACCCGGAGGAACGTCTCTTCTCTGTTACCATCCGTTTTCCTTGTAATGAAATTGGGACATAGGCTAGAAGGATTAATTACATTTAAACTGTTGTAGTTATTAGAGAACAGAAATGAGAAAACATTAACTAACAAACCAGGCACTAACTGAAAGTTAATGAATTGTATAGAATTAAAATAGCAGTTCATCTTGTCCCTGCAACAAGAATATACCACACTGAATGAAGATACTGGGTAATCCCAGACTCCTTTGCCAGGCGCCAGCCTTATTGGTGGGCTGTCACAAACGGTATACCTGACTTGTATATGTGATACGGGTTAATACACCCAGCTATCCAGCTTACCAACTTTTCCCCCCTGTTGGGTCCCTTAAATGAGTAATATCCCCTCTATCCAGCACAAATATTACCTTCACGCTGCCACCACCAAGGATACAGAAACATATAATCACTAGAATCCTTGGAGCCTGTTTACTAAGCAAAATATGTCATTAGAACACAAAAATATCTTGTAGCAAAATGTGTCCGAAAATGTAATTGCCCTCTTGAAAGCGTACAAAGTTCCATTAGAGTCAAAGACAATACAAAAGTAGTACAGTACTTCGGTTACCGAAAAAGATTATTACAAAAACATATAGTACAATATATGCAAACAGTTCATCAAATAAAAGGATAAAATCAGAACTCCCTAACATACAATACCCCACATACAGTATTAGGGTCTCAAAGGGTCTTGAGATGAGAATATGCGATTTCCTGGCACAGTATGGACACTCCCTTAGTTGAAAATCTAGATTCATATGCTAAATGCAGGGGTTTTAGCTTAAAATCTGTCTAAATTGAACACAGAATAAGCCTACCTTCTGGACGTGTCCTTAACCCCCCTCTCATCAACTGTAGAGAAATCTTTATGGCTTAAGGAGAAATAACTTTCTTTTTTAATCAAAGGCTGCCTGAATATAGAAAATATCCGATATTTGTATTTCTATAATAATTAGAAAAATGCCACTGTCTCTGTTGCATTGGTATAACTAAAATATGTGTAGTCACTAAACTTGATGTGTTTAAAGCAGCAAAATGGGTTAGCTTTAATACACACACACACACACACACACACACACACACACACACACACACACACACACACACACACACACACACGTTCCATTTATGACAACCCTCTGTTGTCTATCCTTCAACCAGTTTTCAATCCAGGTGCATATATTTTTACTTAGTCCAATTTGCTTTATTTTGTACACCAACCTCATGTGTGGAACCGTATCAAAAGTCTTTGCACAATCTAAGTAGACCACATCAACTACATTACCCTGGTCTAAATTCCAACTTACCTCCTTAAAGGTTAGTTGGCAAGATCTATCCTTCATAAATCAGTGCTGACTATTACTAATAATTTTGTTTTCCATGAGGTATTCCTGAATATTATCCCGTATTAAACCTTCATGTAGCTTCCCCACTATTACATTTCGCTTACTGCGGGAAAATCACTGGGTCACATGACCCTTTATGGTTATTTTTTGTATTTTTCTCGAAACTTGATGAAGAAAACTGTTCAATTAAAAAGCATTACACTTGTGCTGATGTCTTTGTGTTGTTAGAAAATGTTGCACATTTCTATTAGAATAGAATGGACCCTTCAGTTCATATATTAGAACAGTGGTTCTGAACATACTGTATGTTTGAGCAGGAGCACCCATGAAGGACTTTTAAAAATCTCGTTCCCTTTTCGCTTACGCATAACACCCTCATTCACCCCTTTCTTCTCTTACTTAAACCACACACCTTCCCACACCCCATGCATGGCACTCACCTCTCTCCCCTTCCCACACAAAACCCTCACTCCTTCCCTCCCATCTTCTCACACAGCTAAAACTTGTGAGCTGCTCAATGGGCACATACTACACAATCTGGGAATGGAAAGGTCCTCTCGCTCGTCTATGCCTGGCAGAGAGAGGAGGGCTGGATCGCAGCCTCTACGTCTACAACTGCGCACGATGTGCCCACTCTGCAGCCAGCAGAGCTTTTTCCAATCGGCCGCGGCCCCTTGGTAGAGTCGAAAAACACTACGGTCCCACGTTACCCGGGTGCGAAACACGGTATTAGAATGTAACATTCTGACTACAGGTTGTGGTCACTTGTACATTTTGCTTGTACATTTTATGTGGTTTGACAGCTCATATTCAATATTCATATTCAATGACATTCAATACAGAGTGAATTCTTCAATACAGAGTTGTCCCAAAAGCTTCACTCCGAACTTCTGTGAGTGATGTTCCAATTTCTATTGATTTTATATTTTCTGCTTTTAAAGTAGTCAGACTTTACCGCTGGGCCTTTATAACATTGTATTTTGAGCAGAATGACTCATTTTGCTTTATTTCATTCTTATAGAATGAAACTCCAGAAGTACCGATTCTGTTTTTTGGATTATGTTTTAGAGCAGAATAGAAATATTAAGAAATCCAAGCCCGGAAGAGCATTTAGTGAATTTTTGCCAAAAATGCACCTAATGAGTTTTACCTTTACAAAGACGCTATTTCTGTACGTTTGGATTTTCTGTGTGTGGGGTCATTTTATCTACCTCTTCTGGGGTTTATTTTCTATAGTGTTGAACATTGAGCCTTTGCACACTAAGGCTGCGAACCCGCTGCGGCCGGTGGGGCGCGCGACCGCGCAGCCGCGAACCACCAGACCCTTGCCCGAGTGGTCCCTGCCCCCGCTGCCTCCTTCCGGCAGGGCGGACTACGTACTGTGACGTGTCAGCCGGCCGATACTGCAAGAATCTTGTGAATTTCGGCGTTGACGCGTCACGTGGTACGCGAGTCAGCCAATGGGGAGGAGGGGAGGGACGAAGCTAGGTGGGAGGCGCCTTGGGCGGGGAGCAGGGAAGGAGCTGCGTGTTATTAAAGTGTGTGTGTGTATGTGTGTGTGTGTTTGTGTGTGTATATGTATGTGTGTGGGGGGGTGGACGGCACCATGATCAGAGGCCGCCCCCTCCCTTCCGCCCCCCCTCCCTCCCACCCCCCTCCCTCCCACTCCCGCCCCCCTCCCACTCCCGCCCCCTCCCACTCCCGCCCCCCTCCCTCTCCGGCTCCCTACAGACCGTATATCGCGGTCTGTGTCTGTCAGCGCCCCGTCTGTCTGCAGTGCGGGCGCACTGACTGAGGGAGTGGGGCCTTAGCCTAAGGGGGTTATTCATGAAATCAGCAATACTACATTCCCCTTTGTTTCCTTGTTTGGTGCTCCTGTTATCAATCTGTTATAAGCTAATGTCCGTCTTCTAACTTTGTGCTGCAGCTGATATGTTACATTATATTACGAAGTGTAACATTGTTACAGCTTTCAGAGCAATAGACAGTCTGCTTTTGGAACACCGTAACATATCTGTTTGGGATACTTTGTTCGAAGGGAAGAAAATCAGGGCTCCACGGATTTGCTCAATAAACTAATTTATTGCCAATAGACTTAACGTTTCGGCCACACAGGCCTTTCTCAAAAGCAGAAATGGCATAATGGGATACTTTGTTGCCAGAGGGCAGAGCTCTAAAAGGTGTGTAAAAAAATAATGCAGACAATATTATCTAATACTATTAAACTGATTTTTTTTTCTAAACATAGGATTTTTCACATTTTGCTACGTTTAAAGTGCGATAGTGCTAATCTGCACTCTGCAAATGTAGATATACTGTGGTGACATCACTCTGTGCCGCTCATGTGATCAGATCGCGAGGAACCTTACACAATAATATTCTGAATCACAATTTACCTTGGATGCAACTTTTTGAAACAGTTTATCACATGTACAGCTTCTCGGCGCTCTGCTTTCGGCGATCCGAGAATACAGCGGCACCGGGAAGGGGGCCGCCATGTTGTATTTGAAATCGCGCATGCACAGAATGGGCGGGTGTGTCCGGCACACATGAGCAGACCGCAGGTTGCGCGCGCCGCGTATAAATCGCACCTGCGCAGAACAGCGAAAATGCCGCTTTGCGCATGCGCAGCACTGAAAATCGCCGGATCCGCTTTCAGGCGACTTTCACTATACGGCGGGCCTCTGGAACGGAACCCGCCGTATACCCGGGGCCCTGCTGTACATATATTCCATACTGCGTTCCATAGCTTTTTATGAGGTTTGGGGTATTTTATGTGCAAGAGGATTTATATTTTTTCATTTTAAGAAATATGATTCACATTCTTTGATATTGGACTATTTGTTTATGTAAAGAAGTATGTACTTGACAGCATTTAAACTGAACATTTTCACTGTCTTCAACCTCAGTGTATCACATCTAGCATTTTGTTAATCTGTTTTTATGGCTGGTAGAATCAGAATGTTGTTAATCAATCATATACAATTGTTTTAAATCATATCCATTACTTACAGAGGTAATGTCTTACAAGAGCTTACCTCAGTTTGCATTTTCAAAAGTGTGTGTGTGTGTGTGTGTGTGTGTGTGTGTGTGTGTGTGTGTGTACATTTTAAGTTATGGTGGGTAAAAAAGGCAACAAAAAACCTCAACCGTTAGCATATAGCCAATAAAGAATATCACAATGTGTGCTGTGCTTAAAAGCTGTGTGAACAGCGATGCATTTGCTTATATGGGCTCCGTGTGAATGGATATTCCAGGCAAAAGGTGACACATTGTGTGCTCATTTGCATGTAATTTCCCACAATCCCTGGCTGTGGTGGGAGCACTGTATGCTAGGTGATAATGGTTGAAAGGCAGGGTTGCTGACCTGTCTAAGACACGTGAATGTGCTCACAAGTGATAATATATAAATATATATAAATATTACTTGTGAGCTGTGTTTAAAGCAGCATGGCTTAAGGGTTTAAACATGTAATGTGGTCTTGAGACAAAAGGTGGCACTGTGTGCTCATTTGCATGTCATTTCCCAGAGTGTGTGTATATATATATATATATATAGCGCACTTTCCTCCACCCCCTGGGAGATAGAGCAGCTACGGTGTGTGTGTGTGTGTGTGTGTGTGTGTGTGTGTGTGGAGAGTGCAATACCTGTGGCTCACAGGAAGCCTGAGCCTCTGCTGCTAGGAGCCTGGGGTGCACCTGAGTTGACAATCGGTAGAGCCTCCACCTGTATGGGATCCTACTACAGTATTTAAGATACCCCGTACAGGAACCCCATTACTACACAGAGACATACAGTATATATATATATATATATATATATATATATATATATATATATATATATATATATATATATATATATATATATATACACCACCACCTGGTCACACACGACCGTACCCTCCAACCCCCTGTCCCCAACCTTGAAACACAGTCCCCCAAAGTACGGAGGGGCCCTCGGGAACCCGACCACCCAGATATCCCTGAGTATAATGTTGGTGCACTTGATGGGGTGAGGTTACCTGCTGGGTGATTCCACACCAGGGCGCGCCGATGCCGCAAGAGGGGATCCACGGATCCGGTGACGTTATCCGTAATCCTCCGCCTCTGCGTTGTGTGGGTCCCGCGTGGATTGTACCACCATATGCAATGTCCCTGAAGGTAGATGGCTGATCTGGTCCCAGATCACCTAAGGCCAGCACAGTCGCGTTCTGGCAAAATCCCTATCACTTGGGCTACCGGGGCATTGTCCCTATCTCATGGGCCTGGCCCTGCAGCAACCACAAGCTGAAAGGGGAGTCGGGGCCTAACAAGGGGGGTCTCTGGCCTAGTGCAGGTGGCACACCTCAACCTACCCTATTGGCATCCAAGCTCTGACTGGCTGGCGTGCACTAGCGCGCAAAATGTATCTTTGTGAGCAGGAAGATCCTCGCAGCCCTATTGGCCTTGCTTAACCACCTGATGCAGCAACCCCTAAGCATCCTGGGGGCTGTAGTCCCCGCGGGTCCCTCTCTAAACTGTCCATCTACCACTGCGCATGCGTGGCATTTTGCACATGCGCAATTGGAAACAAGATGGAGGCGCCCTACAGGGGACCCAGGGGGGAACCTATGCCACACACATATATGTATATGTGTGTGTGTGTGTGTGTGTGTGTGTGTGTGTGTGTGTATATATATATATATATATATATATATATAAAAATAAAATATCTATGTATAGTTTTATTTTGCTGTTCTAATTAAAATACTTTGTGACAGACACATTGGGAAAGAGCAATGAAGAAGATAAATGTGCAGATAAGGAATGCCTTATTCTCCTTGGTACAGAAGTAGAGATAAACACATGTCGTGTAGAATCGCAACAAGTTGTTACAAGGTGATAGAATTACAGCCACCTGTGTTAACTCATTCAAGGCCTGACAGATTTGCACTTCTTCAATATATTGCAGTCCTGCAGTGCTTAATTGCATTGCATTTGTATTAAAAGTCAGTTTGTATTGTTCCTGTTTCAAAGGTGTAAAGGGAATGGATTAAACCTCACTTGCCAGAGATGAAAATGACTTGAACAGTTTAAATGACCCCTTGAGAGCAGTAACAAAGTCCACAGGTGCGTTAGTGTGCGTTAGTGTGTGTATGTCTCCTGTTACTGGGATTACAGCTCACCCATCATAAGCATTACGCATGAACAAGACCTTATTTAGACTATGTGTGTCATTTGTTTCCCAAGGGGTCGCAAACATGTCAGGGATAGGGTGCAAGGGGGAATTACTGAGGTAGGGATAGGGTGCAAGGGGGAATTACTGAGGCAGGGATAGGGTGCAAGGGGGAATTAGTAAGGTGTAAAAATTCAGTAGCTATAGAAATCAAGAAAAAACTCATTTGTGATGTGAAGGGTTTCGATTTAAAGCAGGTCGGCACGGGCAGTGGAATGAAAGATTGCTTTAATGATGGAATAAGCTCTCCTCTTCAGTTTTATTTATATTGCTTTATACATGTTTACATCAGTTGAGCAGCCTTTAAGGAATGCTAGTTACCTGTTTTCTGAGGTAATTCTGTTTTCATTTGCACTGAATGATGTGCCTTCAACAAGGCACCTTCAGAAAGCCGTGTAAAAAGTGTCAAGGGTGTCATAACTAGTAGGGATTTTGCCCTACCAATAACTTCGCTTGGAGCAATAAGACAGGCCAATGGAAACTAAATTCTCTAAGCAAATAAACAGGATGCTGTTAATCTCCGGTTTCAAGTCCCCCTACTTAGCAGCATGCTTGATACTTTATGCAGTACTGGTATTGTAGGTACTGTAGTTATTCACATAGTAAATATGGCATCAGTTCATACTTGACATTAATATCCTGCGAGTTTATCATTGCTAAGATATTAGAAAACCTAAAACAAAAAAGAGCTGAAATAAATGATGTTATGTTTTCAAGGCAATGTGTGAGATTCTTAAATTAAAAATGACAGTAACTGCATTAAAATGAAATTGAGCTCCGAGAAGCATTTGCAAACCATTCAAAATAATCTTTCTCATAGTTAATCTTTTTTTAAGTTCCACTGATTTCATGGTTACCGTTTGCCTGTATGTTTAATTTTAAAATACTATTCATGGATGCGGAGTATAAGTCACGTAAAGCACAAGTATTGTACTGCTTGTTCATGCAATCCGTGAGTGGGAATCAGGCAGTACTGCTTGTTCATGCAATCCGTGAGTGGGAATCAGACTGTACTGCTTGTTCATGCAATCCGTGAGTGGGAATCAGACTGTACTGCTTGTTCATGCAATCCGTGAGTGGGAATCAGACAGTACTGCTTGTTCATGCAATCCGTGAGTGGGAATCAGGCAGTACTGCTTGTTCATGCAATCCGTGAGTGGGAATCAGACTGTACTGCTTGTTCATGCAATCCGTGAGTGGGAATCAGGCAGTACTGCTTGTTCATGCAATCCGTGAGTGGGAATCAGACTGTACTGCTTGTTCATGCAATCCGTGAGTGGGAATCAGGCAGTACTGCTTGTTCATGCAATCCGTGAGTGGGAATCAGGCTGTATTGCTTGTTCATGCAATCCGTGAGTGGGAATCAGGCTGTATTGCTTGTTCATGCAATCCGTGAGTGGGAATCAGGCAGTACTGCTTGTTCATGCAATCCGTGAGTGGGAATCAGACTGTACTGCTTGTTCATGCAATCCGTGAGTGGGAATCAGACTGTACTGCTTGTTCATGCAATCCGTGAGTGGGAATCAGACAGTACTGCTTGTTCATGCAATCCGTGAGTGGGAATCAGGCTGTACTGCTTGTTCATGCAATCCATGAGTGGGAATCAGACTGTACTGCTTGTTCATGCAATCCGTGAGTGGGAATCAGGCAGTACTGCTTGTTCATGCAATCCGTGAGTGGGAATCAGACTGTACTGCTTGTTCATGCAATCCATGAGTGGGAATCAGACTGTGCTGCTTGTTCATGCAATCCGTGAGTGGGAATCAGACTGTACTGCTTGTTCATGCAATCCGTGAGTGGGAATCAGACTGTACTGCTTGTTCATGCAATCCGTGAGTGGGAATCAGACAGTACTGCTTGTTCATGCAATCCGTGAGTGGGAATCAGGCAGTACTGCTTGTTCATGCAATCCGTGAGTGGGAATCAGGCAGTACTGCTTGTTCATGCAATCCGTGAGTGGGAATCAGGCAGTACTGCTTGTTCATGCAATCCGTGAGTGGGAATCAGACTGTGCTGCTTGTTCATGCAATCCGTGAGTGGGAATCAGGCAGTACTGCTTGTTCATGCAATCCGTGAGTGGGAATCAGACTGTACTGCTTGTTCATGCAATCCGTGAGTGGTAATCAGACTGTACTGCTTGTTCATGCAATCCGTGAGTGGGAATCAGACTGTACTGCTTGTTCATGCAATCCGTGAGTGGGAATCAGACTGTACTGCTTGTTCATGCAATCCGTGAGTGGGAATCAGACTGTACTGCTTGTTCATGCAATCCGTGAGTGGGAATCAGACTGTACTGCTTGTTCATGCAATCCGTGAGTGGGAATCAGACTGTACTGTTTGTTAATACAATCCGTGAGTGGGAATCAGACTGTATTGCTTGTTCATGCAATCCGTGAGTGGGAATCAGGCTGTACTGCTTGTTCATGCAATCCGTGAGTGGGAATCAGACTGTATTGCTTGTTCATGCAATCCGTGAGTGGGAATCAGGCTGTACTGCTTGTTCATGCAATCCGTGAGTGGGAATCAGACTGTACTGCTTGTTCATGCAATCCGTGAGTGGGAATCAGACTGTACTGCTTGTTCATGCAATCCGTGAGTGGGAATCAGACTGTACTGCTTGTTCATGCAATCCGTGAGTGGGAATCAGACTGTACTGCTTGTTCATGCAATCCGTGAGTGGGAATCAGGCAGTACTGCTTGTTCATGCAATCCGTGAGTGGGAATCAGGCAGTACTGCTTGTTCATGCAATCCGTGAGTGGGAATCAGACTGTACTGCTTGTTCATGCAATCCATGAGTGGGAATCAGGCAGTACTGCTTGTTGTTCATGCAATCCGTGAGTGGGAATCAGACTGTACTGCTTGTTCATGCAATCTGTGAGTGGGAATCAGGCTGTACTGCTTGTTCATGCAATCCGTGAGTGGGAATCAGGCTGTACTGCTTGTTCATGCAATCCGTGAGTGGGAATCAGACTGTACTGCTTGTTGTTCATGCAATCCGTGAGTGTGAATCAGGCTGTACTGCTTGTTCATGCAATCCGTGAGTGGGAATCAGACTGTACTGCTTGTTCATGCAATCCGTGAGTGGGAATCAGACTGTACTGCTTGTTCATGCAATCCGTGAGTGGGAATCAGACTGTACTGCTTGTTCATGCAATCCGTGAGTGGGAATCAGACTGTACTGCTTGTTCATGCAATCCGTGAGTGGGAATCAGACTGTACTGCTTGTTCATGCAATCCGTGAGTGGGAATCAGACTGTACTGCTTGTTCGTGCAATCCATGAGTGGGAATCAGACTGTACTGCTTGTTCATGCAATCCGTGAGTGGGAATCAGACTGTACTGCTTGTTCATGCAATCCATGAGTGGGAATCAGACTGTACTGCTTGTTCATGCAATCTGTGAGTGGGAATCAGGCAGTACTGCTTGTTCATGCAATCCGTGAGTGGGAATCAGACTGTACTGCTTGTTCATGCAATCCGTGAGTGGGAATCAGACTGTACTGCTTGTTCATGCAATCCGTGAGTGGGAATCAGACTGTACTGCTTGTTCATGCAATCTGTGAGTGGGAATCAGGCAGTACTGCTTGTTCATGCAATCCGTGAGTGGGAATCAGACTGTACTGCTTGTTCATGCAATCTGTGAGTGGGAATCAGGCAGTACTGCTTGTTCATGCAATCCGTGAGTGGGAATCAGACTGTACTGCTTGTTCATGCAATCCGTGAGTGGGAATCAGGCTGTGCTGCTTGTTCATGCAATCCGTGAGTGGGAATCAGACTGTACTGCTTGTTCATGCAATCTGTGAGTGGGAATCAGGCAGTACTGCTTGTTCATGCAATCCGTGAGTGGGAATCAGGCAGTACTGCTTGTTCATGCAATCCGTGAGTGGGAATCAGACTGTACTGCTTGTTCATGCAATCCGTGAGTGGGAATCAGACTGTACTGCTTGTTCATGCAATCCATGAGTGGGAATCAGACTATACTGCTTGTTCATGCAATCCGTGAGTGGGAATCAGACTGTACTGCTTGTTCTTGCAATCCGAGAGTGGGAATCAGACTGTACTGCTTGTTCATGCAATCCGTGAGTGGGAATCAGGCTGTACTGCTTGTTCATGCAATCCATGAGTGGGAATCAGGCAGTACTGCTTGTTCATGCAATCCGTGAGTGGGAATCAGGCAGTACTGCTTGTTCATGCAATCCGTGAGTGGGAATCAGGCAGTACTGCTTGTTCATGCAATCCGTGAGTGGGAATCAGGCAGTACTGCTTGTTCATGCAATCCGTGAGTGGGAATCAGGCAGTACTGCTTGTTCATGCAATCCGTGAGTGGGAATCAGACTGAACTGCTTGTTCATGCAATCCGTGAGTGGGAATCAGACTGTACTGCTTGTTCATGCAATCCGTGAGTGGGAATCAGGCAGTACTGCTTGTTCATGCAATCCGTGAGTGGGAATCAGGCAGTACTGCTTGTTCATGCAATCCGTGAGTGGGAATCAGACTGTACTGCTTGTTCATGCAATCCATGAGTGCGAATCAGGCAGTACTGCTTGTTGTTCATGCAATCCGTGAGTGGGAATCAGACTGTACTGCTTGTTCATGCAATCTGTGAGTGGGAATCAGGCTGTACTGCTTGTTCATGCAATCCGTGAGTGGGAATCAGGCTGTACTGCTTGTTCATGCAATCCGTGAGTGGGAATCAGACTGTACTGCTTGTTGTTCATGCAATCCGTGAGTGGGAATCAGGCTGTACTGCTTGTTCATGCAATCCGTGAGTGGGAATCAGACTGTACTGCTTGTTCATGCAATCCGTGAGTGGGAATCAGACTGTACTGCTTGTTCATGCAATCCGTGAGTGGGAATCAGACTGTACTGCTTGTTCATGCAATCCGTGAGTGGGAATCAGACTGTACTGCTTGTTCATGCAATCCGTGAGTGGGAATCAGACTGTACTGCTTGTTCATGCAATCCGTGAGTGGGAATCAGACTGTACTGCTTGTTCGTGCAATCCATGAGTGGGAATCAGACTGTACTGCTTGTTCATGCAATCCGTGAGTGGGAATCAGACTGTACTGCTTGTTCATGCAATCCATGAGTGGGAATCAGACTGTACTGCTTGTTCATGCAATCTGTGAGTGGGAATCAGGCAGTACTGCTTGTTCATGCAATCCGTGAGTGGGAATCAGACTGTACTGCTTGTTCATGCAATCCGTGAGTGGGAATCAGACTGTACTGCTTGTTCATGCAATCCGTGAGTGGGAATCAGACTGTACTGCTTGTTCATGCAATCTGTGAGTGGGAATCAGGCAGTACTGCTTGTTCATGCAATCCGTGAGTGGGAATCAGACTGTACTGCTTGTTCATGCAATCTGTGAGTGGGAATCAGGCAGTACTGCTTGTTCATGCAATCCGTGAGTGGGAATCAGACTGTACTGCTTGTTCATGCAATCCGTGAGTGGGAATCAGGCTGTGCTGCTTGTTCATGCAATCCGTGAGTGGGAATCAGACTGTACTGCTTGTTCATGCAATCTGTGAGTGGGAATCAGGCAGTACTGCTTGTTCATGCAATCCGTGAGTGGGAATCAGGCAGTACTGCTTGTTCATGCAATCCGTGAGTGGGAATCAGACTGTACTGCTTGTTCATGCAATCCGTGAGTGGGAATCAGACTGTACTGCTTGTTCATGCAATCCATGAGTGGGAATCAGACTATACTGCTTGTTCATGCAATCCGTGAGTGGGAATCAGACTGTACTGCTTGTTCTTGCAATCCGAGAGTGGGAATCAGACTGTACTGCTTGTTCATGCAATCCGTGAGTGGGAATCAGGCTGTACTGCTTGTTCATGCAATCCATGAGTGGGAATCAGGCAGTACTGCTTGTTCATGCAATCCGTGAGTGGGAATCAGGCAGTACTGCTTGTTCATGCAATCCGTGAGTGGGAATCAGGCAGTACTGCTTGTTCATGCAATCCGTGAGTGGGAATCAGGCAGTACTGCTTGTTCATGCAATCCGTGAGTGGGAATCAGGCAGTACTGCTTGTTCATGCAATCCGTGAGTGGGAATCAGACTGAACTGCTTGTTCATGCAATCCGTGAGTGGGAATCAGACTGTACTGCTTGTTCATGCAATCCATGAGTGGGAATCAGACTGTACTGCTTGTTCATGCAATCCGTGAGTGGGAATCAGACTGTACTGCTTGTTCATGCAATCCGTGAGTGGGAATCAGACTGTACTGCTTGTTCATGCAATCCGTGAGTGGGAATCAGGGGCTTTTTAGTTCATTTCAATACTAAAAAAAGTACACACAACATCTTCATGTAGTTTGCAACGACCTCTTGCAATGATTCCCTACAGAGCCACCATCAGGGGGGGTTGCTACCTCCTTCCTCTGCCAGACACCCCATCACTATCAAAAACACCTCCCCCCTCCCCTATGCCTGATAATGAGCCAGCCGCCCCTCTAGCCGCCTAGGCGGGGGGCCGCCATCACCAGGGGGCAAGGCTCCTCCTCACCGCTAGGGGTCCCTGGCCGCTCTCTTTCCTGCAGGTGCGAGCCGGGGATGACGCAGGGGAGGAGCTGGAGGGGGCAGGGGGAGGAGGCGGAGGGGGATTTAAAGCACAGTCAGGAGCAAGCACACTCATTCTGCTCCCGGCTGTCATGTTTTCGCCGGGGAGGTAGCTTGCCCGTCAAGCAACACGGGCGTCCACAGCCTGGAATGGAGGCGTAGTGGGACATGCCGCAATGACGGTTGCAATGGGTACAGTCTACAGAGAGCGGAAAAGGTTATTACGACTACACCGGTTCTACAGAGAGAGCGGGCAAAGCTATTACGCCACCGCTGGTGCGGTAGCTTGTCCATCGCCAATCAACGAGCGCGGCCCCAGTCAGGAACGACCGCCGCCTACAAGAGCGGACAAGGTTATTATGGCTCCACAGTGTGGTTGCTTTGCCGTCGGCGGCGGGGAGAAGCAGCAATGGGTGCACTCCATGGTAAGTGGCCGCAAGCAGGGTGGCAGCCCCCTGCAGAGGTGGGCAGGGTGACGCGGAACTACTTGATAACCATCGCGGTTGCGATTGGGGCGTGCGGCTCGGGTGCAAGATGGCTGCCCACGGCTAGGGTCACCCAGTGAATGTATGCGTTGGTCTCCTTAGCTGGCCTCCAGTGACATGGTTGAGTAGGGCATGCACAACGGCATGAGGAAATAGGGATTGCTCTCAGCACTCAGCCCAGGCACAGCAGTCACAGTCAGAAGCACGAGGGCGTCGGCATGCTATTGCACGCATGCATTTCCCATGGCCTGTGATTTATATTATCTGTTATTTATTTGATTACCACGTGTATTACTACTGTGAAGCGCTATGTACATTAATGGCGCTATATAAATAAAGACATACAATACATACAATTTGCTAAAAGAGGTTACAGAATAGATTTGGGTGGAGGGAATAGATGGTGCGCCTACCGTTTCTCCGAGTCTATAGGGAAGAGTCTGCAGGATCATCCAAAAAAGGGGGGCACCAGGAAAGGGGGACGCGGTGAGACGCTTCTTTTTTGCTAATTGATCGCGGTCCTTCTCAATCCTGGTGGGGGTGATGGGGGAGAGGGCACCTCACTTATGTTCGTCACCCTTTAAATACTATACTTATGACAAGGAATCCAGTTTTTTTTTTTTTAAAGTATGGAGATCAGGTTAAATGGGCCTGCCCTCCCCCCCCCCCCTCATCCCCATTTTATGTGGGGGCAGTGAGGGGAAGTTATTCAGGGCAAATCTACCCCCCATTTCATGCAGGGCAGTCAGGGGAAGTGATACAGGGCAAATATTTGGGGGCTGGGCGATCAGCCAATCAAACTGATTCCAGGTCTGTTGGTTTGTTTAGGTCTGACGCTGGCTTTTCTCAGATAGTGGGTCAGTTTTATTTTCTAAGTTGCAGGGGGAGTTGTGGAGAGGGTCCTCACGGGTCTGCCGGTATGGGCCCAGTTTAAGGGGGGATAAATAGGCCCAGCAGTGGTAGCAGTGGGGGGGAAGTGCTTGTCCTTGCTAGGTGAGGTTCGGGGCTAATAAAGCCCGGGGGACACATGCTTTCCCACCCACCCATCCCTTGTTAATGAGAAATGTTAGCAGGGAATCAGTGTTTGGCCACTTGTTCGGTCAACGAGTACAGTTAACTGCCATCACTGTTTGATACTAGGTATATTGCATGTGAATATTGTTAATTTGTATTATTGGTATTTTAGTGTGAGGTCGCAGTACTTTCGCGGTAGAAAAGGAAAAGGACAGAAAGTTCCTAAAGGAGGGGTCCGTTTGAAAGGTTGCCTCTTTTGCGGTGACAGTGGGGGGGGGGGGAGGGGGGGGGTAAATGCTTGTCCTTGCCAGATGGGGCTCAGAGCTTATAAAGCCCGGGGGGAGTGGAGAGTGGGCGGGATTACCTGGACATGACTTCAGGGCGCCCACTCATGACAATGGCCGGGTCACGTGGGCCGGCTTTGGGATTTACGGGGTCAGGGGTTCAAGGGCCGTCTAATCCGTCACTTTAGCTTAGAGTTGCCGTCCTCGTGGAGTTAGAGGGATGGCAGCTTCCGGGTATCCGTCGTCATGGTATTGTGTAGTGGCGTGATGAACTCACCTCAACGCGTTTGCGCCTAAATGACGCTTCATCAGGGGGATAGTCTAAAAAATCCTAGGGCAAGGTTTAAATACCAAAATCATAATACCTTCAAGCCAATCAGGATCACACCAATCAGCGTAGTGCCATGCAAATAAGCACAGAAACAGCTACACACATAGCAATACATACAATGCAACCAAACAGCATTAAAGCTGCAGTTCAGGCAATATCCTGCATGTGTGTTTTTTTAATAAATCAGTTCTGTAGTAAGAAAAAATACTTTTAGCATTTTCTGTTTTAAAAAAAACAACTTTCAAAGACCAATTTTCTTGTATTCTATTTTAACAAGCATGCTTGTTCCTATAGCAACGATTTACATTCCCCATATTTAAAGATGTCGCCGTTGACGATCAATAGACGGAGAACGAATTGACCGGCAGCTATGCAGTTCTTTAGGTAATTAGAGATTGCCCACATGAAACTATTGAAGTAAAAAAATAAATAAAATAAAAAAAAGACTGAACTGCAGCTTTAATACATAAAACAATTATACATAAAACATAAAATGACATGGAAACATATAAAAAAAATAAAAAATGAAAATTAAATAAAAATGAAACGATGAAACATGTACTAATGTATATTATCACATCCATTAGCCAAATTATAATGGGCATCATTACCACAGGAAAAATGTTAATAAAGATGGATACCAAAATGTAGGACATCCATGTCAAGAATTAACCCTCAAGAAATTGACAAAGATTAAGGTAAAATGATAAACCTAGTGATCTATAAGGGGTTAGTGTTGAAAAATACCAATAGTACTATATACCCTTAATACAAGAATCCTATATATATAAACTCATAACACTCAAATAAATAGAATAGAACTAAATAAATGAACCCAACTTAAAAATAATAAAGGGAAACATCAAAATATCATAACTCCTAATATCAAAAAACAATTACTAAAGAATAACTTGTCATAATCAATACTGCTCTCTATATATACACAGCAATGAAATTAAAAAAAAAACACAAACACTTAGAACGAAGGATTTAGTGGTCATAGAGTAATGAATAAAGCAGGTCCTATTTCAGGAAGGGAACTAGTTCTATTAGTTCATTTAAACCTCCTGGTCCTTTACTGCCAAGGGTATAAATCCAAAATTGTTCCTTCTGGAGGAGAATACTGTCTCTGTCCCCTCTCCTTGGACCTCTTTGAACAATTTCAATCCCTCTAAAATTCAGCTCATCAGTTTTACCCTCATGATGGGTCAAAAAATACTGCGCCAAGTTATGTAACTTCTTCCCTTTATCCAAATTGCGTTGGGCATTTTTGATCCCATTAACATGTTCACCAATCCTCGTTTTAAGTGGTCTAGTTATTTTACCAACATACCACAGATTACATGGACAACCAATGATATACACAAGAAACGTTGTTAAACAATTAATAAATTGTGTAATTTTGTGCTTTTGCAAGTTTTTACATCACATATGCTTTTATCACGCGTCATGTGTTTACATAAAAAGCACTTTCCACATATGTAATGCCCTACTGGTCTAAACAGAAAGTTACCGTTTAAAGGTGTATTTGGTGTAACCTTTTTCAATGCATTAGGGGCCAGAATGTTTTTAATATTTCTTGCCTTTCTAAATGCTATTTTGGAGGACACCCCAATGTTTCTTTAAGATCTTTCTGATCTTATTCTCTTGCTTACAGAACCCAGTAATGAATAATGGTGTATCACCAAACTTATTCACTGCCACTTTTGTTTTGTATTTATTGGGGATTAGCAGTTGATCTCTAGGATAATCTTTACTTGTTTGGATGGATTTACTAACAAGTAATGAATCCTAGCCGTTATCAGTAAACCTCTTGGATAAAACTCCAGATTCTTCGTCAAAATCTGACACCTGAGAGCAATTTCTATGAACTCGTAGCATTTGGCCATATGGGATGTTATTAAGCCACTGGCTAGACTTATTCCTTTGATAGTCTAGGTATAAGTTTACTTGTTTAAAGTAAGTTTTTGTAATGATATTATTATTCTGAATTTTCAAATTGAGGTCCAAGAAATGTATCTCACTACTGCACCACTAAGTACGAGATTTCTAAGTACGAGATTTCTATCATTTGTGTTTAAATAACTGATAAAGCTGTTAAGCTCTTCCAAGGTCCCTGCCCAAACAATCAAAATATCATCTATATACTGTACCTTCGATAATATTTAAGATGTTTACTGAATCCATTTGTGTTCCACATTAAATCTAGCTCAAATTTCCCCATAAAAAGTCCCGCATAATTTGGGGCAAAATGTGTCCCCATGACCATCCCTGTGGTCTGGAAATAGCATTGAGCCTCAAACTTAAAAATAATTGTGATTCAATATAAAAATAATACTATCAATTATAAATGGTTGTTGAATTATATTTAAAGTGTTATCTTCATGCAGAAAATGTGTGACAGCTTGAACACCCTGTGAGGGTGTATACAGGTATAAAGTGATGTGACATCCACAGTTACACAGATAAAGTGTTCCTCCCAAGTGATTAATTGTAAAGAATTAAGTACATCAGTGCTATCGCGAAGAAAAGAGGGAAGTGATGCTGTGAGGGGGAGTTAAAAAAGTGTCCACATAATGTGATAAATTATATGTGAGTGATTCTATCCCAGACACAATGGGATGGCCAGGGGGATCTTGCAAGGCTTTATGTATCTTGGGGATATGGTACATAATGGGAACACGTGGACATGCTTGGAAGATATCGTTGAATTCTTTCCCAGACAAAATACCCAATGTTTGGGCATGAAGTAGATGATCTTTGAGAATTATCTGATATTTCAAAGTAGGATCTCCTACTAGATGTCTATATGAAATACCATCCTCTAAGAGACGAAAAGCCTCTTTGAGATAATTCTCACAGTCCTGAAGGACAGTGCCCCCGCCCTTGTCAGCCTGGCGAATATTCAAGTCACCGTTTTGATTAAGTTCTTTCAGGGCTCATTTCTCCTGATAGCTAAGATTATTCTGAACCATACAGTACCGTTTGTCCTTACACATCATTTTAAACTCCATTTCTACTACCGTAGCTTCCTAAAAAAGTTCCATATAGGGACTTTTTGATTCGTGTGGATAAAACACATATTTGGGCTTCAAAGTGGTATGTGAAATGTTTTTGAAATTATCACTATCCATGTACAAACTCAAAAAGATCCTTTAGTGTATCCTTTACCATAGGGGATACACCACTTGTTAATCTATCATTCTGTATATTACTTAGCCTTTTATTTTCCTCAGCTAATTCTATTATATTTTGAAGTAACACCTCATCCCGCATATTTATATCCCCATCAAAATCATCTGTGGGCAATTCTACAACATTCTCAGGTGACATATTTACATTACCAATAATTTGGGTCAGCTGTTTATCTCCCATTGAAGATGTAGTTTGGTTTTTTGAGAATTTTGTAAAATGCCTTTTGAGTGTTTTTTTGTAGGTCAACATACAAGTTGAACTCATTTGGCTGATTAACAAGAGAGAAGGTGTGGCCCTTAGTAAGGACACTAACCTGTGCCATGGATAGTTTGTATTTAGACAAATTATAAATACCAAACTCTCTCAATGTTTCGGTTGAGAGTTCCATTTCGGGGTACTGTTGGGTTTAGGTTCCTTTACCTCTGCTCCCCCTATAGGTCCCTTGTTTCGTCGTCCTCTTAACCAAGGAATTGGATCTGGGGGCCGAAGAGGCTGTGTTTTTTTTTTTTGGAATTGCACCCATAGGTTGGTAAAAAACCTTCTCCATACGAGATGGAGAAGAAGGGACTGGGGGAGTAGGGGGTTCAGGATCAGTAGCCAAGTACTCGCTTAGAACCTGAAAAGAATTGGACAAAAAGGGAGTACTGTTATCCCTGTCGTTGACATGTTTTTAAAATTGTTGTATATTCTCTAATTCACGTCTTGTGGCATGAGGGGACCTCTTATATCACGTATACAGGCAGTCCTCGGTTATCCAACGGAATCCGTTCTGGAAGTAGCGTTGGATAGTGAAACCGTTGTAAAGTGAGTCCCATATTAATCAGTGCCGGCGAGCGTTGAATAACGCATTAAAAATGGCTGGGTTGCATTTTAAAACTGATAATTTTATAAATCAATTAAACTAAATTGGTTTCTGCTGTATTAGACTATATATTAAGCCAGGTATGGAGCAATTAACCCTGATGAAGCACAGTGTGTGAAACGCGTTGTGGTAGAGCATTCACATTGTCCTGTGTTAACTGCTGCTTGCATCGAGGAGGACCTTGTATAACAAGGTAGTTACAGTGACGCATTGGACTGCAACATATGGGGTAATAACTACGCAAACCCAGAAGTAGCAGATCTAGGCCGAGGCACCAGCTGATCCCAACGTGCGGAACCCAAAAGCCTTGAGCACAACATTTTCTCCCAGCTCCCGGTTTGCAATAAGGCAGCACGGAAAATTATCCAAGCAAACCACTGAACTACAGACTTTATACATGTAAGTTGCTACTTGCTTTATTTCAGTCTGTTCAATACATTTTTATCTTCACCTTTGGTACGCCCGGCGTCCCTTTCTTGTATGGCCATTCCGCCTGCGGAATCCGTCCCCGGGGGATCTTCGGGGAGGAGGGGAACGCTTCCACACACAGGAGCTTCAAGAAGGGGGAGTTGATCCATATCGGGACATTTAGGAAACATGAGTGCTGACCAAATCTTTGCCATTGTTTCATACGCCCATAATACAAAATATCTGTAACTGTGCATTCAATGTCTTGTATATAATGTATACCCTGCTCATTATGTAACTGTATTTGTAAACATGTATTATTTGTCTTAACTCTGTGCCCAGGACATACTTGAAAACGAGAGGTAACTCTCAATGTATTACTTCCTGGTAAAACATTTTATAAATAAATAAATAAATTGTGTTTAATGTATTAACCCCATCATATCCATTAGTAGTCAGCTGGCCAATGGGGTTACTAAATGGGTTAATATGTAGTTAAATGTGTTATTTGTTATATTTGATCGCCTATTCCATGTTAGTTTAGCTTGTCTTGCATATAAATAGTCATTTATACATATAGGGAAGATAGGGCTAATGTCAGTCTGGAATAGATGAATAAAAAACACAGTATTTTTTGGCATTAGCCCGGTTCCCGGTATTTAAATTTTTGGTGCCTGTTCGGATATTTTTATCGGCCATGGTAAAACATGTGTAGTTTATATTGGTACAACGTGAATTACTTGCACCATAAAATGATATATTTATTTTTTGCCTAAAGAACTGCATTTTTTTCCTTTTGGGAGTCTGATGGCCTGTATCCCTTCAGTTCAGAGTACTGAATACTATAAGCAATCGAGGTGTGGTTTCACGAAGTGCTGACGTATCGCGTCCCTGCCTAACTGCTTCTGGCTTTCATGGCAGTTGACATTGGATCGGGTTCGATACTTCGCATTAAGCGCCCAGTGAGCCTCCGTCTAAGTATTAGTGTTTGTAAGTATTTGTCTACCCTGTCTGCTAAAATAAGCTCCACAGTGGAAATACTTTATTGCTCATGTTATAATGTAGGGAAATTGGCAATAGTACCGCAGAGAGAGTGAGAGAGAGTAATGCTGTGGTGCCCTCTTATAAGATACCAGAATCAAGCATGTGCCAATTGCTAATTATACGATAAGTGCTTCAAGACTTTAGAAAAGGTGCATTACATTTACACATACAAAGCAATTCAACTTAGACCGGCCATTATTTCTATAGCACTCAGGCTTCAATCCAGCACTGGCTTTGACTTTCTTATGCAGGGGTCACGGGTGGACGATGACCACACATACGGAATCCGTTCACATTGGAGTAGAATTATAGTTGTAACTGCAAATGCTGTAGATGCCCTACAGTTACAGTAGATATACAGATACAAGCAGATGGAGTGCGAGTATGCACTGGCCGCCTGTGCCACCATCACGGGAGACTAGGACTCTGTTATGGGATCAAGCACCAAACAGGACACAGAGATCAAATAAACGAGTTTATTTCGGCCAGAGCCAACAGACGCAACACAATGTCACCAACAGAACTATACTCACTCCGAACACGGAACACAGGGGGAATCCTAGCAGTGCTAGGTGCCCGGCACTGTGGAGGATCTGGAACTCCAGACAGCACTGGATGCAAGTCGTAGGAAGCAACTTTAAATCTCCTGCTCGGAATAGCAGGCGGCCTCATTTTCAGGTGTCTCTGGCACAACCTCAGAGTCCATCTCCCCGCTGGCCTCAGCAAGGTCTGTGGAACTGAGATTGACTCCCCCTTTTCTAGGTTCCTCCTCTCCATAGAGAAACATGGGGAACAGGGCTGCGACCAATCACAGCATAGATGCTGTGTGTTGAGCCAATCACAGCGCGAGGGCTCGCCTGTTTTGCCAATCCGGGCTGGGGGTGTGACGGGAAGACTGAGGCAAGGAGGGCGGGAATTAGAAACCAGCCAATGAGAACAGCGCCCACCTACCCCTGTCGGTGTTGGCTTGCTATCTCTTGATGAGATAGGCACCTCTGTCTGGGCAGACAATAGCTCAACTTTTCTGACCAACACCTCACAGCTAGGAGGCTGTCCCACCCCCATTTTCCATTGTCTCCAATCTCCCAGTGGAACCTGCCAGACCCGGATCCCTGGGTGTGCAGGTTGGGTAAGTGTATTACTAGCCTGGCGTGCCCAGGGAACAAAGACATACCCAGTTACCTTAAGCACACTACATTTTTACATTTAATAAAGGTTTCACGTATACATTATTATATATATCTGGCTCGATGAGCCACAGAAGGATGAAGCTACAGGGAAATCCTATTCATCCACCCAGACGGATTGGGGCATAGCTGGGCTTAACCTTTTTCATTAGAGCCTCATTGCCCCTACCGTCACACTGCCAACGGGGAACAGCCGGGACTGCTGTCCTGAGACCTGTCAGTCAAGGGTCTCGCACTTCTGCTCTGCTGGCCAACGACGCTTTCGGCCTGAGCTCCCCTTCTGCGGACCTCTGGCAGGCCCATATATTTGTCCTGGTCCCATCGATTTCTGTTCAGAGTCCTGCTGGCAGTATCTCTACAATTAGGGGCACATGATTTTGTGGTGTTTTATTCTGGTCATGCCCACCAAAACGGGTCTAAAGTGGCTCTATTTGTTTGGAGAATGGAGTGGAAAACATCAAATCGAGGTTTAACTTGGTACCATGCAATAAAACAGTGAATTTTGGGAGATGTCCTCTGATGTTTAATCAAACGGTTTTCTTGGGAGAAATGTAGGCCAGTTTTGTTTCCCTTTATTTTATTGCTAAATGAGATATATTGTATCGACAAATCAGCTCACTGCAAACCGAAAGTTACCACCCCACACATGCTGGTTTCTTTAATGTGCAGCCAATGAACCCCTCAGAAGCCCCGGCGAAGCATTGTCCGCGGTGCTTTGAAATGAATGTGTGTTGATTAGCGGCACTGATCCATCACCTCACTTTAAAACCTTTGGTAGTAGTCAAAAGAATTTAAAGACTTAAGTAAAAATGTAACTTTCAGTGGCTACGAAGTGATTGATCACAACAGATAGCATTGCCTGAGAACATACGTTACTGTGACATCTCCTATCTAAACGGGAGATTTTGCCCTCATTGCACGCTGTGTTTTATGTATAGATGATTGATGTCTGGTTTAAGGTTTTATTTAGATTTAAGTGTTTTTTATTGTTCCTAGCTTTTCTTTCACAACTAATATTTGAGGCTAACATTGATTTAGTCATTATGAATACCAGTAGAATACAATGTTTTACGGGTAAATGTAATTGTTTTATTCAGTAATGTAGCAGCTTGATCAAATTAAAAACAGAGATTTTGAGTTTATATTAGGAATTACACAATGATGTTTTCTGTGTCCTTTGTCCTGTCCTTTGTGCAAAGAAGGTATTCTCTAGTAAACATACTAGATTGTTTGAAGTGGCTGTACCTCTTGTTTGTTTTTTTAGCTAGGTTGGAAGCAGGGGGTCTCTGGAGCTGAACCGTGTTGATTTCAGCTTAGGTGGAAAGCAGGGGTTCTCCGTTGATGCCCTGCTCCCCGACATACACCGGCCAATAGGAAGCTGCAAGGGATGATGTCGGGGCTTCCTATTGGCCAGTGGGACGCTGGGCCTTTAAACAGACTTTTTTCTGTGGCCTGTCAGAGCTGCTACCGGCGCCCCCTTCCGATGTCAGTATCTCTGGCAGCGCGGGGTCCCCGGAGTTAAGGGGGAAATCCTATTTCTTTTTTTTTTAAAGGCCATGGTACTTTAACTTGGCATAGTCCGCATGACTGAAAGAATAGCCTGGGCCTAGAGACGTCAGTTGCTGCACAGTCACTGTAACATACTCCTGACATTGGTTATAATTAGGCACTAGTCATTTGGGACTAAAGCAAAGTCGTTGTTTTCTTTGGGAGGTGTTGAGGAGTAAAGTGGAACCATAATCAAAGGCAACTGTGCTACAATCTATATTAAAGTTCAAAGTACTATTTGCACTATTAATGTCTTAATACAAACTAGTATCTGAATTAATGTTTTGATCTTGTGCAGTTTTGAGAAAAGAGCAGATATGATGTTAGATTTGTGCATTGGTACACATAATACTCTCTGTGGCTGTAAAGAGCATATCTAGATTAGCCTGTAAAATGTGCGTGTCAAATCATGTGAACTAAGAATATCTACACATTCAGCAGGTCTGTGACTAAAATATTGCCTCCTGCGTTTGATAATAGCTGATCGTTACCTTACCAGTCACTGTACCTTCCCATTCATGTCATCTGAATGAAAGGAATTATTTCCGACCCATTGAGGTAATACTGGATCGCAAACCACATGGTCACAATGTCTATACTGCCTTAATTTTCATCTCTAAATATAGGTGTACTGTGTCTACTAAAAACCCTTATTTCTAGTATTTTTTACCATTTACAATTGGAATAAAGATAAGTAGTACAGTTACTAAGCAATCATCAATTTTAATATAGTACCAAAGCTATTTCCTAATTACTACTTTAGTTCTGGGTGAATTATCAAGTTAAGTACAGTACTATAATAAGGGGCAATACAGACAATACATGTATTTCCCCTCTAGTGTAGTGCAATAGTTTGCTTTCATTGTACTGTCCATAAAAATAAAGCTGTTTTTACAAAAGTATATCGCTAGGTAGCTAGTTAGACTAATGACACTGGAGTTTGCCATTTTTAACACCACAGATTGGGGGGAAAGAGCTGGATGACTCAATAAATGCACTTAGTCAGACAATACTTTCATTAAGTGTCATTTTTATTTGTTAGAGCTATCCTTACACCAGGGTGCGCAATCGTTCCCTGCGCCCTCCCTGCGCCCCCCTGCCTGCTTCCCTCCCTGCGCCCCCCTGCCTGCTTCCCTCCCTGCACCCCCCTCCCTGCGCCCTCCCTGCGCCTCCCTGCCTGCTTCCCTCCCTGCGCCCCCCTGCCTGCTTCCCTCCCTGCACCCCCCTCCCTGCTTCCCTCCCTGCGTCCCCCTGCCTGCGCACTCCCTGCGCCCCCCTGCCTGCTTCCCTCCCTGCACCCCCCTCCCTGCTTCCCTCCCTGCTTCCCTCCCTGCGCCCCCCTGCCTGCGCCCCCCTGCCTGCTTCCCTCCCTGCGCCCCCCTGCCTGCTTCCCTCCCTGCACCCCCCTCCCTGCTTCCCTCCCTGCGCCCCCTGCCTGCGCCCCCCTGCCTGCTTCCCTCCCTGCGCCCCCCTGCCTGCTTCCCTCCCTGCGCCCCCCTGCCTGCTTCCCTCCCTGCGCTCCCCTGCCTGCTTCCCTCCCTGCGTCCCCCTCCCTGCTTCCCTCCCTGCGTCCCCCTGCCTGCGCCCCCCTGCCTGCTTCCCTCCCTGCGCCCCCCTGCCTGCTTCCCTCCCTGCGCCCCCCTGCCTGCTTCCCTCCCTGCGCCCCCCTGACTGCTTCCCTCCCTGCACCCCCCTGCCTGCTTCCCTCCCTGCGCCCCCCTGCCTGCTTCCCTCCCTGCGCTCCCCTGCCTGCTTCCCTCCCTGCGTCCCCCTCCCTGCTTCCCTCCCTGCGTCCCCCTGCCTGCGCCCCCCTGCCTGCTTCCCTCCCTGCGCCCCCCTGCCTGCTTCCCTCCCTGCGCCCCCCTGACTGCTTCCCTCCCTGCACCCCCCTCCCTGCTTCCCTCCCTGCGTCCCCCTGCCTGCGCCCTCCCTACGCCCCCCTGCCTGCTTCCCTCCCTGCACCCCCCTCCCTGCTTCCCTCCCTGCGCCCCCGTTTGCACACCCTCCCTGCTTCCCTCTCTGCGCCCCAGTTTGCGCGCCCTCCCTGCTTCCCTCCCTGCGCCCCCAGTTTGCGCGCCCTCCCTGCTTCCCTCCCTGCGCCCCCAGTTTGCGCGCTCTCCCAAATTTCCTCCCTGCACCCCAGAGTGTGCGCGCCCTCCCTGCGTCCTTCCCTGCACCCCCAGTTTGCCCGGCCGCCCTGCTTCCCTCCCTGTGCCCCCAGTTTGCGCGCCCTCCATGCTTCCCTCCCTGCACCACACAGTTTGCACGCCCTCCCTGCTTCCCTCCCTGCGCCCCCAGTTTGCGCGCCCTCCCTGCTTCCCTCCCTGCTTCCCTCCCTGCACCCCCAGTTTGCGCGCCCTCCCTGCACCCCACAGTTTGCGTGACCTACCTTACACTGTATGATGTTGTCTGACATTGTCAAGCTCTTGACTTCTTCTGGAAACTTCAGAAGGAAAATAAAATGAGTTTATTTGTGTAGAAAAGTTGACATTAGTGCAGAGACCGAAGGATCAAGGAAGATGGGAAGAGCCTCTATGAACTTTCATTTAAAATGTAAAAAGGAACAAATAATATGTGAATTCAATGACATCGCTTTCTCTGTCTCTGATAAACCACCAAAAACAGTGTGTATATAAGGGCTTGACCCCGCTGCCTACTACAGCGTCCGCTGTGGCGGACGCTGCACGGACGAGAGCCCTCCCCTCAATGGTGCCGGGCCCGCTACGAGGGGGAGCCGCAGCGCTGGGGCGAGAGTTGCTCCTGCTCTCAATAGAATTGAGAGCAGGACTCGCGTCGAGCGATTAGGCACGCCCCCCGGCGGTCCAGCCAATGAGGGCGAACCTGCCGGGTGACGTCATGGCCGCGCCCCGTCACACTCCCGCCACGCCCCCCCCCCCGGTCTCTCCTCCTGCAGCTCCCTGCAGACCAGGTAATCGGCTGCACGCGCCGCCAATCTCGCGGGCGCGCGTTGCAGCTGAGTTACCGGGGCCTTAGCCTTACACCAGAAATTGGTGTTTAAGTCCTAGCTTCCCCCATTTAAATATATTTGGGGAAAATGAACTTTACACTTAAGCAAATTGTCAATCACCACTTTGTTTCTTCGCTCCTCTCTTACAGCCATTAAAATGCCATTATTAGTAAAAGAAAAAACAAGTGGGAATAATGGGTACCTGATAAGAACGAATTTCATTGGACCGAATACAAATAAAGTATGAATTTCTCACAGGACACAAAGAAATCGGTTATTCAATATGATGGTGATTTTAATCTTTTATAGTAGCCTGTCCAAATGATAAGATATATTTTTTGGTCTGCCTCTTTTAGGTCAATTTATTTAATATTGAATGGACTAAAATACTAATTAGTCTAAATATTGCATGTGTGCTAAAATTCATAAAATCACGTTTCAAAATAGCGTGCGGGCAAATGATAAACAATTGAAGCCTAAGACATGTTTTTCTCTAGTTGTTATAAATGATGGCACATGTGGTGTGATACAGAATAATTTAATATAGAATAGATATTTTTTCATTATCTTTAGGACTCTTATGAAAGGCCACTATTTTTGCATTCTAAATAGTAAACTGCTGCCTTTCACTGCGCTCCATAACCAGCACAACTATTAAAATTATTTTTGTTTTCTAATGTCACGGGGGACGCTGAGACTTTGAGATTTCTGTTTCTTGCAGGAGGGAATAATTTAGATTTTCCTACTTCTCTGTCAGAACTTGAACAGATGAGCAAAACAGATTCTTCAGAGACAATTTTACAGAGTTACATCCATCCAATTCAATTATAAATTACATTGACTAACGAACCATAGCTCATTATGGGAATCAATTACTCAGAACTGTCGTTGGACCAAAAATGTGTAAAATAAAAAATAATTGTCATACTTCAATATACCAGATTGTCAGTGTTTGAAAGCTCTGTTTTTCTTTAGCTTGGCATAAACCAGTGCCAAAAAGGACTGGTATTCATTTGTTTTGCTGCTTGTAGAGATGCTCCATTTTTAAAAGACTAGTGATCTTTTTTAGCATCACTTCAGGCCCTTGTGATATGACAGGCCTACCCTGGAGTAATGTCACAAAGTATGGATGTTTCAGATATAGTTATGCAAATGTCCTATTGAAAGAATCCCCATTTCAGCCGCTGGTGCAATCCAAACAATAGAAGTGGAGCATGCTAACGGAGCGCTGGGGGCACTCTGATTAAAAAAATATTCTAAGAATATTTGGTACACAATTCTAGAATGTGACAATACTAATAACAGCATCAAATAGATTTCTCATTTTAGCTATGTACGATAATTTCTCATTCAACAACGGGGAACAGTTATTCATACAATTCATTATGAAGATGAATTTTCTCTTGTGTACTGGAGCCATGAGTTTCCTTCATTGGGTTAGTTTGTAACATCTCTCTTCGCTGCATTAGAAATCTATCCAATGAATCATAGAATACACCAGGTGTAGTGGTTTTTTGCTCTGTTTATCAATTTGCTCCCTTTTTTGGCTTTAGGAAGTAATGCACATGGTGTGTGTGTGTGCGCGTGTGTGTGCGTGTGTGCGTGTGTGCGTGCGTGTGTGTGTGGTGTGGGTGAATTTTAAATAATAATGTTCCATGAAAACAAATTATACAAATGTTATGAAATGTGCCAAACGTGCATTTGCTTTACCGAGGAGGTTATATTCTGTGGCATAAAATTACAAGGTATCGAGTTCGTGCCAACATCTTGCTTTATGTTTATAGACATATGAGAATGATTTCTTTATTTCATGTTAACAGATATACTGTAGGTAAAAGGTATAGGGAAATAGGGATGGCTCAAGAAAGTGCTTTTATGTACTGTCAATAAGAGGAAATTACCAATAGATCGTTGGCACCTTGCTTATCAATCTCCAGCAAGTTCCCAAGTTAGTGCTAGAAAAGCCCATCTGACCATCCTGAACATACTGGGACATACAGAAAATGTATAGATTATAGATTATATAGTGAAAAAGCAGTAAGCATCACCTCTGATCCAATTGGAAGCATCGAAAAAGCAGAGAGACCTGAGACTAACACAATAAATAAAAAATGAATTGCATTTATTCATCATTTCCAGCTTTATGTTTTGAATCCTGTTTGATCAGGTCTGGCAGTAGGTTAATTGTGATCAATAAGAGCAGACCTTGTTACTCATTAAGATAACTAAAAGCTTGCAGTGTGCTTTAAATACCACCACTTCCCATACTGCGTTCCTGCTGATTGGAATGCAATAGCAATACGTGATGTACTATACACCTCATACATCGACCCCGGCCCCTCACAGACGCACTTACCAAACCCCCCTCCTACTGTCTCTGTGCGTTCTTCCTACTTACCACTTAGATTGTAAGCTCTTTGGGGCAGGGACTCCTTTTCCTATTGTTACTTTTATGTCTGAAGCACTTCTTCCCTTTATGTGATAAATTGTTATGTCCCATGTGTTACTGCTGTGACGCGCTGTGTACATTAATGGTGTTGTATAAATAAAGACACACACACATATACTGTATATATATATATATATATATATATATACACACATACACACACATACATACATACATACATACACACACACATACATACATACACACATACATACATACATACACACATACACACACACATACAGTACATATATACATACACACACACACACATACATACATACATACATACACACAAACATACACACACACACACACACACACACATACATACACACATACATACATACATACACACACACACATACATACACACATACATACACACACACATACATACACACACACATACATACACACACATACATACACACACATACATACACACACACATACATACACACAAACATACATACACACAAACATACATACAGTACATATATACACACATACATACACAGTTTATTGAAGTGCTTTTTTCTGTTTTGGCAACAGTGATTGTATCGGAGTACAAGAGCTATAATTAAAATCTCATATGGTAGAATGCTGTCACCACAATTATTGTCTCGAAATATTTAGCTTAGGCATCTTCCACACCAACGTTACCAGCATTCTCCGTAGGCAAGTGTTCATTCATACAGTTATTGGCACTGCACCATACAATGGGGCCTATGCATTACACTCTGCAGGTGAGGCTTGGAGCACTTTGTCAGGTATGTAGCAGCTACGTGTTACAGAATCCCATATATCCCAGTATGGCATACAGTAAGTCAATGAAAATACTTTCTAGTCCCAGCATTCTACCAAATTGTGTTCAGTTGTTTCAGACAAGTGACATTTTTTATAAAAATGTACCTTTTTTTTGCATTCTGATAATATAGTTCAATTCAATACAACGTCAATACATTTCATTGTAAAAAATGTCAGTGGTTTAATGTCTCTTGCCCCACCCCCTCCCATCCCCCCCCCAATATACTTTTTTTTTGTTTTCTATTAGTATTGCTGAAGATATTAGTATTACAGTATTTGTTAAGTGTACTGTTGATTTGATTATGTTGGAGTTTTGTTGAACCCCCCCCTTTCCTTTTTTTATTCTGTACCCACCCGCCCCCCTTTATGTTTTTCAAAAAACAAATAAAAACCGTTTGAAACAAAAAAAACAAATGTCAGTGGTTTCCCATACTGGAGAAATACCGTTCTGTTGCAGGACTATGAAACCTGGCCCCATTGTCACGGCGTACGCAGCGAGACGAACGCTACACGTGGCAACACCAAAATGTCAACTGCGGCAGCCTCTCATCCATTTGTTTCCCTAATATTTGCCTTGCAATGTAATAAATATAAATTCATTATATAGTTGTGATAAGTACAGGTTAAAATCATCAGTGTTTCCTGTAAGATTTAAACACACACAACAAGCTTTCCGGTAACTTTTGAGCAAAATATTCAGCATTAGATGGTTTCATATTAGAATTATTCTAAAGCAGATCAGACATGATAGAAATGCACTTCATTAATATTTGTGGTGTTTCTAAAGGTCTGCCATTATGTATTGTCATGGCAACCTCTAGAAGGCCCCAACCCACCTGTTGGAAAATAGAAACACTATTAGGCATTTGGTTACCGCACAGGGCCTCCTCGTGGCCTCCAGGGAATTTGTACTAATTAGAATTAGTTGTCCTTCTATAGTCCGGAGTCTGACACAAATTGCATTCTGTAGCTTTTTGTTCCACTTGAGTTCACAGACAAAATAGCCTGTGCGATGTTTGAAATGAATCAAGGCAATAAGAAACAATTTTATGTAATTGTTTAACATCTTAACTAATATCTTTAGTGGTTGTTAATTAAAAGAATTATTTTGTGTTACTTTTATGATTTTTGTATTTTACTATAATGTTATATGAAAAGTTTCATTTTAATAGAAAATGTTCCGGTGCCATTGTGCCATTGTGCAGCAGAATGGTGACCTTTGAAAATGTTAGTTTACAATGAACCCCGTGGGGAAGTGAAACACAGACGCTGCTATGAATCAGTGAGATCTTTTCACACTTATCAGAAGAAAGGTTTCACCTTGAAAGGCTGATACAAAATGGTTGGAACAACGTACAAACGCAGGTTACTACGCTCAAATCAGTCACAATAGAACTACAAGGGTTTATCAACAGTTAACAGACATCACCCTGAGTTGATATACAGATGTACTGTGACAAGAGACACTGTCTGTGGCACCAGGTAAGCTGCACGGGGCTACCCTGGTGCCCAAGGATTAATGCTGCAGGGAGTCCGATCTGGAAGCATGGATCCCATGCAGACACCGCCTCCGGAGCCATGGCTTTTTGCTTTTCCAGCCGCTACATCTGTATAATAAGAACGTGTTCCCCTCTTTGGGGACCACTAGTTAGTATAAGGGATTAACAGCCTTAATGGGTAATGTTGTGGGCTCACTCAGGTAACTCTCCTCCCCATCATGTGATGAAGGATACCTTGCAGAAAGGATAGCCACTCCCCAGTAGCTCTTGTGACCAGGGATGTCATCACAAGGAGATGGGAGGGTATGTATACTGTAGCTCCCCTGAATGTTCTAGAACCAGGTTCATTGGGAGTGACAGTTGGAGAGGGCCTCACTGTGAGACGTACATATGTTTAAGCGCATAGTTATGTACTAAGGATGTCTTGCCACCTTTATTGTTTTCAGCTAGGAAATGTGCCCCATTTAGTTAGCGCCTATAGTAATGGCACAGGATTGTTCTCATTCGGGAAGAGGAGCGAGCGTTGCTTAGCAGGAGTTCTCAGAGTTGTAGCTGCAGAGCATAATTGGATCAGTTCCACGCCAGTCCTTAGTAATCTCCTGGTTATAGGAAAAGAGTCCTCCTTGGCGCTGGTCCTCAATGTGATGTGTTGAACAGTGATAGGGAAACAGAAGTGACCGTGACATACACACACAGTGGAAAACCTCGGCGTCACACGTGGAGACATGAGCACAGCACATACCCTGCAAACCTGCAGACCATCCCTGACGTTACAGACACAAACACCACTGATCCATTGTGATCCATTGTGATCTACATGCACATGTTTATTAGAGAATTCGTGAGTGAGATTTCAACTGTCTCCTCATTTTTATGTTATTACATTGTATTATGTTATTGTACCATGTGATATTCTCTTTTATACGTATACTGCACCGACACACTTTATTCGAGCAAATACCCAGTATGTACCTGGCAGATACCTGGAATGCGCCGCTCCTCACCTCTGACAAGCCCCGTTGTGTTTGCCTTCCCAGCCTGGGTTCATGCCTTGCTGACGGGCGGCTGATCTGTTAAATGATAATGATTAGGATTTAATAGGCTGCAATGCTTCGCGTGTCTACCAGATGGCATAAATTCATGAATTGTAATGCAGTATATATATATATATACTGTGCAGTATTGCAGCCAGCGGGAATAAAATGCTTCAATCCCTGCTTGGAAAATACCTCAATGCACTCGGGCAGAAAACAGTCACAAACCTCAATACACCCAGGTATACCCGAATTCGTGGGACTAGCCGAGCTCGAATAAAGTGTGTCGCCAGTGTATGCCTTATACCCTTGTCTAAGGGCATCTATCCTGTCCATTGTTGAGTTAAGTATACAGCTTTGTCATAGTCTTCTTATTACAGCACTGTCACCAAGTTATGGGTTTACTTCTATACTAAGTACGGCGTGTGTGCCATTACTCTAAAAGTGCATTAATCCTCCACTCACTTTGGAAGGGACAGGGCACAATATTTCCATCCCGGCTCCTCTAAGTGTTGGAATATACCAGTATTCATGCACAAGTGGTGAGTATAACACAGTAGATAATTACAAGGTTCCCATTGATTCATGTTTCTGTTTCCCTGTCACCGTTCAGCGCATCACATTGAGGACCAGCGCCAGGATGACTCTTTTCTTTCAACCATGTTCTAAGAAGGATTTTCGACAATCCAGGAGTTAACCCGGCTGCAGGACTTCATTCCCTTAAAGGTGTTTTTTGTATTGGGACAGGGGTGCGCAAAGTGGGGGGAGCACTTCCCGAAGGCATTTAAATTAAATACCGGGGGAGGCGCGAGGCCTCTGTAAATCTCTCTTATCTGGTCTCAGCACCCTCTTTGGTGACGCGGCGCCATGACATGAAATGCCGCGGCGTTAAATGACGCAGCGGGGTCAAATGGCAGTGTTGCCATGCCAACGTGATGTCATGACATCAAATGACGCCGCGAAACTCAGAGCCAGTAAGGGAAGGAGTGCGCAAGCAGGGGGGAGAGCTGACAGGGGGGGCGCGAACAGAAAAGTTTGCGCACCCCTATATTAGGACACTGTTTGGTTCATTACACGTTACTGTTGGATTTAGCGCTAGGTTGTGTATTTTCCAGCCCTTAGTAATTTCCCGATCTAATCTGCACAGACGAGGTATGCAGTACACAGAGTGACGAGATCCCTGAGAAGTAGCGTGTAGCCTCACCACAATGCCCCCGTGAGATGGGGCACTATTGATGCTAATCTGGAGATTGCCAAACCAATACTAAGGGACACAAGTATACAGTAAGTACCTCCCCAGTGTAAGAGTGAGAGCTAACAGGGGAAGAAGCACAGAGCAACTTTATTATTTGCCACCAGTTAACATGTCTAATGGGAAGTCTGTCTTTATTTGGCGAGCCTTATAAATGGATGTGAATAAAGCTCTTGTTTGTACTATAAAAATTCCTGGCGCCCATATTCTATCTGTATATCCAGATATGAAAGACGGAGCACTGCCATGTATATACTTTATCCAACTCCATATAAACTCCTTTAGAGACGGGCAAGGAGGGTTACCCAGCATGTTAATAACAGATCCGAGCAGGACAAAGGGACGATGTAATAGAATGGACACATTTTAAAATCCATTCCACCCCCGCCCTCAAATCTGTCTGCGAATTGGGTACTAAAAAAAATGAACGAATTCAATCAAATCCGTCATTGAATACAATCCAGACGGATTTTTAAGTGCTCGATGATGGATTTCCTATTGAATCTGAAATCCGTTGCCGGATTGTTAAAAATGGAGAGATCTCTGCATCTGCTTTATTTCCTGCGCATCACCTTGTTTTTACTTGTGTGTCAGAAAACGTGTTTTATTTAATCTCACCCGGCCTCAGTAACTCATAACCCTCAGTACATATTAGTACTTTGTGCTTGAAGTCCTTTCAAGATTACAATCAACAAAATTGCTATCCCTGGGAGGTTTGCTGTTAGTAGACAGTGCGTATTGCTGCCCAGCAGCTAGTTATGCTCACACTGCTAGAGCTGTGGCAGAGAAAAACAGTGATTGTGGGTTCTAGTCCTGTTGGGTCTGACACCATTCCAGTCATTAGATTAGTGATTTAGGCTTATCAACTCTATATAGTTGGTATAGAAACCTGCTAGCGGTCATGCCTTGAAGTGGCAGCAGGCTTAAGACACTTTGGCCAAAGGGTTAAACTAAATAACCCTTTTTCCAGAGAATATATAGGTATTGCACTGTGTATTCTTGTCACATTGGAAGTAGCTTTGGGCACCTTTGTTTGTACTTTGCACAGCTATTAGCATATCTTCACGCCGGAAACTTCAGGTGTGCTACTTTTTCAGCACAGGCATGTGTCCCTAATTCCTTTGGAGGGACCTTTGAAGTTTGAAGGGATATATATATATATATATATATATATATATATATATATACACACATACACACATACACACATACACGGAAGACTTCTTCTTAAGCAAGAGACTGGACTAGCTAAATTCTTCAGAAACATGGGTGGGCAATAATTACAATATAAATAAATACAATACCTGTACTTGACCTTCAGGCTTCACACTACTCGACCTCTATCCTGGATGAACTCCCAAGTTGTTCTTAACTCTAAACAGAGTAACATGTCAGTATGAAGACGCCCTCTTATACACTACCCCTCCCAGGTACTTCCAGTGGGCAGAGACAACTATACAGAAGGGGAAAGTAACCAATGTAGTGCCGCAATGTTACAGATACTGCTAGTTTTCTACGTTTCTACGTCCCTGATTATTGATTATACGGATGTTTTATGTAATGCAGGGAATGGTTTCACGGAGCACGTGCGTGAGTACGCAGCCCTTTATGTAGTTAAAGAGTGAGAGGATCGAGAGGAGGACAGCCCCCCCCCCCCCTCCACCTCACTCTTTTTCGTTTTCTTATTTATTTTTTGTTACATATATGATTGAAGGCATAACTATGTTGCTTTATATGCAGACTATGTAAATCGTGTTGTATGATGATAAAGTCTCAATAAAATATGAGTTATAAAAATTTTTTTTAAAGAGATTTGTTTTGGTTAATCAAACGGATATGACTGGTACAAAGTGTGTACTCGTGTCTTTCAAACTTCAGTGCAGCTATTCTGTATCTGCATGAAGACAGAGACGTGTTATACTGTATCTGCATGAAGACAGAGACGTGTTATACTGTATCTGCATGAAGACAGAGACGTGTTATACTGTATCTGCATGAAGACGGAGACTTGTTATACTGTATCTGCATGAAGACAGAGACGTGTTATACTGTATCTGCATGAAGACAGAGACGTGTTATACTGTATCTGCATGAAGACAGAGACGTGTTATACTGTATCTGCATGAAGACAGAGACGTGTTATACTGTATCTGCATGAAGACAGAGATGTGTTATACTGTATCTGCATGAAGACAGAGACGTGTTATACTGTATCTGCATGAAGACAGAGACGTGTTATACTGTATCTGCATGAAGACAGAGACGTGTTATACTGTATCTGCATGAAGACAGAGACGTGTTATACTGTATCTGCATGAAGACAGAGACTTGTTATTGTATTGTACTGTATGTCTTTATTTATATAGCGCCATTAATGTACATAGCGCTTCAAAGTAGCAATACATGTGGTAATCAAATAAATAACAGATAATATAAATAACAGATCATGGGAATAAGTGCTTTAGACATAAAAGCAACATTAAGGAAGAGGAGTCCCTGCCACGAGGAGCTTACAGTCTAATTGGTAGGTAGGGAGAACGTACAGAGATAGTAGGAGGGAGTTCTGGTAAGTGCGTCTGCAGGGGGCCAAGCTTTATGTATCATGTGTTCAGAATATCCACAGTGCTATTCGTATGCTTCTTTAAGCAAGTGTGTCTTAAGGTGTGTCTTAAAGGTGGATAGAGAGGGTGCATGTCGGGTACTGAGGGGAAGGGCATTCCAGAGGTGTGGGGCAGTCAGTGAAAAAGGTTTAAGGCGGGAGAGGGCTTTAGATACAAAGGGGGTAGAAAGAAGACATCCTTGAGAAGAACGCAAGAGTCTGGATGGTGCATAGTGAGAAATTAGGGCTGAGATGTAAGTAGGGGCAGAAGAGTGTAAAGCTTTAAAAGTGTGGAGAAGAATGGAGTGTGAGATGCGGGATTTGATAGGAAGCCAGGAGAGGGATTTCATGAGGGGAGACGCTAAGACGGATCTAGTAAAGAGTAGAGTGATTCTGGGAGCAGCGTTTAGGATAGATTGTAGGGGAGACAGGTGAGAGGTAGGAAGGCCGGACAGCAGGAGGTTACAGTAATCAAGACGGGAGAGAATGAGGGCCTGAGTCAGAGTTTTAGCAGTTGAGTAACAGAGGAAAGGGCGTATCTTTGTTATATTGCGGAGGAAAAAGCGACAAGTTTTAGATACGTTTTGAATGTGAGAGGAGAATGTGAGAGAGGAGGCGAGTGTGACCCCTAAGCAGCGTGCTTGGGCTACTGGGTGTTATACTCTATCTGCATGAAGACAGAGACTGGTTATAGCTGTGGCTCTGTATTGTGTTTCTTGTTTCAACACTGTCCCTTATTCCCTGTAGAGTGTAAGCTCTCCGGATCAGAGCCTCATTACCTCTGTGAATCTGTCTGTGCATGTCTGCCCCACCTGTATGTAACAGTTTGTCATATACATCTCTCTGTTTCCCATTGTACCTCAGTGCAGCACATGTTGGCGCTTCACAAATAAACGATAATAATAATAATAATATTTTTATCTTTTCTATGTTTTCCGTTTTAAGTGAATGAACTTTACGCTTCCATGCCAGTGTAATTAACAAGTTCCCGTACCTTGGTTTTCATCCATATTGGAGCGATGTAATGGCAGAGAAACGAGTGGCTGGTCTCTGCAGGACTCGTGGTGTTAAACAGCTTATGTCGGGTTTAGAAGAGAATGACCTCTATTCTCCTTCTTGCTAAAGGATTAATGTCATTTAAAATGTAAATTGCTTACTATTTAATGACAACATTTATGATTTGTGAAAAGCATTAGGCATATATTAAGCGCATACGGTAAAATATAGAAATAGCCATCAATAGCTGAAATTCAGATTTCCATGTTATGATTTGCTTAGTTCTTGCAAATAAAGAAGACCCATAGCAATGTTAGTTTTAGTTTAACTTCACCATTACCTCAGGCGGGATACCTGTACCAAGGTACTACAACTACAGCTCAACCCCGTTACAACGCGAAACCGCTTATAACGCGATGCACGCGTGGCTCCCAATATCCGTATTTATGAATACTTTACAACACGATTATTGGTATCTTAAATACTTTATTGTACAACGCATACAATTGTACATTATTTCTAATGCGATCCGCTTATAACGCGATGTGATTCTTTGGACCCCAAGCACAGCGTTATAAGGGGATTCAGCTGTAGTATGTATTATACTCCTAATTCCCAACTCTACTGAATATCGTTGTAAACGCCCTGATCAGCATAACTCACAAAACATGACATGAGGAATGGGTGCCCCTCTTGAACAGACTTATATAGTGGGTGCCCTGTAATTGATGATCAAAGCTGCAGTAGCTTATTTCCCAACATCATTTATCTTTCCTATATTAGTTTTTCACAGATGGAATTTCATGAAAAATTGTCTGTTTTAGAGACGCCCCAAAGCATATGTAAAAGAAATGTTAAAATCATTTGTCAAATATCTTTGCATGTGTCATTTATATTACTCAACAGGAAATATAAGGAAGTAAGCTTATGCAGCTGACACAAGGACCAAGATTAATATGGAAAATGTAATTATAGTAATTAACAAAACAATTAATTACGCTGTCACAAGAAAAGTCTAATTCTGATGTAGATCAATACCAGATGTCTGTCTTTTGAATCTGTTTATTCACCAGGAGTCCTCAGATACACCTTTGTTGTACACATAATGTACAGTAGTTCCGTGCTGTAATATATAGCAAGTTCCATGACTAAGGTCCCGTCAGCTGAAAAGATCTGGCATGGTTTCCAATGCTGACCGATAAATTGATTTCCTCTTCTGAGTGTTGTTGCGACCCAAATGATGAAATTGATGCCTTAATCGTCTTTCATTAAAATGCATTTTGTGCCTACTGTATGTACATTCCCAAATTTTAAGGTCTGCTTTATCTTATTAGGGGGTTAGTGCCCTAAGGGAAAAAACAAACTTGTATAATCCTATTTATATATATTTGTAACATCATATCCTTGAAATGTTTGTAAACATTGTAACCTTGCGCTATGGGCAGGAGTTTTGCACCCCTCCTTTCTCCCAGTCTGGTGTAAAAACAATGAAGGAAGGATGAATAATCCCATCTTCGTGTTACAGCTAAGAACATTAGCAATCAGTCCCTAGTGATATGTGTAATATTAATTAAGTGTTTATCAACCCTCTCGTTCCACTGCAGTAAGCAGCCCTTGTTTTAGGGATAACTACCTGATAACACATTCAGTATAACAAGCACAGGAGCGCAGGTACTCCTCGGTGTATGCAAAAGGAAAAGGGGACTGTAGTGCCCCAATAATAGATACCAACGAGGGAGGGAAATCAGCACCATGGCCTCTTCCCGCTCACATGGTGCAGTATATGTGTGTAAGTAGTTTGAGGTTAAAAAACCCTCGTTCAGACTGTAGGTGATTCCAAGATCAAACAGCAGGATCTCCAATGATGTAGATATGCAGGTAATCAAAAGGTTAAAACCCTGCTGTGTGATCTTGGAATCCCCTATGGTTTGGAGGAGGCCTCATCCATGGGCCCCTAAGAAATTCAGCTGGCCAGATATGTGGAATTGCCCCGTTCAGGGGTGTATATGGTGCCAAAGGCGGCATTTTTAGTTGGGGAATGATTGTTTTGCCAGGCAAGGGCCAAGTATTAACATCGGGTAATATATACAAAACACCCAGCACAGCTTGAAAAGCTCTGTACACATTATAACAGTTATGAAGACATTTTGTCCAAATGAATATGATCACAGCCGACACCAAATCCCCGGGCACCCTGCCCCTTTGCGTGCTGGGAGCGGTATCCGGGTGTCACAGGACCTGCGCTAAATTTCCATCATGGGATTACTCGCCGAGGGATCACACAGGAGGAGATTCTTCCTCTGTTCCTCGTCCGGTCAGATCACAGGAGAGCACAACGATCCCACCATGAAAACGAGCATAAAGTCCACACTTTGGCTATTAATGTGGTAGCTACATTGTGGGGAACTCAAGTGGTTAACAGTGCAGACCCCCACCTCCCCCCCCCCCCCACCCCCAATATGAACGTGAGCTCAATGTGATGCCCTTTAAAGCAAAGTACCAGCCCTAGTTTTATATTTATTTTAAAATGTCCAAAGCCTGAAGTCGTTTCCATATGACTGCTGCTGTTTATTCCCACTTTCTCCACTACACAAGGCAGCACAGTACTGTTTTCCATGCAGCCTACAAAGGGTCCAACAGCATAAGCAAAAACATATTTTTGTGGACCTCAGCATTCATTAATGTTTTCTGTTTCCTGCGGTCTAATAATGTGACCAAGTGACTAAAAACCCCTTTTCCGTCTCCTTAGACTGATTCATATTCGCTAAGGTGGGAGCCCAAGGGAATAAGCAGCCGCAGTCATTTCTGTTGACGGCTCATTTTTTAGGAGTCGAAAAAACCAGTAAGCAGGAAAAAACTAGTACAGTATTGTGAAGAAATCTTTCATAATAACAAATAAACATGAAGGGAGAACGGCTCCTTTAGACTCGCTGCGTCTTCGTGTAATCAGAACGAACCAAGTACTTGTAACATTTCAGGTTATATCGGAGTGTAACAAATAACAACGTATTGCAACCTGTTACCTGTGGAAACATTAGGCCTGTGTAGGATTATTGTTCTGAGGTGGTGATGCTACAATTATGGAATGTGCCTTTTTAATACCATTGTAGTGAAATATGTTAAGAATTGAAAAAAAACCAGTATTCTGACCCATTTTGGGGTAATATATACCGTATGTTGTAATGACAATCCAGCAAGTAATTGGAAATAAATTTGCGTATGTAGTAAAATTTTATTTATATAAAGAGCTTTACAAAAGTACAAACAATGGGTATAAAAGCAAGTAAATTACAACATAAGGGAAATGGAGACCCTGCGGAAGAGCTTACAATCTAAGTACGCTATTCACATGCACATCTTTGTAATCCCTCGCATTCTCCACTTGTTTGTACATTCCTAATTAAGGGCCATATTTATTAAGCGGTGCTAAACCATGAGACCCCTACAGCCAATTCACATGAATGACTCATAAGGTGTCATGGCTCCGCACTGCATAGAATAGCTATCTCCCCTAATTCTTCATTTCAAGAATACTTAACATTTAGGACATTATTATTCCAGGGCCTTTTTATCTTACTCAATTAACCTGGGTTTTTTTTTCTTTTTTTATGGCTAACATCCAATTTAATTTATAATTCTGTGTAAAAGAGCAAAACGTCAACAAGAATTTGTGCGATCTGTTCTTTCTCTTGATCTCCAGAACTCACTTTCTTTTGATCAATGTAGTATTTAAAGAATACATATTGTTTGATGTATGTTTTTCGTTTCTTTTGGTTGCACCACTTAAAGCAAACAATCCCCCAGGAAATATATTTATTTATTTATTTAAGCTTACCTGAACCATGGGATCCCCCAGAGCTCACCTGTGGTTCCCCGACATCCAGGAAACCCCTCCTCCTGCGCGGCAAAATGTGTAGTTTTTTTATATTTGAAAACAAAGCAAAGTACAAACGTGAGCATTAATATTAATATTTATTTATAAAATGTGTTACCAGGAAGTAATACAGTGAGAGCTACCTCTCGTTTTCAGGTCTGTCCTGGGCACAGCGTTGTAACAATACACGGTTACATTAAAAGAACAGGGTTATACAGACACACAGACATTTCATGGACAGATAGAGTTGGAAAATTGGGTGCTAGGAATAAAAGGGCCGGTGAGTTTCAGATTGAAATACACAAACAAACATCCGCAAACGGCTCACACCCTTTGGCTGCCCTTCGCCTGTGCCAAAGGCTGTGCGCCTTTAGGGCGATGCAGATGTAGACTAGCCTTTATATTAGGGGAGCTCAACTCCAGTCCTCAAGACCCCCCAATAGTTCAGGTTTTAAGGATATCCCAGTTCCAGCACAGGTGGCTCAATCAGTGGCTCAGTCAAAGATTGAGCCACATGTGCTGAAGCAGGGATATCCTGAAAACCTGACCTGTTGGGGACTGGAGTTGAGAACCTTTGCTTTACATCTCCTGATGACCTTGCAGCTTGCTATTGGCTGCAGGTTTTGCCAAATGTTGGACCATGGGAATCAGGGGATGGGGGGAGGGGGGAGTCTCTGAATGTTATGGGAGCACAGAGCCGTTCGGGGGGGGGGGGGAGTCTCTGAATGTTATGGGAGCACAGAGCCGTTCTGGGGGGGGGGGGGGTCTCTGAATGTTATGGGAGCACAGAGCCGTTCTGGGGGGGGGGGGCTCTGAATGTTACGGGAGCACAGAGCCGTTCTGGGGGGGGGGAGGGGAGAGTCTCTGAATGTTACGGGAGCACAGAGCCGTTCTGGGGGGGGGGGGAGGGGAGAGTCTCTGAATGTTACGGGAGCACAGAGCCGTTCTGGGGGGGGGGTCTCTGAATGTTATGGGAACACAGAGCCGTTCTGGGGGGGGGGGGGAGGGGAGAGTCTCTGAATGTTACGGGAGCACAGAGCCGTTCTGGGGGGGGGGGGGAGTCTCTGAATGTTATGGGAGCACAGAGCCGTTCTGGGGGGGGGGAGGGGAGAGTCTCTGAATGTTACGGGAGCACAGAGCCGTTCTGGGGGGGGGGGGAGTCTCTGAATGTTACGGGAGCACAGAGCCGTTCTGGGGGGGGGGGGGGAGTCTCTGAATGTTACGGGAGCACAGAGCCGTTCTGGGGGGGGGGGAGTCTCTGAATGTTACGGGAGCACAGAGCCGTTAAATGTCATTTTTTCTTTCTAACAAACAATAAATACATCAAAATAAATGTCGTGTGCAGAGTTTGCTGCTCTAAATGCGGCAAATGCTTCAAGAAAACAAATAAGGAAACCAGTGGGCCGTTCCAATGAGTTCCTAGCTGAGTTTAGCATGTACGTGCAACACTTCTGCAGTTCAGAAATAACCTCATTGCTTATGCTGCAATTTTGATAACCTACCTGGCACAACAGTTATTCAAATGTTAGGTTTCTAAATGCGTCAAGATCATCCTGGCTATCCACATAAATAATTTTGACATGATAAATATGGGAGTGTGATGATAACTGATAAGTGAACCAATTACCTTGCTTTTTTGGATTATATTAAATAAAGATTCTGATAGAGTAATGAAAAGAGACAAAGCAGACAAAAGGCATTTATAGAACTTTTGGGCACTGTGTTATCTCTACTCTACCATATTGAAGTAGAGAAGCTATCACCAATCATGCTTCCTATGTAGCTCCTTGCTTGTAAGAGTGAACGCTGAATAAATTGTCACACGAAAGCAACTGATAAATTGAGACTGGCAGAGCTCTTTAAAAGTGTAAATAAACTTATCAGCAGCCTTCCCTTGGTCCTAAAGATATGGATATTTTGCATATAATGGATTGCAGAATAAAATTTCCCTAATTTGCTGACATCGGTTTCTCATTGTCTGCTCATCAGTATTAAATAAACATTTTATCTTTGATCCTAGATTATCACTGTCACTGCTCTTTGACTGGACACAATAGAAGCGCAGAAAACCAAAACCTATGGTATTTTCATTCAACCGGGAAACAGAATGACCTTAATGGCTAGCATGTGAATGAAGATATTGGGGAAATTGGGAAGGAATATTATACATCCTTTATCTTCCATTGAATTGCAATGGGCTGACGGAACTTTTATGTGGAAGAAAGTAAAAAGGATGTAGCCACATACTGTATCATAGAAGCCTCCCAGTATGTATAGAATGAGTAACCGTTTAAATGAACTCTACTAATTCAGGCTCCAAGTTCAACTTACAAATTAAATGGTGGTTTACTGAAGGTGGTTAAAGCCAATCTTCTTTGTTTTTCAATTTACATTGCCAGGTAAAAGAAAACAACCTGCTCTCTTTTACCTGGCAATGGCCGGCACACTTAGCCACTCACAATTTCATTCTGGAATAAGACTGTGAAGAAAATGATTAAACTAAAACATATACTAAGCGCTCAACCTATTTACAAAACAGTGATACTACTAAATAATGCAGTGATAACAAAGGAATAATAACCTCTATAGTGCAAAAATTCATAGGAAACCCCCAAAAACAAGTAAATGAAGTGGTGGGATGGCCGAGGCCTGAAGACAAACAACAAGCCTGTCCATGAAGGCTAGCAGGAAATGGTGGAAAAAAGAAACCAATCCTCGGCGCACTGCCAGATCAATAAACCTGGATGTTGAAGTCCAAACCCTCTGAATGACGTTCGTTTGCCACACTGATGATATTCTTGGGCTCTCTTGGAAGTAGATCAATATCTGAAACCAAATGAGACAGAAAAGACCATTGCGCAGTGCTCCCTGGCTATGGAGATCACACATGTACAGAAGCTAACTTCTTACAGAAAAGCAGATAGCATAGACCTTGAAAGGTATCTTTGGCTTGTGCTTCATTGTGTGGGACTGGGTGGCAGTTGGTCTCAGATTCCTCTGCACTTCTGCCTTCTCCAAAGCTCAATCAATTGGAAGTCAATGCTGATGGATCTTAAAAACATCGATATGAAACCCCTGACGAAGTGACGTCACGAGTCACGAAACGCGCATAGGGTGGAGCTAGGACTAACGTGAGATACCTGCAAGAGCAGGCTGAGGAGGGGAACGGCGGTGCACGGGTGACGTCATCAGAGGTGTTCTGGTGCTCCGAGTCGTGGCCGAGAGGAGGAGACAGTCACAGGATCCAGCCTCTACCCATACACCACGTACCCGATATTCAAGCCTGCGGACGGCACATCTGTCATCTGTTTTTAAGATCCATCAGCATTGACTTCCAATTGATTGAGCTTTGGAGAAGGCCGAAGTGCAGAGGAATCTGAGACCAACTGCCATCCAGTCCTATACACTCAAGCACAAGCCAAAGATACCTTTAAAGGTCTATGCTATCTGCTTTTCTGTAAGAAGATAGCTTCTGTACATGTGTGATCTCCATAGCCAGAGAATACTGCGCAATGGTCTTTTCTGTCTCATTTGGTTTCAGATATTGATCTACTTCCAAGATAGTCCAAGAATATCATCAGTGTGGCATACGAACGTCATTCAGAGGGTTTGGACTTTAACATCCAGGTTTATTGCTCTGGAATAAGACTGACCACAGATGGAGGCTGTGGAGCTTATTTAATTAAGTGTGGTACTACGCAGAATGTCCTGACTTGAATCGGACTTTCCATGCGTAGAACAAAACAAGAAAAGAGATCAAAGTAACAACTGTCCCAAATAGAAAATAATAGGGAAACTCACCAGCAAAGGAAAATTAAAAACAATTTATTTAAACTACATAAAAAACATAAACAAACAATAGAAAAAACACTCCTCCCACGCGTTTCACGCCCCCTACGGCGCTTTTTTTTATTGTTTGTTTATGTTTTTTATGTAGTTTAAATAAATAGTTTTTAATTTTCCTTTGCTGGTGAGTTTCCCTATTTTTTATATTTCGGGCAGTTGTTACTTTGATCTCTTTTCTTGTTTTGCTCATCTGCCGATTGAAGAAACGCCATCGGAGGCTAACCGAAGGACGCACACTGTTTGGCAGCATCTTTGTAAGCAGCTTGGAAGGAGACACAGGGCGGTGTCTAATAGTGAGTAAAGGTTACTCCACACCGGGTTTACCGGGGACTTGGGGACTTCTGCTTGAAGCTCATTATTTTTGTTCCATATATGTCTCCTCCTGTTCTCCAATAGCATTATACTTTGACATAGCTGCACAAGATACACCGTTAATATCCGATTTTTTGCTCCGTCTATATATACTATTTTTCACTTTCATTTGTTTTTTTAACCACATTGCTCGCCCACCCGGAGCTCATAACCGGTTATTTTCCAGCTTTCCATGCGTACTGCAGAATCGTCAGCACCGCACTTAGTTGAATAAGCCCCTATTATCTGCTTGGTTCTTTATCAGTGCGTGACCCTGACACCGGACAGAACCCACATACAGGAGGAGGCCCGGCCTCTCTGGGCAGAACCCACATACAGGAGGAGGCCCGGCCTCTCTGGACAGACCCACATACAGGAGGAGGCCCGGCCTCTCTGGACAGACCCACATACAGGAGGAGGCCCGCCTCTCTGGAATTAATAAAATAAATATTTTATTACTACAACGTAAAAAATAAAACTATCATTAAAACATTAGCATATACAAACGTTACTTCAGAAATATACAACATATGCAATATTAAAAATACCAAATGTTTTATATATCTCTTTGGGTTATGTCAGGAAGGTACATAGGGGAAAAAAGGTAGAAAGTTGATCTAAAAAGGAAAAAAGTAATTTCTCCCTTTTTACATTTCTGATTCCTCTGCACCTTCTATGGGACCCACTTAATTACAGTGATTTTGGAAGACCAGACTGTGACCTCTAGTGTGTGTGTGTGTGTGTGTGTGTGTGTGTTCCCTTTGATAAAGTTGCATTTGTTGCGACGAAACGCGTCAGGGACATACCTTGCGACATTACGTCATCACGTTGTGTGCATCCTTTACGGCCGGGGAGCACATGGAGCTATAGTGAGGCTTACTCTGCTACCTTACCGATTTGGAGGATTTCAAGTGGTACCGGAGAGACAGCGCTGTTTGGGAGCCTGATTCCAGCTGTTCTTGGACTCTCTACGTGTTGCGGACTGTACCAGCCTTGGTGGTGATTATAAATCACATACTGCTATATTTTAACTTGCACATTGTGAGTGTTTTTAATCCCACCACCCATTCTTCCCTACATTAAATGTTAGTGTTAAACAATGGGGCATGCGCTCTCTGTTTTGTTTTTCTCATATATATATATATATATATATATATATATATATATATATATATATATATATATATATTCCACTGCAGCAATGGATTCTGGGAAATGACATGCAAATGAGCACACAGTGCAACCTTTTGCTTCAAATCCATATGACATGGTCCCCTGTAAGCTTATGCCTGCTGCATTGCACAGCTTTAAAGCACAGCCTGGGTTAAGATGCATAGCCAGTTAACCTACACACAGACAGCTGTTTCGACCTATAGGGTCTCATCAGTGTGAGGCTGGTTATACTGGCTTTGCAATTTGAAGCTATATATATATATTAGTGCAAAATGGTGATACCTTTTTTATTTGGACTAACAATGTATGTCATAGGACAAGCTTTCGAGAGTTTTCCTCTCTTCCTCAGGTCAAGCAATACTAGTATTGCTTGACCTGAGGAAGTGAGGAAAACTCTCGAAAGCTTGTCCTATGACATACATTGTTAGTCCAAATAAAAAAGGTATCACCTAATACTGAAGAACTCATTTATTCTGCACTATCGTAACTGGACTAACACGGCTATTTCCGTTTTATATTATTCTATATAGGATTTGCACCCATCATCTTGATTTTCCTGACGGAGTGCCTATTGTTCTTGCTTATCAGCTATATACAGTGGTCGACAAATCACCAAAAAATCTACTCGCCCAACAAAAAAAATCTACTCGCCACCTAGTACCAAACGTGTGATGCCTGGGCCAATAGAAGCTCGCCACGATGTTAAATCCACTCGCCCGTGGCGTGCAAATGTATAGGTTTGTCGAACACTGGCTATATATATATATATATATATATATATATATATATATATATATATATATATATATATATATATATATATATATATATATATATATATATGAGAGAAAAAGAAGCGCAAGATCCATAGCGTAATACTGTATGGTCAAATTTAAAATCTCAATCGTGGTGACGTCACCATCAGGGTAACCAGCAGTCCAGTCGCCGGTAGAACAATAATCACCAATCAAGTTCACCAATCAAGTGTGTTATAGATATTGGGAAGGAACGCACACTGCAAATGTCCTAATCAATTGGAGCTCAACCTCAGGGAGCCACAGACACAGTCCCGATCAAATCTTTAGCCACCACACACCAGAGGATCCTCTGAAGAAGTCATGAGTCAGGATGTTACGTTGCACGTGATGATGTCACTCCGGTCTGCTCGCAAACCAACAAGGAAGTCCAAGCACGGCTGCAGTTACTATTCTTTGGTGATCCACTGATGTGACATCACCACGATTGTGATTTTATCTCATAAACGCTGTTTTAATTTGTCATCTTGTGAGTGCAAGTCCAAGAGACTTTTCTTTATTTTTGTACTATTACATTTGACCATACAGTATTACGCTATGGAGCTTGCGCTTCTTTTTCTCTTTTTCTTTTAGGTATCTTTGATGTGGCAATATCTCTTCTGAAGCTGCAGTTTGCTCCAATCCGGATTGATTATTACCCTCTGGCATTGGACTTTACCTTTACATTCTCATCGAGTAGTTTGAATATCTGTGTATAGGATTGTAACAGGGGAGTAATCCCTGTTCAAGTAATGTGCCTTTAATCTAGCAGTGTGGTGGTTAACTGCTGGTAGTCAATTAATAAACACCACCTGGCTGATTTAGATTGCTTACAAAAGCCTGTCTGTTGAGACAGGAAGTGACTCCTTAGCTCACTTGTGAGCTGACCTTTGGAGACAGAGCAGGGGTTCTTGAGTCTCCCAGTAGAGACTGACCAAGAGAACACAGATCTCTGGAGCTGACCATGTCTCGAGCTCTGCCAGAAGACACAGCAGAGCTGATTTCAAGACACAGGGAAAACTACTAAACCTGAAGCTGACACACCCCGAGGGAAGGGAGCTGAACCAAGAACTGAGAAGATTTTCCCTCCAAGAAACAGATAAGACTTTCATTCTTAAGAGACTTCTTATATCTGCTTATTTCATGCTATGTGTTTGGGGCTGGGAGAAATGCTTGACTAAGGGAGATGTTAATTAATTGCATAGTGTTTCACTAGAAATACTCCCAAGTGAATAGAAGCTTTGTCCCCCCCCCCCCTGTGTTTGGATGGTTTCCTGATGAAAAGGAAAAGGCACAATAAAGCCTTGTTATAATTTCACCTTACAAAAAGTCTCCAATTGTGTACCTCTGTGAACGTCTGTCTACAAGGATTTATTACATCTACTGTATATGTGTTTGTTTATGTGCTGTTAGAAATACGTTTGTCCCAGGTTTCATATATCCATATTGTGGATTTTGTTTACATTGTAATATTGGGTACCACATTTATACAGCCCTATTTATGTCACATACATAGGTGCATTCTATGGCGCTACTTTATTGTTTTTGTCTATATATATATATATATATATATATATATATATATATATATATATATATATATATATATATATATATATATATATATATATATATACGGGACAGGCACTCCAAATTCTCAAAAGGTGGCATTTATTTTTCTACGTTTCGGCTCCTGACGGAGCCTTTGTCAAGAGCTGAAAAATGGAGAAGTACATTTCACCTTTTGAGACTTGGGAGTGCCTGTCCAGTTTTTTCCATATGTGTGTGCTGCTTTGCTGACACCTGGACGTTATGTCCCCTTGAACTACAAACTAAGGGAGTGCTCTTTTTCTGGACTCTACCCATAACTGTCTCCTTTCCACCACTTTCATCTCTACAGCTCTCTCTCACCTTAAACCTTTTTCTCTCCCTGGAACTCCCTCACCCTCGGTATACACCAAGCACCTGCTCTCCCCACCTTCAAAACTAACCTGAAAACTCACCTCTTAAATAAAGCATCCCGTTAGCCTAGACTCATGGCTACTGTCCCACAATCACTCCTGCTAAGCCCTGCCATCTACTGCACTTACCCACCATCAAGGCCAAACACTGTAATCTACTGCACTTATCTCCTCACCTGCTGTCTCTGTAAGTCTCCCAACCTACCACTTAGATTGTAAGCTCTCCGGGGCAGGGATTTCCTTTCCTATTGTCTGACTTTGTTGCACTTTTTGTATTATTATAATTCCCTGCGCTGTATTGTCTTTGCGAAGAGCTGAGTACTCTGTGGGCGCTATATAAGTAAAGATATACATACATACTGTATATATATATATGTATATATACATACACAAACAGTTGGAGTTGATTCTACACCACTTTCATGTATAAAAATAAGTCAACATATTTATCCAATAAGCACTTGTCTTTGAAATAATGGTAGTTTTCCCATCATATTCACAAACAATTCTGTTTTAATCAAACATCAATTAACAAATGACACATCTGTCTTTGATGTTGAAGCGAAATGTGAACAAATTCTTTTTTTGCTGCAGTTATGTTTAACTATGCGCTCATCATGTACAGATGAGCTCAGTATGTGCTGCGTATGTTTTTTATTCGGCTTTTGATTTGAAGATACGTTTAGTCAATGAATGCATATACATTTTAAAATTCTAAATTTGATTTTCCTGCCATCTGTCACAGTTGTTTATAAAGTATAATTCCCACATTTAATCATGCAATCCATATCTAGATTATGTTATAGATTTTTTAACTTCACAGTGAATTTCATTAAAACATAATTTCCTCATTGACAACGGATGCAATTCTATTAACACAGAAATAGGAATCATTTGGCTGGATATATTTCTACACAAGAAATAACCAACTCATTTATTTTCTTTGGAGAAATGGAGCACTCGGACTCCGCAACTGGCCCACCCTGCAAACAGGGTTTATGGCCTGGGAAGAAGGGACTAGTTTCTTTGCTAGGGGCTTATTTGAACCTAGCTGAGATGGGCCCTGATTGGAGGGCTGGGAAAGGGGTGTGGCTAGTTGGGCTAGTAACTTCCAATACTGGCAGTTTTGGAGGGAAAAGTCACTTTGGCGAAAGCAATGTGTCTGCATCTTGACTTTACACTTGTCAGCTGTCACTAGGTTATTTTAGTGGTAGTTTAGTATTTAAGTTTGAATTTTGGTTTATGAGGGTTAGCTCAGTTGGAGACGTGTTGCCTGGCAATAAGGAGAGGTGCCAGCTGGCTGGAAGAAATGATTGCTGGAAATGCTGATCTTCTCTGGTGAAGAAGATGCTGTGGAGGGACATAGTGGTCCGTGTAAGCTTTGCTAGTGGGAGTGGCGGCCATTGGAAGTCAATGGAAAGTAGAGGACCAATAACAGCTGAGTGTAGCACAGATAAAGGTATGGTGGCTCATACCCTGCATGAAGTACAGGAGGAGCAGATCACACGCTGAGGCTGGGCCTCAGAAGTGGTTGCGCTGCTTAGGAGAGACTGCAGTGGCAGGAATAGGTGTTGGGATGCGGGTGTCATAATATGGGATTAACCAGACTCCTAGGGATTGCCAATCACTAGACAGTGCAAATGAGTTAAATAAACCGGAGTTTATTTGCCCAAAGCCAACAGCAGAACCACAGAATACAGAACACAGCAATAGTTTACCAAACGGGGAATATGGGGGACTCCCAGCTCGGTAGGTGGGGTGGTGATGTCAGAGCTAGCTTTCCCTCATTGTCTCCATCTTGATACATCCGAACTCCAGTAACCAGGAGTGACCGCCCAAAGGTCCACAGTTTGTGCGACATGTAGTCTATAGACACCGAGACTACCCAAGAACAACTGTGGATCTGTGAGTGGCTTCAGCTTTTATACATTCCTGGCCTCCATGTGAAACATGAGTGGCAACGAATCGGGGGGGGGGGGGGGGGTGGAGGACAATGGTCCAGCCTTGGAGAAAGTACTTTCCCAGTAGGTGGACACATCCCACCCCAAGTCCATTAACACTCCACCGGCCTACACAAAGGCCAGCCCTCTGACTTATTGTGCATCTATCACTCAGACATTTTTTTAGCCCAGACACACGAGTCACACAGACATGCATTTACATAGTGACAATACACAATGACATCACTTAACATACTATGAGCAGAGTGGAGGCCATTTTGTCACCTTGAGATGACTCAGTTAACTCTCGTTTTGGGCAGCAATCTGACTGGACCCTTATTGTAGTTTGCCACACTGCCCTTACCGTCACAGTGGGCACTTGAGGTCTGCATGCAGCATGGAACCGGAGCATCATAATGACGAGGGCCAATGGAATTTGGAGGAGAGGGGGCAGCGCAGTTCATTAGGATGCATGGCCAGGCCGGTGGCGAGTCCTGCTTGAATTGGGGTCAGTATGATGGTTTTATTACTTTTTCGGAGATAGCTGGTCAGGAAGGACAGGAAGGTTTTTGGAAGCAGGGAAATTAGTTTTCTGCTACTTGCACAGCCATTGAACCAATTACTTACTTGCATGTTTAAATAATTTTGTTTGAGACTTGAAGAATTGAGTGGGAAGTTTTGGATGAAAGGGGTAGCGCAAATATAGTCTTCTCATGTGTCAGGGTCTGGGATAACAAAGGTAATGAGGCCTGAACGCGGAGGTGGGAGTGATCTGAGGAGAACCAGGAAGGGAGCGCAACACGCGAATGCCAGAAGAATACAATGGAACTGAAAGAGAGGAAATATCTTGTGTGCTATTTGTGCTCCAATCCGCAGTGAATACACCCCTCAGAGCCTTGCTCAAACTGATGCCTGTTTTGCTGAGAACATTTTTTCTTGCCATAGATATAAGTGAGAATTGGGAGCTATTGTGGCTTTTAATATATCATTTTGTTTTTACTAAGAAAAGGTTGTGCTTGTCCTTTTTTGCCTTTTTGTCTACGTGGGGGTCCTTGATGTGGTCCTGAAGAACTGAGGACCTTAGAGGACAGAGCAGCATCATTTTCTATTGACCTAAATACTTTTTATTTTAACCTAGTTCTATCAAACTTGAGTTGGGCACAGATTTGTTTCTGTATTAGTAATGTGGGGGGTTACTAGCAAGGCAAGGGTGATATGGTCAGGTGGTTGGACCAAGTGTGATGTCACTGTGTGGTCGAGGTAGGGGAGGTGTTTTACAGATGGGCAGTTGTTGCCGGAACTGCAGTGAAAGATAATACCGGGGGCGCTGATTTCATATATGGGATAATTCTCATTGGGTAAGTGGCTGTAGATCAAGATCTGAATTGTTTGGCGGTAGGTTTGGCTTGGGAGAAAGCATATGTGGGGGTTTCAAGTCCTTTGGGGTTGCATTTGTCCGCAACTGTAAATACATTATTTGAAAAGGGGAATATGTTGATATATTTACTTTGTACGGGGTCAGATGCACCCTGTGGTGAATGTTGACAAGAAAGGAGAGGGGAGGAAGGATGAAGAGAAGAAGCCACTTTCCAAAACTTTTGGGAATTGTCGGCAAGCTTACACAATTCTTGCAAGCATTTTAGGCAAATAAATGCTTGAATAATGGTTGGCGCTATTTAGTTGTAGATTAGATTATTTGTGAGGTGTATAACATTTATGGGGGGCAAGCTTGGTTGAAACATGAAGAGCAGTTTCCATCGGGCCAGTGGCTCAGGACAATTTGGATCATCGGCAGGGAATTTTATAGGTTTTTTCATTGTAAAGGTTTTCGCTGGCTCAAATTTGTAGAATCATCCTGCAAATTTAGGCATTAATGTTTCTGTAAGGATCCGCGCTGCGGGGGTACACCCGCTTCCAGCGCTTCCTTACCTGGTCTCCATGCCACCCAGGCTCCCTCCACGGCCGTTCCCGCACTTCCGGGTCACGCGTGTCACCCTTATGGGCGCGCGCGGACCCAGGCTGCTATTTGCTGGCGCCGTGCGCCTGACTCCTCCCCTTCTGTGACTGCGTGCGCAGTGCACGCTTCTCTGCCCCTGCTCCCGCAGCTCCACCTCCCAGGCACGTCTCCCCTATCGGATCCCTTCCCGGGCCGCTCCTCCGCTCCTCCCCTTGCCCTGGTAGGTCCCAACCTCCCAGATACTTCTCCCCTATTAGATCTTCCCTCGGTCACTCCTCCGCCCTCGCCCCAATAGGTCCCAGCCTCCCAGACACTTCTACCCTTCCAAGTCCTCCCTCGGGCCGCTCCCCCGTTCCTCCCTCACTCTAATAGGTCCCAGCCTCCCATGCACTCCTCCCCTATCAGGTCCTCCCTCGGGCCGCTCCTCCATCCCTCCCCTTCCTCTGATAGGTCCCAGCCCCCTATTTAGTCTTCCCTCACCATTACCTCCTTGCTCTGCATAGCTTCTGTACCTTGGTGCTGTCTGCTGTTGCCTGGCCCTCTTTGTCTTTCAGTTCCTGTTCCTGTCCCTGGATATTCTGCTGACCTCCCTGGATTCTGACCCTTGGCTTTGGACTTCGTTTACGCTGCTCTCTGGTACCCCTTGGATTGGCTTTGGACATTACTACCCTGCTGACTTCTATATCCCCTGGACACGGCTTACGGACATTCTACTACGCTGCTCTCTCCATCCCAAGACCACTGGTTTACGGACACTCTACTACGCTGCTCTCTCCATCCCACGACCACTGGCTTACGGACTTTACCTTTCTACGCTGGAGTTGTCAAGTACGGTAAAACTAACTACCCTTGTTACCCGGACCATCTACGCTACTTCCACACTCCAGCCGTGCCCCCGTTTAGTGCTAGGTGTGTGGTATTACTCCTTTCCACCTCAGTCCCGGGGTCTCATCTGGCTTGTGGGCAGGCCGAGCGTTACAGTTTCAATTGTGGAGGTACGCACTCAGCACTTCGGTGCATGAGGGGTCAGGGTGTAAAACAGTTGGGTGTTTGAGCAACGACACCAGTGAGTGTCACAAGTATGGAATCCTGGCTATAGGGCTATCTGGATAGAAAAGCTGCTGTTAATTACAAAAGCGTAATAAGAGGGTTATTGGAAAACGGCACATTTCAAGCATTTTTGTTCATTTGAAATCCGGTCAGGAGCGTTGTGAGGTTGTTCGTTAGAAATGGTTAAAGGAAGTGGAGCTGGGCATCTTGGGAAGGGCCTTTTTCAATCCCGCGTATTGAGAGATTGAATTGGTCACTGCTAGGGATGATGCCCAAGAAGGTGTCAGAAAAAGTTTGTCTGAGTCACCATCTTCCTTATCCACATGGGCTTTCTGTTAATTACTCAGTTGACAAGGATTTGTTTATACCTCTTTAAAACTATTGATAGGGTCATGAAGCTCTGCAGAAAGACGAGACAAGGATTCCTGCTGCTGTGGACAAATATTAAATCGGCTTTTTGCTTGCTCCCGGTTCAGTCAGATTGCTTTCACTTATTGGGTTATTATTTGGAAGACATTTTTTTTGTGGATTTGTTTGCCTGTGGAATGTTTTATATCATGGTTTTTACCGTGTGAGTTTTAGTTTATTTTTGGACTAAAGTGTACGTTTGGTAGCAAACTTGTGTTGCATTATTTGGATGATTTTCTTTTCATTGGTCCCAAGAATTCAAATGTTTGGGAGGTTGTTTGAAACATTTAAATGGGTGACTAAGAGAATTGGAGATCCTTTGGCAGTGGACAAAATAGAGGGCCCTCCCAGAGTGCTTACATTCTTAGGAATTGAAACTGACACAGGAGAGTATTTTTTGGCTACTGGTTGATAAGGTGGTGGAGTTGAGAACTTGGTGAGAATGGTGCATGAAGCCAAGAAGGTGAAATTGAGACAACGGCAGTTTCTGTTGGGCAAGAATTATTTAGTGCTGCGACTTGGAGGTCTTATAAGAAGGTGTGGGATGATTGATTGTTGTTGGTAGAATTGATGGCTGATGGAGAGAATATTGAGAGGTGGTTTGTTATGGTTTATCATTGTATTGTATTGTATTGTATGTCTTTATTTATATAGCGCCATTAATGTACATAGCGCTTCACAGTAGTAATACATGTGGTAATCAAATAAATAACAGATAATATAAATAACAGATCATGGAAGTAAGTGCTTTAGACATCAAAGTAACATTAAGGAATAGGAGTCCCTGCCCCGAGGAGCTTACAGTCTAATTGGTAGGTAGGGAGAACGTACAGAGACAGTAGGAGGGAGTTCTGGTAAGTGCGTCTGCAGGGGGCCAAGCTTTATGTATCATGTGTTCAGAATATCCACAGTGCTATTCATATGCTTCTTTAAGCAAATGTGACTTAAGGTGGGTCTTAAAGGTGGATAGAGAGGGTGCTAGTCGGGTACTGAGGGGAAGGGCAGTTAGTGAAAAAGGTTTAAGGCGGGAGAGGGCTTTAGATACAAAGGGGGTAGAAAGAAGACATCCTTGAGAAGAACGCAAGAGTCTGGATGGTGCATAACGAGAAATTAGGGCTGAGATGTAAGGAGGGGCAGAAGAGTGTAAAGCTTTAAAAGTGAGGAGAAGAATGGAGTGTGAGATGCGGGATTTGATTGGAAGCCAGGAGAGGGATTTCATGAGGGGAGATGCTGAGACAGATCTAGGAAAGAGTAGAGTGATTCTGGCAGCAGCGTTTAGGATAGATTGTAGGGGAGACAGGTGAGAGGCAGGAAGGTCGGACAGCAGGAGGTTACAGTAATCAAGACGGGAGAGAATGAGGGCCTGAGTCAGAGTTTTAGCAGTCGAGCAACAGAGGAAAGGGCGTATCTTTGTTATATTGCGGAGGAAAAAGTGACAAGTTTTAGAAATGTTTTGAATGTGAGGGGCGAATGTGAGAGAGGAGTCGAGTGTGACCCCTAGATAGCGTGCTTGGGCTACTGGGTGAATGATCGTAGTTCCAACAGTAATGTGGAAGGAGATAGTAGGGCCGGGTTTGGGAGGAAGTATGAGGAGCTCTGTTTTAGCCATGTTGAGTTTAAGGCGGCGGAGGGCCATCCAGGATGATATAGCAGAGAGACAATCAGAAACTTTGGTTTGTACAGCAGGTGTAAGGTCGGGTGTTGAAAAGTATATTTGTGTGTCGTCAACATAGATGTGATAATTAAATCCAAAAGATGTTATTAGGTCACCTAGAGAAAGTGTGTACAGAGAAAAGAGAAGAGGTCCCAGGACAGAGCCCTGGGGTACCCCCACAGAGAGATCAATAGAGGAAGAGGAGGTGTTAGCAGAAGAAACACTGAAAGTACGATGGGAGAGGTAGGATGAGCTCCAGGATAGAGCTTTGTTCCGAATACCAAGAGTATGGTGAATGTGAAGGAGAAGAGGGTGGGCCACGGTGTCAAATGCTGCAGAGAGGTCGAGTAATATGAGCAGAGTGTAATGACCTCTGTCTTTGGCAGCATGGATTTGAAAGAGCATTGATTTGAAAGGAGCAACAAATACAAAATTGAATAGTTCTTTAGTGAAATTAGCATTTTTTTATTAAGTTAGAGGGTTGGAATGATAGGCAAGCTAGTAGTTATAAATATTGGGGGTATTATTGGAGGTGTTGGGCAAAGTCTGTGAGTTGGCTGATGAGGTGGGTATATTTCAATTGGCTTTTTCACTGGTGTTCTTTGGGGCTTTGACAGTGAGTATATTGTCAGCTCAAGCAAATTTAAACTGGGAGATATTCAAAGAGAGGATGTAAAGTCTTTTGGATGACCCTTTAGTGTTAGGATTCAACAGTCTACAAGAGACCACTGAATCATTGTATAAAATTGAGGCCAGGGTTTGCTGTCCAGTAGGATTGTCAAGAATGTATTTGATTTATCTGGATTTTCGTGTCAGCCCATTGTTGAGGCATGCATATGGTTTCTTAGTATTGGGTACTCCTTCCTCTAGGATAAGTGCGACAACAAAGGCATTTAGGCTGAGAGAGATGGTGAATAGATGGTACATTTGGTCAATGGGGTTCAGACAGTTTTAAGTGATATGTTTGGCTGCATATGTTCAGAGCGTGTCAGGGATGTCCCTTGAACTTGGGTCTCTGCACGTTTGGGCTGGAGTTCTGCCTGTCTGCCACCATGACTGCTGATTCTGTCTTGCTGTTCCTGCAGGGATCTCGATGAGGCTGCTGATTGCTTAATGCCCTGTCCCTTATAAGCAGCCAGCCCTTTATAAATCTCCCCTTCTTGTTCCTCCTTGCCTTATTATTGTCTTTTCCCCTGTGATCAAGCTTGCTGCCTCATCGCGTTGCTGTCTCCCTCTCTTTATACACCAGACCCTATTCAGACCCTAACTACTTGGGTGTCACCTTTTCTTCTGATTTTCTCTCAAGTACAACTCATACGCAATCCCGCTGGATGTCAATTTAGTCCTGCAAAACAGCCTTTATACCTTCCAAACCTGCCTGCTAGAGATTTAACAATGTAGGCATGACTCTAAACCTGCCATTCATCCAGGTATTCACAAGACATCGGAACTATTATCCTGCTCCTTCTGGTGGCCCAGATTTCAACAAGATATTCATAAATTTGATTTATCCTTTGAGACCTGTACCAGGAACAAGACCCCTTGTGGCTTCCCTCTGAGGCTGTTACAGCCCCACCCTGTACCTACACGCCCATGGGGATCTATCTCAATGGACTTCATAGTAGAATTGCCTCCATCCATAGGGAAACAATACTATCCTGGTAGTGGTAGATCGTCTCACCAAGATGAGTCGCTTTATCTCAACCAAAGGTCTCACTACAGCAGACAAGACTGCAGATCTGGTTATCCAGGGAATCTTTTGCCTTCACAGTGTACCGCATGAAATTGTATCTGACAGGGGGGTTCAGTTCACCTGCAGATTCTGGAGATGTTTCTGTTCTACTCTACAAATCCAACTGATCTCATCCTTTTCCTTATCCTCTTCACCCACAACCCTATGGCTAGAGAGTAACCAGACTCTGGAGCAGTACCTGTGCTGGTCTACAGCTACCTCCAAGACGACTGGACCGACTTCTGGCCTATCACCGAGTTTGTCTGTAATAATGCTCAGCATAACTCAACCCAACAGAGTGCATTCTTTTCTAATTATGGATTTTAACCCTGCCTTCCATCCCTGCCTCCCCCATCCCTACTGTCACCAAAATACTTTATTTTATACAGAAGACTCAAGAAACTCTAAAGGAACCTCTTCGGGAGGTTCGGGAATGTTAAAAGACAATTCCAATTCCTATGTTTTGTATTGGAGATAAACTCTGGCTGTCCACGAAGAACTTGCAGTTGAAAATTCCCACCAGGAAGCCTGGCAAAAATCCAGCGGGTGTTCCACACCTCCCTTTTGAAGCCTTCCTGGGATGAGTACTTCCTCCTCCTGAACCCGGACAGGTTTATGACTAGGAGAACATACTGGACTCCAGATTTCACAGGTAAAGACTTCGATACCTGGTTCAATGGATAGACTACGGTCCTGAAAAGAGATCTTTGGAGCCGGAGGAAAATGTCTGCTATTATTGTATATATTTTTGCTGTATTAAAAGTTAGTTTTTACTACACACACAACCATTGAGATCATTCCCCTAAGTGCAGTCATATTAGGAATTCTCTCCTGTTCTCTTCATCGCTACAGCTGTGGCTTTGATCTTGAGATATCTGTATCTCTAAGTACATACTCATCAGTAGTCAGTGCACTCAACAAGGGGCTTTTCTCATCCCTTTCTAGGCTCTTTTGTTGTACGTTACTGGAGTCAGGAAACAATTAATTTTTTCCCTTATGAGACATCATTGGATAATGTTTTACTAGGGTTTTTCGTTTGCCTTCCTCTGGATTAATATACGGTAAATACAAAAGTGGGGGTATCTGTCCTCTACATTTAACATGGGTTGAACTCGATCAACATATTTCTTTTTTCAACCTCATCAACTATTTAACTATGTAACATCTCCCTAAATTAGCATTGATGACTGCACTTCCCATGCATAATCCACAAAACCTAAGCCTTAGACCCAATTTGATCAATACCCTTTCTTGCTATATTTAGGATACACTTCCGTCTGGTCCTAACGGTTTTGAATGCCTTTATTTTGTTCGTCTAGTCCACCTCTATTAATAGACAGTCTCCTTACCTTTTTAGTGCAGAAGTACTTTCTGTCTCCATCTTCAGAGCAGGACATCTTGGTCTAGAATTATTCTCTACAAATGCTTCCAACATACACTTTATGTTAAGGCTTTTGTTCTATGTGAAGATCTGTGTTATACATTCCTTTGCCTTTCCCCCCCTTGGTGTACTTTTTGAGGTAATTTAGACAACAAACAAACAACTGTTAAGGGATGACGACACACCTGTTGAATCATATATGTAATAAGTTTTATTCAAGGATAAATGTGGAATACAGTAATGTATTTTGGGGTCATTGCCGTACATTAGGTGCAATGAGATTTTATTATCCCTCTCACTGCCTAGGGAGACTCTGCATTAGAATCGCCTCCCGCAGCACAGGAGTGAACTGCTTACGCTGACTATTGCACCCGATTCAGCCACACGATATTGGCATGCACTTGTTGCTTCATATTTTACAAGTCACTGCTTCATGGTCACCCGAAATAGGTTCCTATAGTATAGTACTAGTAATGACGAGCTGATGAGCTACTGAGATGTGTAGGTTTAAGGTCTGTCCAGTTTGTTTTAGCACCATTAACTGCTGTAAACCTTCTAGCAGAGAGTTACATAGCTGAAGAGGTACTTGCATTACATTCTCTGTGCAGGTGCAAAGCCAAGGGGGTGACAGCCTTTAGCTCCATTTTGCAAACCCACGTTTTGGGTTCCAATGCACAGAAATCAGTACACAAACTCAAAGTGGGTTCCATTTCATAGTGATCATTCTCTCTGGGGGTGTGCAAACTTTTTGCTTACGTTTGCAAATCAGTCAAAGTTTGTGTTTTTTTCCCCCATAAAACATTTAGCAAAATTGAAAGCTTCGCAAACAAAAATTGTCGAGCATTTAAAGTCAATGTGCAAGTTTACACAGCTCTTTATATACTGCCATTTCTTCAAAATGGATAGAAATTCTGGTGAAGTTCTGGCAATGTGAAATTGTGCAGAATTTAAGTGAAAAGCACAAAGAAATGTTAATCCATTTTGAAGACTTTCCCCCTCCAGGTCTGTTCTATAATCTCGGTGTGGATGGTGTAAGGAGCTGTCCGTGTACATGCTGCTGCTTTCTATATACCCTCTGCTCCCAACAGAATATAATCCAAATAAAATCAGAAATACAAACTCAGGATGTCTCTAAAACCTTCTTGTAACCAGTGTTTTATTTCAATTATTGCATTCTCCGTCAGCCTTTAAACATAATCTGATTTATGTCTATGAATGCTGTAACCCTTTTTGACCGCTTTTAACATATAAACGTTCCCTTGATCTGGCACTGTACAGAATGTCTTCCATTTTTAACACTGCATTCAATAAAATACATTTAATAATTGACTGTTTCTAGAAACAAAAGTGTCACATAAAAGGCTTTTAATTCCTATATTAGTGTTTTTTGAACATCCTTTGTTTAGCTTTCTGTTTGCAAAGAACCTTCAGCTTTGATCTCTATGTATTTATTATTATTGGAACCTGTATTACCACAATACCAGATTCCTGAGTTTTTTGCTGTTACAATTTCATAGTTTCTTTCAAAGCAAATGTAGCTTTCTCTCAATAGAAACACATTAGCTCCGAAGAGCACTTACTTCAAGAGACTAACGCGTTGCTTTACACATTTCATACAAAAGCTGTTTCTGTTCCTCTTTTATCATATACGTTTGTTGCATCTCCATGCGGTACATCACGTGCACTATGTAAGTTGGCTTTGTCTCTTTGTAAGAGACGTGTGCAGAGGAACATATAATGGAGACCGGTGTGGGTGAAATGATATCTTGGCTTTATTGAGCCTGGTCCTTTATCCAGGCAAAACATACAAAAACAACAAAATAACAAACCCCTATCCCTGTGTAAGGGCTAACTTACTTCCCCAGACTCTATCTGCAGGACAGGAGGGATATTCCCATTACCAGCCTATCACGCTAAAGTCTCAGGAGGTACCTTAAGCAGGTGGCCCTCCGTGTCAGTCTCTGGCAGGTTCCTGGGTCCTTTGTGTCCAGGAAATATAGGTGTCTGGGAGTCTGGATCTCAGCGCAGCCTTTGTGCTCAAGACAGTTTCTGTGTGCAGGCTTCTCCGCTCTCCTTCTGTCAGTCCAAATGTGAGCTAAGGTATCTCTCTCTTGTTTCTCATGTAGCAGAGTCCCCCTCCTTACTTCCAGTGAAGGGGAACTGCTGGGTTGCCCGCCGGAGCTCCGCGCGAGTGGGGAGAGGTGGCGGTGGCCGTTTCAGACCGCTGCGCATTCGCAGTTGCAATCGGAGCAGTGGCCATTTTGAAATGGCTTCAAAAGCCCATAAGAGACTACTATTCACAGAGTACTTTGCGGAAATAAGGCCAGGCAGATACTCAACGTGCACCTACATCTACAGGGGGTAGCACTACCTCACATTTTGGTGGGATTGCTGGGACAGGATACAAGGGGTATTGGTGCCACGGCCCCCTCAGTACTTTGGGGGAACTACCACATGTTGGGTCACTGTGTTATAATGTGGGTACCATTTATTGTGTTATCTGTATTTAGAGTGTGTACTGTAAAGCTTAGTTATATACATGATGTATTACTCATTACTGTATAGTGGCTCTTATGAGGGCTTATCCCACCCACGCTGGGATCCCTCAAAAAGTGGAGATGCTGCACGCAAGGAGAAAGAGCTCACCCGAGGCTCCCAGAGGCGGAGGCTTAGGCCTCCTGTGAGCAAACAGTTATAGCAGCATGCGTAGTTGCCTGCCTAGTTCCCTTAGACATAGGGAACTAGGCTGTACTCACATAAGGCTTTAATAAAAGTCCTAATCAGTCAGGTGGAGTCTGGTTGATTGCCTGTGTGCAATTAATCAGCACACTGCTGGATTTAGAGGCAGTTTCTCTCAAACAGTGAAGTCCCTGTTTCATACCTCCCCAGTTTGTGGGAAGCTTGGGCTTACCACGGCCAATGCCCATCCTTCTACTCTCACAAGATATACCCCTGTGGCTCGAATGAGAGTGGATGGAGAACGAGAACCCTCAGTCCCGCTGGGATTGGAGCCCTTTTTCCAGATCAGTAAAGTCTCCTCATGGAGGTGCTTGAGCTCAGCACTCTTCAATCGCTAGAGGAGGACTTTTCCCAAAGCACAGTCTTCTGACCGCCTGGTCACGTATTTTCCCCTGCATTGGGTGATCCTTTCTTCCCTGAGTTTAGGGTGACCACCTGCATCGGGTTCTGTAGCCTATTCACTGGTGGTTCAAGCTGGGCGGAGTTTTAAGCCATACCGATTGACTCCCGTGGCGTCTCAGTTTGGTAGTTACCTAGTGTTGTACCTGTAGAGGTGTGAACACCGAAACAGTTCTGCCTTAATCTAGCCAAAGACTGTACTTGTTGGCGGCTCTCTTCATCGTGAGGAAAATGGCTTGGGCCCTGGGCCCACAGTAGCATGACTATTGCGCTTCTCAGTCGTAATTTGGTTCTTCTTTCCTGACTTGCGTGGAAAGCCAATCGTAGTACTGAGATGGCATTGCGGCTGCGCTTATAGCAACGCACAGCTTGCTTGGTTGTGACGTAGAACCTATATCTGGATTGAATCACCCCAGCAGCTTCCTTAATTTTTTTGCAGTATCTTTGCTGCAGACACTTCCTAACATTTGACTGGAGTAAGATTACACACGGCTTCAAATGTTCATAATTCTTTCTTTGACGTTGCATTCTCCATGTGGATTGGAGAAGGCAGACTGCTTTATTCTGGCTATTTAGCCGACGAGTTTTCATTCCTCTGTAGGCCGCCTGTATGGTGAGCGCTGCAGAGCGTTTGCGCTGATACATTTCTCTTTCCAACCTTGCTTGGACAAGAGCTTTGTACTATTTCTGAATTACTCTGCTGCATTTCTCCCTTTTGAAGAAGTTTAGCTCATCAGCGAGAGAATCTTGTTTCTGGAGCTTGGACTAATAACTTCCAATACTGGCAGTTTTTAAGGGAAAATTCACTTTGGCGAAAGGATGGTTAGCTCAGTGGGAGACGTGTTGCCTGGCATTAAGGAGAGGTGCCAGCTGGCTGGAAGAAATGATTGCTGGAAATGCTGATCTTCTCTGGTGAAGAAGATGCTGTGGAGGGACGTATTGGTCCGGGTAAACCTATTCTGCAAGCAGAGGTCAGGGGGGGGGGGGCAGCAGGAGGAGGTTTAGCCCCTCCAAAGAGACGTCATCTAAGCCAGGGGTGCGCAATCTGGGGGGTGCGCCCCCGGGGGCGTAAGATTATTTAAGGGGGGCACATGACCGGTGCAGGCGGCGGGTGGCGAAAGCTGTTGTGCGCGGGCGGGCAGACGGCACAACATGCAGCGCGCAGTACAGGCGGCTGAAAATGCTGTGCGCAGGGGGCAGGAGTGGGGGGCGTGGCTATTATGGGAGGGGGCGAGGCTATTATGGGAGGGGGCTTGTCCTTGGCTATATCGGGGCTGTCTCTGTGAGTGTGTGTGTGTGTGTGTGTGTGTGTGTGTGTGTGTGTCTCTGTGAGTGTGTCTGTGTGTCCCTCCATTTTATCTCCCCCCTCTTCCTCCCCTCTCTCCCCCCCTTCCCTCCCCTCTCTCCCTCCCTTCCCTCCCCTTTCTCCCTTCTTTCCTCCCCTCTCTCCCCCCTTCCCTCCTCGCTCTCCCCCCTTACCTCCTCTCTCTCCCCCCCTTCCCTCCTCTCTCCCCCCTTCCCTCCTCTCTCTCCCGCCTTACCTTCTCTCCCCCCTCTGTCTCCCCACTCTCCCTCTATCCCCCCTTCCCTCCTCTCTCCTCCCCTTCCCTTCTCTCCCCCTTCCCTCCTCTCTCCCCTTTCTCTCCTTTCTCTCCTCCTCTTCTCTCTCCCTCCCTCCCTTCCACCTCTCTCCGCTCCCCCCTCTCTCTTCGCTCCCTTCCCTATTTCTCTCCCCCCACCCCCCCGTTCACATCTCTCCGGTCCCGTCACACCCCCCCCCGTTCACATCTCTCCACCTATCCTGCTTCTCTGTGACCCTGCTCTGAGCCCGAAAGTATAGGTTTTCTATAAAGCTCACAATTATTCTATCCTAATCAATAAAAATTGCACTGTCACTAAATTGTTGCCTATAGTACTTGGATTTTTAAATCATGTTCACAATGCGCAAGCAACGTTTCAAAAAAGTGATATTACAGTATACTGTAGGTCCATCGAAATCCCTCCTTTTGCCTTTTTCCGCTTGATGTCAAAGTTTCTTTTCTGGGGAAAAATAACATGATGCTATTATTTCCGGTATTGCGCATGCGTCAAGTCGAGTCATTGGGAATTAAAGCAGCAGTTCAAACAACTTCTGATAGGCTCTTGAGCCCCGCCCTCTCCCTAGCTGTCCACCAATTGTATCTACTGCAGTAACTACTCAGTCAATCATATTGCTGGACTACATTTTCAATAATTGTGCAAGAATTAAATAACACTGGGCAAAGCGATTGATTACAGGAGAACGGACCGATCTGCAGCTTAAGCTTATTGTAACTAATCACTTGTCTGTGTGCATACTGTATTGATGAACATACTGTATTGATGAACATACTGTATTGATGCACATACTGTATTGGTGCACATACTGTACGTACATACTGTATTGGTGCACATACTGTATTGATGCATATACTGTATTGGTGCACATACTGTATTGATGCATATACTGTATTGGTGCACATACTGTATTGATGCACATACTGTATTGATGCACATACTATATGCACAGTACAGTATTTTAAAAAAAGATTATTTTTTTAAATCCAGCAGCTTGAACTGCAGCTGTAAACTTAATACTGTACAGTAGAGTGTAATACATGTAGTTACTGTAGTAAATTATATTTACCTTCATTATAGACTTTGCCAAATGGGTGGTGATGAGCCACTGTCAGTCCCGTAGTCTTCATTCTACACGTAGTTGGCAGGTGACGGCAGGCCTGCTACACCTGTAGTTGACAGCTGATGAAGCTGGAAATCTTTTTAGTACATGCAAGCTTGCTGGAAGTTTAGCAGGTTTTCTGGCGGGGACAGATATCAAGGATTGCCATTCACCAGGATTTCACTGACGGTCGGACCGTTATTGTAAACAGGTGCAGGCGCCGGTGCAGGCGCCGGTGCAGGCGCCGGTGCATTTCTGGATTGGGATTGACGAATTTTATATGGATTCATCCCGGACTTTCTCCTTATGAAGTTTCCATGCTCAAACATAATGGAAAAATCTGGTATAACACACAGATAGCCTCTTTCGTCTCTGCGTGCAGGGTCAATACGAAAAAAACACGAATCGCTACTTAACTTTTTTCTTATCGCACGCTTTCACACACGAGCGTTAGGTGAAAATTTGTAAAAATCATAGTTCGTAGTGAAATATTCATAAATTTCGGTAACAGTCGCCATGTTATCTGCTGCACCATTAATTGCAGAACAAATTAAAAATGCATACGTACAGTCAGGACTTTTATACAGTGGTGTACTCATTGTGTCCAGTCAGCAATTGTGCAGGAGAAAGAATGTAAAAAAAAAACCAGAGCATTGAGTTTTTAACAGTTTTTATTACGATAACTTCTTCAAGGTCAATTCACGATGAACCACTGTGACAGACATGGTTTTTATCTGTTTTTTTAAACACCTGCAAGTCGACATAGTACTGTACACATTACAATTCATGAATTTCTGCCACCTGGCGGATACGCAAAGAATTGCACTCATTTAAATCCGAAACCATTAAATTAAACAGACCAACCGCAGATCAGCCGGGGGCGGCGTGAATGCGGCATGAACGCGGGAATGCAAAATTAATACTGCATGGAATACAGCAGAGCCAACGACAACGGCTCCGTGATCTTTTACAAATACGGCCGCTGCAGCTGTATACGCTCATGGGGATTTATCTCAATGGTCTTCATAGTAGAATTGCCTCCATCCATAGGAAACAATACTATCCTGGTAGTGGTAGATCGTCTCACCAAGATGAGTCATTTTACCACCACCAAAGGTCTCCCTACAGCAGACAAGACTGCAGATCTGGTTATCCAGGGAATCTTTTGCCTTCACAGTGTACCGCATGAAATTGTATCTGACAGGGGAGCTCACTTCACCTGCAGATTCTGGACATGTTTCTGTTCTACTCTAGAAATCCGACTGATCTCATCCTTTTCCTTATTCTCTTCACCCACAATCTTACGGCCAGAGAGTAACCAGACTCTGGAGCAGTATCTGCGCTGGTCTATGGCTTCCTCCAAGATGACTGGACAGACTTCTGGCCTATCACCGAGTTTGCCTGGAATAATGCTCAGCATAACTCGACCCAACAGAGTCATGTCTTTCACCCTGCCTTTCTTCCCTGCCGCCCAGTTTCTTGCCCCATCCCTGCTGTCACCAAGAGACTTTATTTTTTTACAGAAGTCTCAAGAAACTAAAGGAACCTCTTCGAGAGGTTCAGAAATGTTATAAGTAGACGACTAACCAACATCGCAGACCAAATCCTATGTTTTGTATTGGAGATAAACTTTGGCTCTCCACAAAGAACTTGCAGTTGAAAATTCCCACCAGGAAGCCTGGCAAAAAATGTATTGGTCTTTTCAAGGTTTCTATGTAGGTAAACCCTGTCTCATTCCATGTGGAACACCCTGAGAATCCACCCGGTGTTCCACACCCCCTGTTGAAGCCTTTCTGGGATGAGTCCTTCCTCCTCCTGAACCCGGACAGGTTTATGACTAGGAGAACATAATGGAGAACATCCTGGGCTCCAGATTTCATAGTTAAAGAATTCCGTACCTTGTTCAATGGATAGACTGCGGTCCTGAAAAGAGATCTTGGGAGCCGGAGGGAAATGTCTGCTTTTATTGTATATATTTTTGCTGTATTAAAAGTTAGTTTTTACTACACACACAACCATTGAGATCATTCCCCTAAGTGCAGCCGTATTAGGAATTCTCTCCTGTTCTCTTCATCGCTACAGCTATGGCTTTGATCTTGAGATATCTGTATCTCTAAGTACATACTCATCAGTAGTCAGTGCACTCAACAAGGGGCTTTTCTCATCCCTTTCTGGGCTCTTTTGTTGTACGTTACTGGAGTCAGGAAACAATTAATTTTTCCCCTTATGAGACATCATTGGATAATGTTTTACTAGGGTTTTTCATTTGCCTTCCTCTGGATTAATATACGGTAAATACAAAAGGGGGAGTATCTGTCCTCTACATTTAACATGGGTTGAACTCGATCAAAATATTTCTTTTTTCAACCTCATCAACTATTTAACTATGTAACATCTCCCTAAATTAGCATTGATGACTGCACTTCCCATGCATAATCCACAAAACCTAAGCCTTAGACCCAATTTGATCAATACCCTTTCTTCCTATATTTAGAATACACTTCCGTCTGGTCCTAACGGTTTTGAATGCCTTTATTTTGTTCTTCTAGTCCACCTCTATTAATAGACAGTCTCCTTACCTTTTTAGTGCAGAAGTACTTTCTGTCTCCATCTTCAGAGCAGGACATCTTGGTCTAGAATTATTCTCTACAAATGCTTCCAACATACACTTTATGTTAAGGCTTTTGTTCTATGTGAAGATTTCTGTTATACACTCCTTTTGCCTTTTCCCCCCTTGGTGTACTTTTTGAGGTAATTTAGACAACAAACAAACAACTGTTAAGGGATGACGACACACCTGTTGAATCATATATGTAATAAGTTTTATTCAAGGATAAATGTGAAATACAGTAATGTAATTTGGGGTCACTGCCGTACATTAGGTGCAATGAGTTTCTACAGTTTTGGGTTCCAGTGCACAGAAATCAGTACATAAACTCAAAGTGGGTTCCATTTCATAGTGATCATTCTTTCTGGGGGTGTGCAAACTTTTTGCTGACGTTTGCAAATCAGTCAAAGTTTGTGTTTTTTTTCCCCATAAAACATTTAGCAAAATTGAAAGCTTCGCAAATCAAAAATTGTCGAGCATTTAAAGTCAATGTGCAAGTTTACACGGCTCTTTATACACTGCCTTTTACTGCCATTTCTTCAAAATGGATCGAAATTCTGGTGAAGTTCTGGCAATGTGAAAATGTGCAGAATTTAAGAGAAAAACACAAAGAAATGTTAATCCATTTTGAAGACTTTCCCACTCCAGGTCTGTTCTATAATCTCGGTGTGGATGGTGTAAGGAGCTGTCAGTGTACATGCTGCTGCTTTCTATATACCCTCTGCTCCCAACAGAATATAATCCAAATAAAATCAGAAATACAAACTCAGGATGTCTCTAAAACCTTCTTGTAACCAGTGTTTTATTTCAATTATTGCTTTCTCCGTCAGCCTTTAAACATAATCTGATTTATGTCTATGAATGCTGTAACCCTTTTTGACCGCTTTTAACATATAAACGTTCCCTTGATCTGGCACTGTACAGAATGTCTTCCATTTTTAACACTGCATTCAATAAAATACATTTCATAATTGACTGTTTCTAGAAACAAAAGTGTCACATAAAAGGCTTTTAATTCCTATACTAGTGTTTTTTGAACATCCTTTTGTTTAGCTTTCTGTTTGCAAAGAACCTTCAGCTTTGACCTCTATGTATTTATTATTATTGGAACCTGTATTACCACAATACCAGATTCCTGAGTTTTTTGCTGTTACAATTTCATAGTTCCTTTCAAAGCAAATGTAGCTTTCTCTCAATAGAAACACATTAGCTCCGAAGAGCACTTACTTCAAGAGACTAACGCGTTGCTTTGCACATTTCATACAAAAGCTGTTTCTGTTCCTCTTTTATCATATACGTATGTTGCATCTCCATGCGGTACATCACGTGCACTATGTAAGTTGGCTTTGTCTCTTTGTAAGAGACGTGTGCAGAGGAACATATGATGGAGACCGGTGTGGGTGAAATTATATCTTCAAAAAATAATAATAAAATGCGCGCAGTCCCAATAAAATCCCTTGGTAGCCAGTGTAGGTGGTATCCCTCTGCTACTTCCACTCTCCCGGGGTCAGCGGGGTTAAACCGGAACATACATAAAAAAAGAAGCGCAGAAAGGGAAAACGCACAATCAGTCAAAATTCATTCAAACTTTTATAAATTTACTAAATAAACTTACATAATAAAAATGGGATCCTCGTAGACCCAAACATCCACAAAACCGAAGCGCTAACGGGGGTTCCACTAATCCAAATCCCACGGCTCAAAAGATGGAAAAATGTCCAATGATGTTGCTAGATGGTCACAGCTTACACTGGATCGAGACCGCACCCCGTACAGAGCTAGGGGGTGACCGCAGCTACATGGGCTCACGACGTCACGTGTGCGCTATGCTGCGTGGTGACGTCATCACGTAAGTTTTATTTAGTCAATTTATAAAAGTTTTAATGAATTTTGACTTATTGTGTGTTTTCTCTTTTTGAGCTTCCTTTTTTTATGTATGAAATTATATCTTGGCTTTATTGAGCCTGTTCCTTTATCCTGGCAAAACATACAAAAATAACAAAATAACAAACCACTATCCCTTTGTAAGGGATAACTTACTTCCCCAGACCCTATCTGCAGGACTGGAGGGATATTCCCATTACAAGCCTATCACCCCAAACTCTCAGGAAGTACCTTAATATGTCATGTCAGTCTCTGGCAGGTTCCTGTGTCCTCTGTGTCCAGGAAATATAGGTGTCTGGGTGTCTTGATCTCAGCACAGCCTTTGTGCTCAATATATTGTCTGTGTGAAGGCTTCTCTTCTCTCCTTCTGTCAGCCCAAATGTGAGCTAAGGAGTCTCTCTCCTGTTTCTCACACAAGACTGTTCTAAAAGTCTTAATCAGTCAGGTGGAGTCTGGTTGATTGCCTGTGTGCAATTACCCAGCACACTGCTGGATTTAGAGGCAATTTCTCTCAAACCGGGATAAGTTCCTGTTACACTCTTATATGATACATGAAAACATTTGCGATAATGGAAGGAGCTAAACACAAGAACCAGTGACCCCATAAACAAACATGTGAACCTTTACATAACTCCAGACCTTAAGATGTATAATATGTGTAAAATCAGTATAATAACAAACTAAGTTTTTGAATCTGTCCTTTGAATTCCAATGTATGTGCTCCCTAAAAAAATGTTAAAGATACAATGTTCAGCAAGTCCAGAGGTGGTTAAACTTTATCCATACATAATATTTAATATCTCACTCAATATCAAAACTTTTCTGTGCAACATATCTTTTGACTTGAGATGTGTATTGATTTTATTGCGTGCGTCCTTACTGGAGAAGGGTGAACGTCTGGCCAAAGTTGGAATCCGCTGCAAAAATGGCGTTTCTTCACAAGTTCAACTTTAAGTGAATTTGTCTTAGTTTGGAAAAAAGACGCCTTTTTAACATTTAATTACACGAACTTTCATCATTCGAACAAAAAATAAAGTTTGCTTAAAACTCCGCCCACTAAATAAACATTTTCAAAGTTTGACGAAGGAAAAAACTAAAAAGCAAAGCGAAATAGAGACGGGCGGAACGACGTGCTCCTAAGTGGGTTTCAATTAAAACCATTCTAAGAAATCTTTGCAGGTTAGGGGAGAATTGGAAAGGTTCATTGAGACGTTTGCGGACTGAACTTCAACATGTTTTCCCATCACTATTCCTAACCCATGTTTCACTGGTTTTAAATGCCCCATCATGTCCCATGGGTTCATAATGCACCAACATAAAGGTTCACTCCACTTTGCATTTTTTGGGGGTACAAAATTACCTTTACTTTTCTTTCTTAAGAGAGACAATGATATGAATACATTTTTGTGGGCACTCCAAAGAATAGTTGCTATACAGTATTTACAAAATCTTTTATATATCCATTATAAACAGTGTAACATTGGACTGGCTGCAGCATTCTTTTCTTACTTGGTTATGAGTCAATTATGAGCCAAATAATCCCTCACAAAAGCATTATATATTCTAGATTCAGTGATATTTGTCATTCTGTTTTCGCAGGTATCCAGTTCTACATTCGCAAAACTATTTAACCCATTCCAACTTGTGAACTGGCCATTGTATTGTATTGTATGTCTTTATTTATATAGCGCCATTAATGTGCATAGCGCTTCACAGTAGTAATACATGGGGTAATCAATTAAATAACAGATAATATAAATAACAGATCATGGAAATAAGTGCTTTAGACATAAAAGTAACATTAAGGAGGAGTCCCTGCCCCGAGGAGCTTACAGTCTAATTGGTAGGGAGAACGTACAGAAACAGTAGGAGGGAGTTCTGGTAAGTGCGTCTGCAGGGGGCCAAGCTTTATGTATCATGTGTTCAGAATATCCACAGTGCTATTCATATGCTTCTTTAAGCAAGTGTGTCTTAAGGTGGGTCTTAAAGGTGGATAGAGAGGGTGCTAGTCGGATACTGAGGGGAAGGGCATTCCAGAGGTGTGGGGCAGTCAGTGAAAAAGGTTTAAGGCGGGAGAGGGCTTTAGATACAAAGGGGGTAGAAAGAAGACATCCTTGAGAAGAACGCAAGAGTCTGGATGGTGCATAACGAGAAATTAGGGCTGAGATGTAGGGAGGGGCAGAAGAATGTAAAGCTTTAAAAGTGAGGACAAGAATGGAGTGTGAGATGCGGGATTTGATCGGAAGCCAGGAGAGTGATTTCATGAGGAGAGATGCTGAGACAGATCTAGGAAAGAGTACTGTGATTCTGGCAGCAGCGTTTAGGATAGATTGTAGGGGAGACAGGTGAGAGGCAGGAAGGCCGGACAGCAGGAGGTTACAGTAATCAAGACGGGAGAGAATGAGGGCCTGAGTCAGAGTTTTAGCAGTCGAGCAACAGAGGAAAAGGCGTATCTTTGTTATATTGCGGAGGGAAAAGCGACAGGTTTTAGAAATGTTTTGAATGTGAGGGGCGAATGTGAGAGAGGAGTCGAGTGTGACCCCTAGGCAGCGTGCTTGGGCTACTGGTTGAATTATCGTAGTTCCAACAGTAATGTGGAAGGAGGTAGTAGGGCCAGGTTTGAAGTAAGAACTGTACTACAGACATTACATTGCTGAGTGCTTTCATTACATTTTGTTAGGTGGAATTGCAATTTATAAGCAGCAGCTCATGTTTGGAATTCTATTACTGTGCTACAGCTATAAATGTTAAAATTGACAGTCGAAGTAGAACACAATACAAAAAGTGACTAAATACTCATGGTCCTCTCAAGCTTCTAACTCAATAACCAAATAGTTATTGGCTCTTATATGTACTGCTTTTCTGATTGGAAACCCATGAACTGTACCTATCCATCAAAACACAGCAGAGGAAGACCTACTGCAGATTATTACAGAGGAAGACCTACTGCAGATTATAACAGAGGAAGACCTACTGCAGATTATAACAGAGGAAGACCTACTGCAGATTATTACAGAGGAAGACCTACTGCAGATTATTACAGAGGAAGACCTACTGCAGATTATTACAGAGGAAGACCTACTGCAGATTATAACAGAGTAAAACCTACTGCAGATTATAACAGAGGAAGGCCTACTGCAGATTATAACAGAGGAAGACCTACTGCAGATTATTACAGAGAAAGACCTACTGCAGATTATAACAGAGGAAGACCTACTGCAGATTATAACACAGGAAGACCTACTGCAGATTATAACAGAGTAAGATCTACAGCAGATTATAACAAAGGAAGACCTACTGCAGATTAAAACAAAGGAAGACCTACTGCAGATTATAACAGAGGAAGACCTACTGCAGATTATAACAGAGGAAGACCTACTGCAGATTATAACAGAGTAAAACCTACTGCAGATTATAACAGAGGAAGACCTACTGCAGATTATAACAGAGGAAGACCTACTGCAGATTATTACAGAGGAAGATCTACTGCAGATTATAACAGAGGAAGACCTACTGCAGATTATAACAGAGGAAGACCTACTGCAGATTATAACACAGGAAGACCTACTGCAGATTATAACAGAGGAAGATCTACAGCAGATTATAACAAAGGAAGACCTACTGCAGATTATAACAGAGGAAGATCTACAGCAGATTATAACAAAGGAAGACCTACTGCAGATTATTACAGAGGAAGACCTACTGCAGATTATTACAGAGGATGACCTACTGCAGATTATTACAGAGGAAGACCTACTGCAGATTATAACAGAGGAAGACCTACTGCAGATTATTACAGAGGAAGACCTACTGCAGATTATTACAGAGGAAGACCTACTGCAGATTATAACAGAGGAAGACCTACTGCAGATTATTACAGAGGAAGACCTACTGCAGATTATTACAGAGGAAGACCTACTGCAGATTATAACAGAGGAAGACCTACTGCAGATTATAACAGAGGAAGACCTACTGCAGATTATTACAGAGGAAGACCTAATGCAGATTATAACAGAGGAAGACCTACTGCAGATTATAAAAGAGGAAGACATATTGCAGATTATAACAGAGGAAGACCTACTGCAGATTATAACAGAGGAAGACCTACTGCAGATGCTTTGTAATAACGGTTTGAGAGCAGCAGATGTAGATTTTATACAGTACAAGATTGTTTCTATTTTTTGTTAGAGCAAAGAAACGTCGGTCTCCCAGTCACCGCCCTGGGTAAAGAAAGGTTATGCACAGCATCTGTTCTTCAAAAATAACGTACAGTTTCAGTGACTGATGTATGTTTTTCATCGTTTTCTTCTTTCTATACATAGTTCTCGGGTGACTTGATGTTAGGAATGTCAGTCAGTTGATCTTTGTTTGCTTCAAAGGAAATCTGAGGTTTGTTGCTGCATAAGAAGCAATGGCAGCACATTTGAAAGTTTCACCAGACAAGAAAACCTTCACCCTGTGATACAAGTACCAGGCTCAGTGGGGCAAAGTTCTGACACCCTCCCTGGGGCAGTCATTTCAGTGCTCAGCTCTTCCAGTATATTTATTTTCTCTCCCCCTTGCTCTCTCCTACAGTTTATGTATCACAATGTGGGGACTTACTTTTAATCACTGTTAGAATTACCAATCATAGCCACTGATGCCTAAAATTGAACCACAGTTCATGAACACAGTAGGATATACCTGCCAGCACCTAATAAGTTAAACAACCATCCTAGAAGTGTTCTAAGTATTGTACTACCAGTAGGAGCCACCTGCCAATAAACACTACTTTTTGGTCTCCTTTCCGTATACGATTCACTTTTTATGAACAACTATACTATAATACAGAGCAACGTTTTATACCGCAAAGCATCTTTGTACATAGAGTGATCTGGTTAATTGCGAGGGGTAAAGGAAACCTGACTTCAGTGATCTATTCCTTTAGATTAGAATTGTACCGCTGAGGATGTACTAAATGGCCACTTTATGCAATGTTAGAAACCTCTATACCAATGATATGTGATCTGTAATCACCTGGAATAATAAATACTTTACAGGAAATTCAAACCAGTGCATTCATTTCACGTGTAGTAATCAGTCTAATATTCAGACCATGCCTTTTTCAAGCGGAGTGCAGTTTTTTTCCTGGAACAAGGCGAGTAATTTTCCTGAAAGCACTAACACAAGCAGGGGTAGGAGATGGGGTAATTTCTGTTGTAACCCCACATGCTCCTGCCCTGCACTGAAGCTCTGTAGACAGGGGGCTGACCATCTCCATGTTAGGTAATAAGATGTCATTAAGGAAAAATAAATTGAACTACTCAAGGAGTAAAAGGAGGTGAAAGTGCAGAGTCTGGTTTGGATAAAAGTTTAATTCTTCGGTTCCAAATGACACACTTTCTTCTAGGAAGAGCAGCCAGCTCAGACAGGAGTGGCCATGTAATGAAGATGGATGCATCTTGTTATCAGCAAGCAATTTACTTGGGTTTGATGTAACCTTAAACATTGCAGATTGCACAATGGCACCTGCCACAGAGACTCTAATTAATGAATAGCTGTCCCTAAATTAACAGGGTGCATTTGCAGATACGCTCATTAAATGATGTTCACAATTGTGCTATAGCAGTTAAGTTATTCTTGCTGGGTTTACTCTATCTACACTATTTGAATTCTATATTTAGTAGACGAAGTGCCTTAACACAGGGGTGCACAAACGTTTCTCCCTGCACCCCCTTGTCTGCACTTCCCCCATGCTGGTGCCCCCCTCCTTACCATGTCTCCGGGCGTCAAATGATGCTGTGGGTTCACGTGACCCCACAGCGTAATTTGACGCCATGTTTCCATGGTGACGTGTCACCGAACACAAGGTAAGACAAGTTGCAGAAGCCTCACGCGATCCCGCGGCATTTAATTTAAATGCCATGGGGGAGAGCGCAGGACCTCTGTAACCACCGCACCCCCCCCCATGAAAATCTTGCACCCCCCCCACCTTAAGTAAAGTAGTGGCACTGTGTCTGATTTCAAGGAAACTATGAAAAACAGGGGTATTTGAGTGGTCTAGCAACCAGAGCAAAGGAGACATAAATTATATCCATTATAATATATCCATCAATAATGGGTAATGTGTATATATATATACAGATGCTGTGCTGATGCCTTGGATTATTCACAAATGACAGATGTCCCCGGAAGGATTGAATAAAGTGAGGTTACCCACACCCAAACAAAACCTCATTGGGGTTGTCCCCCAGAGGCAAAGTATGGATTCAGGACTGTTACTCACAGCTGTTGAAGTGGTCCCCTATCTCTGCAGCGTGCTGACCGTTGTGGTTGACCACAGTAGCAGAAAAAAGTGGAGAAAAACAGTGCACAACCAGGAGAAAGGGTCAGTTGAAAAAAGATATCTTTATTAGAACATAGTTAAAAAATAGGAGTACACAGCTCTCCTACGCGTTTCGTACGGTAAGTACTTTATCAAGGAGCATGAATGTCACGTTCCCTTAGGGACTTTTAAACTCTCTAGTCCAGCTGCATTTTTGCGCCCCAAAAAGCATAGTGACGTCACGGCGTGTGCACCCTCTGGCGTCACACGTCTCGTGCGTATGTTCAACTGGGCTCCGCGTTAATTAAAAGAATATGTGGAGCATCCTCCCCCATCAGTGCCGTGCCGGTCAAAGCCCCGACATCCAAGGATGAGTGGGCAGCGCGGGTGTGCCCTCACGCAGTTATTAGTTTTATTAATTGTAACAGTCAATTTGTCTTCTATTTACTATCTTGTGAATGTGGGATGAGATACGTCGGGAGGACAACGAGAAGTTTGAAAATAAGAATAAGGGAACACTTGAGACCTATCAAGAAAAAGTGATTTGTCACAGCCTCCTCTTTTATGGGCATTGAAATTGTTTCTATGAATGAGAGAGGTGGCAATAAAATTAATTTATTGGATCGAAGAGAATCCTTCTGGATCTTTACTCTAAGAACTTGAGTTCCAGAAGGTATCAATGTGGATTGGAACTTAAGCCACTTTTTGGTTTGACTGTTGTTCTAAGAATGTTCATATTATTGGTTTGAAACCGCTTAGTGATGCTGTTTACTATTGAGATTTGATATAATTGATAATATTGAATTTTTTTTATTTTCATTGACCGTACTCACAGATATTGATGGGTTTGGTAAATGAAGATAGATACTATTTGTCAATTATTAATTATTAACTTGATACAGTTATAATTCACACAAACAGAATAATTCATGATGAAAACAAACATTAATAATCTCATCTGATTCAGTTATAAAAGATCCCGTTTTCTAAAGGATTTGGGCTTGTTTCAAAAGGATTAATGCTTTTCTGGTTCCCCTTTGATTGGGGATTTTTCCTTTACTTCTTGGGAATGGAAAAGGAAAGGAGGACTTCTTGATTAGGAGGCTATATGAATTTATATAAATATACAATTAATTAAATGTTAAACAATCTTAGCTTTGTGGAATGTGAATGACCCTGTTTGAAAAATAGGAGATACTTTTTTGTCATTTTTTGTAACAATATTGGTGTTATTTTCCCCCTGGTAACATAGTTTAAGGTGAATACAGTATGCCAATAGTAATACAGCAAGTTACATTGTTTTAGTGTGTAGCATTATGTGCTTTCTCCACATATGTTACAGTATAGCGCGCAGTACGCAGCACATAGGGATGTTACAGTATAGCGCGCGGTACGCAGCACATAGGAATGTTACAGTATAGCGCGCAGTACGCAGCACATAGGGATGTTACAGTATAGCGCGCGGTACGCAGCACAGAGGAATGTTACAGTATAGCGTGCGGTACGCAGCACATAGGAATGTTACAGTATAGCGCGCAGTACGCAGCACATAGGGATGTTACAGTGCAGCGCGCGGTACGCAGCACATAGGAATGTTACAGTATAGCGTGCGGTACGCAGCACATAGGAATGTTACAGTATAGCGCGCGGTACGCAGCACAGAGGAATGTTACAGTGCAGCGCGCAGTACGCAGCACATAGGGATGTTACAGTATAGCGCGCAGTACGCAGCACAGAGGAATGTTACAGTGCAGCGCGCAGTACGCAGCACATAGGAATGTTACAGTATAGCGCGCAGTACGCAGCACATAGGAATGTTACAGTATAGCGCGCAGTACGCAGCACATAGGAATGTTACAGTATAGCGCGCAGTACGCAGCACATAGGGATGTTACAGTATAGCGCGCGGTACGCAGCACAGAGGAATGTTACAGTATAGCGCGCGGTACGCAGCACAGAGGAATGTTACAATATGGCGCGCGGTACGCAGAACGTAGAATTGTTACAGGCGCTGTCCTGGGACATCAGTAGGGAACTCTGGTGTGGCAGGAATGTCTCCAGGCAGTGAAATGTTTTTTATATGTTTCAAAAATATAAATTGAAATAGACACTTTACAATAATCCATTTCTTTTAAAATGACAGATTAAATGTAAAGTTTTAAATAAATAACAAGTAGCCAATAGTACAATGCCACCTCAACCACTTTATCGTGGAATATAGAATAATCGATTAAATCTACTGTAAGATATCAGCAATCCATTTCTCATATGGCATGCATTACTAAATGTAGCTTTCGCCCATTGGCACACGGTGTAAATTATTCTACATGGACATTTAACAGACTTATTATTGGCAGTTAAAAAATAAGACCTTTGATGCAAAGCAATACAGTAATGACTTTTTTCTTCATGAACTTATTACTAATGTATTTTCCAAAATAACAGTTTAAAAATGGTTTAAGTAACATATTTCTGAACAGATGAGGTTTCTCAGGCTATTTAGACTAGGTGCTTTAATGCTGATTTTGAATTGTTGTAGTTGTGTTACTATGTTTCAAATAGCATGAAAAGAAGTAGGAGAGATGTATGTGAATAAAAGCACTTACATTTCTGCCTTGCATTGGCGCTCCAGCCTTTATTTTGTCCCTACGTGGGTTTATCAAGCAAATAGAAATATTGGCACCTTCTTCCATGTTTTGAAATTCAGGACGTATTCTGCATGTCATCAAAACAACATGACAGCACTTTGTGGGTAACCTATGGGTAACCTCCTGGCATTGAAAACCCATTACAATATTTTGGTCATGCCACATTGAAAAGGAGTAAGATGTTGCCAGATGTAATTCAGCAAGACAGTCAAAGGGTCAGAAGGAGAACTCGTTGCTAAAATGCTGCTCTGCAATGAGGTTAGCCAGAGACATAGCAAAGAAAGGGCTGAGGGGGTCATGCAATCAGCCCTCAGTACCGAGTATGGATCCAGGAACTCGGCAGGTTCATATTGTTATTGCACAAGAAATAAAACAAGACTGTTGCACATTAATCATAATATTTTATTTGGGGAAATGCTGTTTACTTTGTGCACCTAGTCGGTGTAACGTTTTATTCGGGGAAATGTGCATTTAATTGTAGCTCGCTTGTAACTGCCCCGTGTACTTGAGTTCATGTGGAACTGATATTCATTTTTGTGTCATGCGCCAAAATAAAAGTGTAGCACGTTGGGTTGAATATTGAAGAGCGTTCTGCGAGGAGATGCAATGGTGGCGCAGTAATACATGAGTAAATTAACCACATTGCAGTCCTGCGCGGGGAGTTAGGTAGCCTTCCTTTCCATTTGCTTGCGCGTGTGTGCACTGTTGAGACTTAACAGGCATCATCAGAATAATGTTAAAATGAAACAAAGCATTAAGGTCCATATTTACTAAGCAGTCTTTTCCAGTCCTGGATGACACCTTACTGCCCATTGACTTGCAATATTAGTAAATATGGGCCCTAATGTCACAACCCTCTTTTAAATATGCTCTTATTTTATGGCAAACGACTTATTAGACATTTAAAAGGGTAGCCTTTATGGTGCAGTATTTATTAAAAATGAATGAAAAAAACACATATGAGATTGCATTTTCAAAACAAAAATCAAAACTGTGCTTATCTGCAAGTAATAGAAGCCTCCACTCCAGGGCCCCCAGCAGGACACTTATCCGCAGCGTTGGGGAAGTCGCCTGCGACCATTTCAGGCGTCTCACGGGCTGATATTGGCTTCCACCTTCTTGCTTCAGCTTATTCCATCAGCCGTTGTCCTTAACCCTCAAACACTCGGTTTCAACAGGACACCAATGGACTTGGGTCCTATAGCATAACCCCCCCCCCCTCCTCCACACACACACACACACACACACACACACACACACACACACACACACACACACACACACACACACACACACACACACACACACACACACACACACACACACACACACACACACACACACACACACACACACACACACACACACACACACACACACACACACACACACACACACACACACACGTGTTTCTTAGTGCAAGCTACTTCATGAGGGAGCGAATATGCCCAGATCTCATATTTTAAAGTTATAGAATGTTTATATTGGGATAAAATTGTGTTTGTTGCACCGTCAAACTTATTTCAGGTTCGTTACATGGTGACTGGATCCCAAACTATTTATTTCACACACTACTGCTGATGTTTTGCGATTCTTCCTCCTGTCCACGATGACCCGACCCCGTGTGTTTACGTACAGTATGCACTCAATTTCAACATGAAATGTGGATTTTAGCATCTCCTCATAAGATTTAGGAGGGGCACCACCTGTTCCTCTGCTGTTTCTACGCTCTTGTGCTAATTTTTTCTTTAACTTTCCCCTTGATATCAGAAAAGCGCTTCATGCAGCGCTGCACACCCCCCGGAAACACCCATACTGCGTCAGCAACTTTGCGCCAGTTCCCATTCCTAATTGACATGGAGGTCTTGTGCAGAAGGAGAATGTCACATTTCGGATTGTTCCGTGTAAAAATGGCTGACACTGGAAAAGTTTGTGTCAGCTGTAGTTCCTCATTCCTCCCAAAACAATGGGTTCAGCCCTTCCTAATTTTGTGTTCTCAACATTGGCACTGCATTTAAATCACTATCTGTGTTGAGTTTTGAAAGCTGATACTGCTAATTGTACCTGTTATTGAAGTTATTACTAAAGTGAACTGCTGCTTGTCACATCTGCTCCTATATCACAGTTGTTATTCATTTAACTCTTTCACATCAAACCAGATCCTTTGTATTATATGCTATGCTATGCTAATAATGCTTATATGTGTATAATATTAAGTTCTTAAGAAAATGTTACTCTTGTGTATTTTTCTCTGCATCTGATATTTACATGAAATGGAGCTTATGTAACATTTAGAAGGGCCATATTAATCCATAAAACAAGGTAGAACATTTCATATTCCCTGTTTTCCCTGAGTGGCGTGTACATTCATTTTATGGATTCTATTCTTATGCTCACTTTCCACAGAGGGGAAATACCATATTGAGTTGTTAACATTTTGATGGTAATTTATTTAGAATTTCATGTCATTCTCCGTACTAATGCCTAGCGACTACTGGGATCTGCTTGGTGTTTCCAGAACACAGCAGTGGTGCTCATGTTCAGTCACCATAAGACCCAAATTATCACAGAGACATCTTGCTTAGGTATGTATTGTCGTGAAAATCTGGCATTTTTGGTAGCCCTGGAAGACTGAATGTCAGCACAACTGGTATACAGTATCTTGTTGCGAGACTGAATGGCATACAGTATCTTGCCGCGAGACAGAATGGCATACAGTATCTTGCCGCGAGACAGAATGGTATACAGTATCTTGCCGTGAGACTGAATGGCATACAGTATCTTGCCGCGAGACAGAATGGTATACAGTATCTTGCCGCGAGACTGAATGGTATACAGTATCTTGCCGCGAGACTGAATGGTATACAGTATCTTGCCGCGAGACTGAATGGTATACAGTATCTTACCGCGAGACTGAATGGTATACAGTATCTTGCCGCGAGACTGCATGGTATACAGTATCTTGCCGCGAGACTGAATGGTATACAGTATCTTGCCGCGAGACTGAATGTAATACAGTATCTTGCCGCGAGACTGAATGGCATACAGTATCTTGCCGCGAGACTGAATGTAATACAGTATCTTGCCGTGAATGAATGGCATACAGTATCTTACCGCGAGACTGAATGGTATACAGTATCTTGCCGCGAGACTGAATATAATACAGTATCTTGCCGTGAATGAATGGCATACAGTATCTTACCGCGAGACTGAATGGCATACAGTATCTTGCCGCGAGACTGAATGGTATACAGTATCTTGCCGTGAGACGGAATGGCATACAGTATCTTGCCGTGAATGAATGGCATACAGTATCTTACCGCGAGACTGAATGGTATACAGTATCTTGCCGCGAGACTGAATGGTATACAGTATCTTGCCGCGAGACTGAATGGCATACAGTATCTTGCCGCGAGACTGAATGGTATACAGTATCTTGCCGTGAATGAATGGCATACAGTATCTTACCGCGAGACTGAATGGCATACAGTATCTTACCGCGAGACTGAATGGCATACAGTATCTTGTTGCGAGACTGAATGGCATACAGTATCTTGCCGTGAGACTGAATGGCATACAGTATCTTGCCGCGAGACAGAATGGTATACAGTATCTTGCCGCGAGACTGAATGGTATACAATATCTTGCCGCGAGACTGAATGGTATACAGTATCTTGCCGCGAGACTGAATGGTATACAGTATCTTGCCGCGAGACTGAATGTAATACAGTATCTTGCCGTGAATGAATGGCATACAGTATCTTACCGCGAGACTGAATGGTATACAGTATCTTGCCGCGAGACTGAATGGTATACAGTATCTTGCCGTGAATGAATGGCATACAGTATCTTACCGCGAGACTGAATGGTATACAGTATCTTGCCGCGAGACTGAATGGTATACAGTATCTTGCCGCGAGACTGAATGGCATACAGTATCTTGCCGCGAGACTGAATGTAATACAGTATCTTGCCGCGAGACTGAATGTAATACAGTATCTTGCCGTGAATGAATGGTATACAGTATCTTACCGCGAGAATGAATGGCATACAGTATCTTGTCGCGAGACTGAATGGCATACAGTATCTTGCCGTGAATGAATGGTATACAGTATCTTACCGCGAGACTGAATGGTATACAGTATCTTGCCGCGAGACTGAATGTAATACAGTATCTTGCCGTGAATGAATGGCATACAGTATCTTACCGCGAGACTGAATGGCATACAGTATCTTGCCGTGAATGAATGGCATACAGTATCTTACCGCGAGACTGAATGGCATACAGTATCTTACCGCGAGACTGAATGGCATACAGTATCTTGCCGTGAATTAATGGCATACAGTATCTTACCGCGAGACTGAATGGTATACAGTATCTTGCCGCGAGACTGAATGGCATACAGTATCTTGCTGCGAGACTGTATGGTATACAGTATCTTGCCGAGAGTGAATGGTATAAAGTATATTACTGCGAGACTGAATGGTATACAGTATCTTGCCGGGAGACTGAATGGTATACAGTATCTTACTGCGAGACTGAATGGTATACAGTATCTTGCCGCGAGACTGAATGGTATACAGTATCTTACCGCGAGACTGAATGGTATACAGTATCTTACTGCGAGACTGAATGGTATACAGTATCTTGCCGGGAGACTGAATGGTATACAGTATCTTACCGTGAGACGGAATGGTATACAGTATCTTACCGCGAGACTGAATGGTATACAGTATCTTGCCGTGAGACGGAATGACATACAGTATCTTGCCGTGAGACTGAATGGCATACAGTATCTTGCCGTGAGACTGAATGGTATACAGTATCTTGCCGTGAGACGGAATGGTATACAGTATCTTGCCGTGAGACTGAATGGTATACAGTATCTTGCCGTGAGACGGAATGACATACAGTATCTTGCCGTGAGACTGAATGGCATACAGTATCTTGCCGTGAGACTGAATGGCATACAGTATCTTGCCGTGAGACGGAATGGTATACAGTATCTTGCCGTGAGACTGAATGGTATACAGTATCTTGCCGTGAATGAATGGTATACAGTATCTTGCCGTGAGACTGAATGGTATACAGTATCTTGCCGCGAGACTGAATGGTATACAGTATCTTGCCGCGAAACTGAATGGTATACAGTATCTTGCCGCGAGACTGAATGGTATACAGTATCTTGCCGCGAGACTGAATGGTATACAGTATCTTGCCGCGAGACTGAATGGTATACAGTATCTTGCCGCGAGTGAATGGTATACAGTATCTTGCCGCGTGTGAATGGTATACAGTATCTTACCGCGAGACTGAATGTAATACAGTATCTTGCCGCGAGTGAATGGTATACAGTATCTTGCCGCGAGTGAATGGTATACAGTATCTTGCCGCGTGTGAATGGTATACAGTATCTTGCTGCGAGTGAATGGTATACCGTATCTTGCTGCGAGTGAATGGTATACAGTATCTTGCCGCGAGTGAATGGCATACAGTATCTTGCGGCGAGACTGAATGTAATACAGTATCTTGCCGCGAGTGAATGGTATACAGTATCTTGCCGCGAGTGAATGGTATACAGTATCTTGCCGCGTGTGAATGGTATACAGTATCTTGCTGCGAGTGAATGGTATACAGTATCTTGCCGCGAGTGAATGGCATACAGTATCTTGCCGCATGTGAATGGTATACAGTATCTTGCCGCGAGTGAATGGTATACAGTATCTTGCCGCGAGTGAATGGTATACAGTATCTTGCCGCGAGACTGAATGGCATACATTATCTTACTGCGAGACTGAATGGTATACAGTATCTTGCCGCGAGTGAATGGTATACAGTATCTTGCCGCGAGACTGAATGGCATACAGTATCTTGCCGCGAGACGGAATGGTATACAGTATCTTGCCGCGAGACTGAATGGTATACAGTATCTTGCCGCGAGACTGAATGGTATACAGTATCTTGCCGTGAGACTGAATGGCATACAGTATCTTACCGCGAGACGGAATGGTATACAGTATCTTGCCGCGAGACTGAATGGTATACAGTATCTTGCCGCGAGACTGAATGGTATACAGTATCTTGCCGCGAGACTGAATGGTATACAGTATCTTGCCGTGAATGAATGGCATACAGTATCTTACCGCGAGACTGAATGTAATACAGTATCTTGACGCGAGACTGAATGGTATACAGTATCTTGCCGCGAGACTGAATGTAATACAGTATCTTGCCGCGAGACTGAATGGTATACAGTATCTTGCCGCGAGACGGAATGGCATACAGTATCTTGTTGCGAGACTGAATGGTATACAGTATCTTGCCGCGAGTGAATGGTATACAGTATCTTGTTGCGAGACTGAATGGTATACAGTATCTTGCCGCGAGTGAATGGCATACAGTATCTTGTTGTGAGACTGAATGGTATACAGTATCTTGCCGCGAGACTGAATGGTATACAGTATCTTGCCGTGAGACTGAATGGTATACAGTATTTTGTTGCGAGACTGAATGGTATACAGTATCTTGCCGCGAGACTGAATGGCATACAGTATCTTGCCGCAAGACTGAATGGTATACAGTATCTTGCCGCGAGTGAATGGTATACAGTATCTTGCCGCGAGTGAATGGTATACAATCTTGCCGCGAGACTGAATGGTATACAGTATCTTGTTGCGAGACTGAATAGTATACAGTATCTTGCCGCGAGTGAATGGTATACAGTATCTTGCCGCGAGTGAATGGTATACAGTATCTTGTTGCGAGACTGAATGGTATACAGTATCTTGTTGTGAGACGGAATGGTATACAGTATCTTGCCGCAAAACTGAATGGCATACAGTATCTTGCCGCGAGTGAATGGTATACAGTATCTTGTTGCGAGACGGAATGGTATACAGTATCTTGTTGCGAGACGGAATGGTATACAGTATCTTGCCGCAAGACTGAATGGCATACAGTATCTTGCCGCGAGACTGAATGGTATACAGTATCTTGCCGCGAGACTGAATGGTATACAGTATCTTGCCGCAAGACTGAATGGTATACAGTATCTTGCCGTGAGATGGAATGGCATACAGTATCTTGCCGCGAGACTGAATGGTATACAGTATCTTGCCGCGAGACTGAATGGTATACAGTATCTTGCCGCAAGACTGAATGGTATACAGTATCTTGCCGTGAGATGGAATGGTATACAGTCTCTTACCGTGAGACGGAATGGCATACAGTATCTTGCCGTGAGACTGAATGGTATACAGTATCTTGCCGTGAGACGGAATGGTATACAGTATCTTGCCGTGAGACTGAATGGTATACAGTATCTTGCCGCAAGACTGAATGGTATACAGTATCTTGCCGTGAGATGGAATGGTATACAGTATCTTGCCGTGAGACGGAATGGTATACAGTATCTTGCCGTGAGACGGAATGGTATACAGTATCTTGCCGTGAGACGGAATGGTATACAGTATCTTGCCGTGAGACGGAATGGTATACAGTATCTTGCCGTGAGACTGAATGGTATACAGTATCTTGCCGCGAGACTGAATGGCATACAGTATCTTGCCGTGAGACTGAATGGAAATACAGTATCTTACCACGAGACTGAATGGCATACAGTATCTTGCCGCAAGACTGAATGGTATACAGTATCTTGCCGTGAGATGGAATGGTATACAGTATCTTGCCGCAAGACTGAATGGTATACAGTATCTTGCCGTGAGACGGAATGGTATACAGTATCTTGCCGCAAGACTGAATGGTATACAGTATCTTGCCGTGAGACGGAATGGTATACAGTATCTTGCCGTGAGATGGAATGGTATACAGTATCTTGCCGTGGGATGGAATGGTGTACAGTATCTTGCCGCGAGACTGAATGGTATACAGTATCTTGCAGTGAGACGGAATGGTATACAGTATCTTGCCGCGAGACGGAATGGTATACAGTATCTTGCCGCGAGACTGAATGGTATAAAGTATCTTGCCGTGAGACGGAATGGTATACAGTATCTTGCCGCGAGACGGAATGGTATACAGTATCTTGCTGCGAGACGGAATGGTATACAGTATCTTGCTGCGAGACGGAATGGTATACAGTATCTTGCCGTGAGACGGAATGGTGTACAGTATCTTGCCGTGAGACGGAATGGTATACAGTATCTTGCTGCGAGACGGAATGGTATACAGTATCTTGCCGCGAGACGGAATGGTGTACAGTATCTTGCCGCGAGATGGAATGGTATACAGTATCTTGCCGTGAGACGGAATGGTATACAGTATCTTGCCACGAGACTGAATGGCATACAGTATCTTGCCGTGAGACGGAATGGTATACAGTATCTTGCCGCGAGACTGAATGGTATACAGTATCTTGCCGTGAATGAATGGCATACAGTATCTTACCGCGAGACTGAATGTAATACAGTATCTTGCCGCGAGACTGAATGGTATACAGTATCTTGCCGCGAGACTGAATGTAATACAGTATCTTGCCGCGAGACTGAATGGTATACAGTATCTTGCCGCGAGACGGAATGGCATACAGTATCTTGTTGCGAGACTGAATGGTATACAGTATCTTGCCGCGAGTGAATGGTATACAGTATCTTGTTGCGAGACTGAATGGTATACAGTATCTTGCCGCGAGATGGAATGGCATACAGTATCTTGCCGCGAGACTGAATGGTATACAGTATCTTGCCGCGAGACTGAATGGTATACAGTATCTTGCCGCAAGACTGAATGGTATACAGTATCTTGCCGTGAGATGGAATGGTATACAGTCTCTTACCGTGAGACGGAATGGTATACAGTATCTTGCCGTGAGACTGAATGGTATACAGTATCTTGCCGCAAGACTGAATGGTATACAGTATCTTGCCGTGAGATGGAATGGTATACAGTATCTTGCCGTGAGACGGAATGGTATACAGTATCTTGCCGTGAGACGGAATGGTATACAGTATCTTGCCGTGAGACGGAATGGTATACAGTATCTTGCCGTGAGACGGAATGGTATACAGTATCTTGCCGTGAGACTGAATGGTATACAGTATCTTGCCGCGAGACTGAATGGCATACAGTATCTTGCCGTGAGACTGAATGGAAATACAGTATCTTACCACGAGACTGAATGGCATACAGTATCTTGCCGCAAGACTGAATGGTATACAGTATCTTGCAGTGAGACGGAATGGTATACAGTATCTTGCCGCGAGACGGAATGGTATACAGTATCTTGCCGCGAGACTGAATGGTATAAAGTATCTTGCCGCGAGACGGAATGGTATACAGTATCTTGCCGCGAGACGGAATGGTATACAGTATCTTGCTGCGAGACGGAATGGTATACAGTATCTTGCTGCGAGACGGAATGGTATACAGTATCTTGCCGTGAGACGGAATGGTGTACAGTATCTTGCCGTGAGACGGAATGGTATACAGTATCTTGCTGCGAGACGGAATGGTATACAGTATCTTGCCGCGAGACGGAATGGTGTACAGTATCTTGCCGCGAGATGGAATGGTATACAGTATCTTGCCGTGAGACGGAATGGTATACAGTATCTTGCCGCGAGACTGAATGGCATACAGTATCTTGCCGTGAGACGGAATGGTATACAGTATCTTGCCGTGAATTAATGGTATACAGTATCTTGCCGTGAGACGGAATGGTATACAGTATCTTGCCGTGAGACGGAATGGTATACAGTATCTTGCCGTGAGACGGAATGGTATACAGTATCTTGCCGTGAATTAATGGTATACAGTATCTTGCCGCGAGACTGAATGGCATACAGTATCTTGCCGTGAGACTGAATGGTATACAGTATCTTGCCGTGAATTAATGGTATACAGTATCTTGCTGCGAGACGGAATGGTATACAGTATCTTGCCGTGAGACGGAATGGTGTACAGTATCTTGCCGTGAGACGGAATGGTATACAGTATCTTGCTGCGAGACGGAATGGTATACAGTATCTTGCCGCGAGACGGAATGGTGTACAGTATCTTGCCGCGAGATGGAATGGTATACAGTATCTTGCCGTGAGACGGAATGGTATACAGTATCTTGCCGCGAGACGGAATGGTGTACAGTATCTTGCCGTGAGACTGAATGGCATACAGTATCTTGCCGTGAGACGGAATGGTATACAGTATCTTGCCGCGAGACTGAATGGCATACAGTATCTTGCCGTGAGACGGAATGGTATACAGTATCTTGCCGTGAATTAATGGTATACAGTATCTTGCCGTGAGACGGAATGGTATACAGTATCTTGCCGTGAATTAATGGTATACAGTATCTTGCCGCGAGTGAATGGTATACAGTATCTTGCCGCGAGACTGAATGGCATACAGTATCTTGCCGTGAGACTGAATGGTATACAGTATCTTGCCGTGAATTAATGGTATACAGTATCTTGCCGCGAGACTGAATGGCATACAGTATCTTGCCGTGAGACTGAATGGTATACAGTATCTTGCCGTGAATTAATGGTATACAGTATCTTGCCGCGAGTGAATGGCATACAGTATCTTGCCGTGAGACTGAATGGTATACAGTATCTTGCCGTGAATGAATGGTATACAGTATCTTGCTGCGAGACGGAATGGTATACAGTATCTTGCCGTGAGACGGAATGGTGTACAGTATCTTGCCGCGAGACTGAATGGTATACAGTATCTTGCCGCGAGACTGAATGGTATACAGTATCTTGCCGCGAGACGGAATGGTATACAGTATCTTGCCGCGAGACTGAATGGTATAATGACACATTTAACGTAACTCATTTGGATCTTCGGTAGCTTTGCAATTGTTGTTCAGTGTTAATTGAAATGCTTCTATTTTTAAAGATCTGATGCACGCACCGGGCATAATGGGCCTTATTTACTAAACAGTTCTCTGCCATAAGACCCCTTCCAGTGCTGGAAAACCCCTTAACAGCCCATTGACTTGAGTGGGCTGAAATAAGTCTTCCGACCCAGAAGGTGCCTTATGCAGAAATAATATGTAAATATTGCCAGTTGTTATCTTGTTATTATTTTGTTACTTATTTGGGTGAATGTGGTCCTTTCCTATTTGAATGAATGACATGTACCGTACCAAACAGAGGAGTTAATGAGGACCTACGTTATGAACTGGGATGAGATGTATCAAATAATGTTCTTGTTTAGTGTGGTAGTTTTTTATATGCTAGGAAATTGTGCCATTTATAATATATAAACAAGCAGGCGACTTTGCCAAGCTGCTCATCGGTGATCGTGTGCCCGCGGAATTTTATTCATGCAAAATTGTAACAATAGTCAGAAGAAAACAGGGAGGGAAGAACTGCTTCATTGGAAGGCAACTGGATAAGAGGACTCCCCCGTGTGACTACCCCCTTAGAAGGTCTTGCCTGAGGTCACTCCACCAATAGAACTCATCTCTTGACCTCCCTTGTGAACTAGTGTAGGGAGGAGGCAAGGCCTTCGTCCAGGGACTTTATTTAATAAGAGGTTTAACAGTAGGGCAGATTAATGTCTGAAATTGTCCGTCAAACACGCTTTTAACAGTACAGTACATTTACTGTCAGGTATGAAATGACATTGTTTGGTTTCACGAACCATAAGTAGTTTCCAATCTATAGTTCAACACGACTAATTTTCTTTATCTTCTTTCAGTATTATCTTCAGGAAGGTTCAGTCTGGAAAGTTCTGCTGTGTCACTGGCAGAACCTGTTGCTGTTTGTTCTGTTGATAGCTGTGGTGGCCATCGTGCCTTTTGCTGTTCATCAACTGAAAGCCTTGAAGGACCCAGCTCCTAATCAGCTATTTAAAGCAGCAGCTGTGTGCTCCGGTGTTCTTGCTGAGGCCTTCTTGATCAGGTGAGTATGCGTAAGCGCCTCCCTTTGTGTCTTGCACAGTGGATGTTTTCTTAATGCCGGACTTGAAAGGATCCCAAGGGACATTACCATTATGTTAAATAACTGGCTGGAAATGTTACTCTAGTTTCTCTGCATGACATTAAGGTTACACGTATACGCATGTCTCTTTCTTTCCTGCCACTATACAAAGTAAATGTCCTATAGTTTTTTTTCTAATTCTCTGTTGCTTCCATTCAGGATAGCAACGGAAATAAGTCAATGTTTCAGCACTGTGCTTCTTTCATTATGAGGAAGAAATTAAACATCCCTCCAAGTCGGTACTTAAAATATCAAAGACATTGCTAAATGCCTTTGACTCACTATACAATTCATTCACTTGTGCAAAGCGGTTTCATGGTAAATGAAACGCTACTGAGGAGGTTTGCAAAGCTGAATAAACACAAAATTAATTAGTCTGAAACTTCCTGATGGATCCGTTTAATGAAAGACAGTTATTGTTCCAAACACTCAACGCTACGAATTTGTTTGATTGTGTTCTGTGCTGCCGTTTATTGAACCAACATGAAAGTTGCACATACTGTACATATTATTGGCCTTCAAAATGTAGATGTCTCTTAAGATGTGACAACAAGGTTTAAAGATGTACCCAAACCAGTGGGGAGGGGAAATGACACTGCACAGGTTGTAGGTAGTTGGAGAAGTCATTAAACTCTGGATAACCAAAGTTAATACAGTGTGAGATATATTTGGGGGGGGGGGGGGCTCCCTATGAGAGGTAGATTTATAATTCCATTGGTGTAATGCTTTGTTTTGCATGCAGTTAAGTAAATTAGATTGCAAATGTCAAATATGGCTCCCGAAGTTTTCACATAGCTGAAATACAAATAATTTTAGCAATTAAAGGATCTTCAAATGTTACATTATAGCTTAATATTATTCAATAAAAGTAATAATAATCTATTTTCATATTGTTGGTACGTTAGCTCAACAATTATTATAAAGGCTTTATGCGCAGTCCCTCCTTTGTGACGCTAAACCAAATAATGGAGACCACACAATGTTGGAAGAAAAGGTCACAGCTTTATTTTAACATCCGCTGTTAAAATCCTACCAGCCTGCCCGCCAGCCAAGTATGCTCCATGCAAAATGGGGGGGAGATCCTTGCCCAGACAGCCAGCAATTGGCCCGCTCCCTCCCCCCGCCCGTAGCATGTGAATGGGGGGGAGATCCTTGCCCAGACAGCCAGCAATTGGCCCGCTCCCTCCCCCCGCCCGTAGAATGTGCATGGGGGGGAGATCCTTGCCCAGACAGCCAGCAATTGGCCCGCTCCCTCCCCCCGCCCAAAAGCACTGTAAAATGGGAGGGGGAGATCCTCATTCAGCCGATGTTGGGCTGCTTCCCTCCCCCTCCCGCCCCTAGGGTCAGCTTAGGCCCAGCCTTTTACCAGCGTTGATTGGGCATAGGCCGGCCCGGCCCTACAGCCGGCGCCTCCAGCCTGCCGCGCTGTTCTAGGGGCTCCAGCTGAGGGACAGACCCTAAAGTCCTCGCCCTTTCTCCGTCTCGTGAGCTTGGCTGGCGCGGCAGCTCCGCCACCCGGAGGCCCCTCTGCCGGGCACTGGCTACCCTGGGGCCGACACGCCCACCCAAAGCTGCGACCTTTGATCTTAATTCTTCCTGCAAAAAACCTTTGATGTTACTTAAGAACACCTCCAACCCCTTTGGTGATAGATGCACGCAGTCCCTTCTGTGCCAGCTGCACTCCTTGGTGTCAGTCTCTCTGCGCTTTAAGAGTTTTACCGCCGCTATAGGATGAATTTTGCCCATGGCCTTATTTACCTTCCTCCTAGCTTTTTCTTCCCGTGGCCCTTTTAAAATTTGCTTTGGACTAATTACAGACCAAATGATTAAAACCTCACTCCACAGCGCCTTCAAGCGGGCGCATTCCCGCTGTAACCGATAAATCAACTCTAGTGTTTTGTTGCTGGCTGGGTCATTCCCCACGAGGTGTAGCAAAATAACATCCGGTTTCACCTGAAATTCTGCTCATGCCTTGTCCAGAGCCTGTTACAGATCAACCAAGCACCTTCCTCTCTTCCCAAGCCAACGCCAATTCACCCCCTCTCCTGTACACCACAGCTGCTGGCCGCACCGCTGATCCTTCGCCCATTCGTGCGCCCACTAAATGAAGGAAAGACCCATGATCCACACTTCCAGGGTCCTTGTGCAGCTGTCTACTGAGAGGGAAAAACATGTTAATCTTCTTGCATCCGCACGTTGCTGTGCCCTTTGGCCCTGATGTAACCCCCTATAGGCACTGGGTTTCCACCTCCCCGGTTTCCACATTTGGTCCGGCGTACAGCCGTTCTCAGCTGCCGCTGTAGCGGCACCAATTCTAAAGCAATGGGTACCAAATACACTAGGATCCACCCCCCCTAGCAGCAAGGCACCGTCTAAAACGCTTTGAAATTGTTACCTTGTGAGTGGTGTTGCGTCCTGATGAATGATGAAATTGCCCCAAACTTTGGGCCTGTGCCTTACGTACCCCTTACTCAACGCCACTGGGCAAACTTCTGTTATCCTCTATAGTGAGGTGGACCCACGCTCCCCTTCCCGCTTGGTCGGTTTTAGACCTATGAATCTTGCATGTCACCGACGTAGCATTGAGAATCCTGCTCGCGAAAAACAAGCCCGAACCCTGGATTGTTTAAGATGCCGCCACTAGCTCGCCAACCCTGGAGGCACCAAGAAAGCCACGGCAAATACTACTCTGAACAGTTCCCTTTTCCGCTGTACTGAAACATAGCTCTTTTGCTGCCATCATCAATACCTTGAAAAAGAACACTGTGACGTTCGAAACGCGTTGTATGGGTCTTTTGTCACATTAAAGTGCCCTTTTATTTATTTATTTTTGAATCTGGGTCCTTCCTGCTCCGTTTTTGCTATTGCCCTTTTGTTCTCAATTTTCCTGTTATACTGCATATCTGTAGCTGCACAGCCTGCCTACCACTCCTAGGATGTGAGTATTGCTTATGTTCAGGGGAACCTGCCAATGAGACTGAGGGTGAGTGGGCTTGTACCCTCTACCACCTGTCTTCAGGAGGATAGTACCCATACTATTGCATATTAAGTACTATATCATACTCATTGTATATACCTTGGCTTAGTGGTTTGGCTCACTATTTCATTATACCTGCATAGAGCGCTTTAGCCTATTTTACTATCATCAATACCTGAAGCCTGTCTGGCGTTATCGGCTCCCTACTGTCAGTTCACTTGGCTTCACCCCTATCCCAGCCTATTATTAGGGTTCTCCTAACTATGAAATCCTTAGTTATGTCCTTGCAGATGTGCTATTTCAGAAAAACAGACAGTCCTGCCATCATGGCCCCAACCCTGGTCTGCGTCGCCCCAGCTGCCTTCTGGGCCTGTAGGAAGCCAATGATCCACGCGCTGCTACCTCGCTTACCCTAGACTCTGTCCTTTTGCTTGAATACTAGCCATGTGTGCCAAGCCTAGAGGTAGGTTCTCCAAGTGCGTGGGGCTAGCGACTTCTGGATCAGGTCCGTAAGTCCGCTATCCCCATCTGCCCAAGGTGACGTGGGCATGTATTAGTGTAACCTTCCTAGCACCCTAGCATTCCTGAATAAGGCCCCTCAGTGTATGGGCAGTGAGTGAAACTGTCCAGCCATGCGTCCCAGGCATCCTCCTTGGTCATTTTCTCCCGTATGACATGCGGGTATATAGAGGCGAATTTAAGATTGCGACTTGCGAGTGTGGTTACCAAATTCTAAACATATTCTTACCGCGATGTTCCCCCATATGTTTTATATGTGTCGCATATAAGGTATAATATGTATTTAAGGACGTTCAGACCCTCTTCTGGGTGCTTCTCCAGCAGGCAGCTGGCTAACACAAGGTAACCTCTTAGCCAGTTGTCCATGGTTTTATACTTACTAGCTCTCTCCTCACCTGTAGCCTTTGCTTTTTCCCTGGCCTGAAACCCATCAGCAAAAGGTCGTGTACGTCCGTGAACTTTCATTTTATTATCTCACTTTGGGTGTAGATAGAAGAATCCGTCTAGTTACTTCCAGGGCAAGCAGGTAAATAGTGGCTGAACCAGCCTGGGTGGTGAAGGATTGATACTGGTCCCCCCGCGCCCCCTGCTCGGTGTCGCACCCAGAGCGGGTGTCTGGCTTCCCTCCTCGGCGTCCGTCCGATCGTAGTGGTACAGGATAGAATTGATCAGCAGTACTGCCGCTCCTATCTAGACCAAAACTCACCAGTGAAGGAATGAACAAATAATTTATTAAACTACATAAAACGGATACACCAACAAACAGAAAAGAGAACCTCCTCCCACGCGTTTCAATTGAAATGGTCTTTCTCAAGGCGTGTAAACCGACTGGAGAGACGTCATAGCGCCGGCGTAAGTGTCCTTCCCTCTACATTAAAGTGTAAGCTCTTCGGGGCAGGGATTCTACCTTAATGTTACTTCAATGCCTAAAGCACTTATTCCCATGATCTGTTATTTATATGATCTGTTATTTATTTGATTACCACGTGTATTACTACTGTGAGGCGCTATGTACCTTAATGGCGCTATATAAATAAAGACATACAATACAATACAATTGCTGGCGCTTACGCCGTCGTCCTTAATTTTTGGGGCCTTGCTCTCCCGCGCTGCCCCCTGCTTTGTACCGCTTGGCCTAGCCTTAAGTGACCGGTTAATCACCGCTGGCTCTTTAGGAATTTATACATACAGGTTTTGTGAAATTGCGCTGCGCTCTCAGACGCTGAAATGTCGCTGTCACTATCTGAATCGCTATTACCCATACTAGACTAGGATTTATTTCCTTACCTGGAATCTCGTTGCTCGGGTTAGTACCCTGCGCTGACCTGGCCTGAAGCGCGGTGACTGGCCTCGGCGTCTGTCCCCCTCCTCGCCATGCGTCGGTGAAGGTGAGTAGGGGTCCTGGTCCACATTCCATGCGTGCAATGACCAGTCATTGGCCGTCGCTTCCTGCGAAAACTGAGAGGACCCCATGCAGGATCCCGGGGCTGGGTCGCCTTAAATCCTCTCCCCCCACCCCCGCCGGTGACAGAGCAGAACGCCCGTCTCTGCGCTGCAGTTAATCTGCCCGACACAGCGTGGCCCATGGGTGGGAGGGGCAGGGGCCCCGGGTGGCTGGGGCGGTTATACACCAGACCGCCCGCGCCCCTGCCTGCTGGAGGTAAGTAGGTGGGGTGGTTGGGTATGGCGTGTGGTTATATGATATGTTGGTGCTTCACTGTAGTAACCCCGCTCACAGTCTGCCCTGTACTGTGAGGGGTAAGGGTGTAACCCCGCTCACAGTCTGTCCTGTACTGTGAGGGGTAAGGGTGTAACCCCGCTCACAGTCTGCCCTGTACTGTGAGGGGTAAGGGTGTAACCCCGCTCACAGTCTGTCCTGTACTGTGAGGGGTAAGGGTGTAACCCCGCTCACAGTCTGTCCTGTACTGTGAGGGGTAAGGTTGAGGTCGCCCTGAGGGGTGAACTTGAGGTCGCCCTGCAGTACCGCTAGGGGCCTCATGGTGGCGCTGCTGCAGAGGAGGGCCAAGGTAACAGCCTGCCTCTGCAGACCTGCCTGTGACCTCCTGTCTCTTTAATAAACATGGGGAGGGAGGGAAACCCCCCCTCCCCCTGCTCACAGAAGCCTGGGAGCCCGCGCGGGAGAAGAGCGCCCCTCCCTCCCCTGCTGCAGCACATTGGAGGGAGGTGAGTAATGGTGCCGAGGAGCCAGCAGCACTGCACGCAGGTCGGAGGGGTGAGTGGGATGGGGGTGAGTGGGATGGGGGCGCGGGACGGAGCCAGATTGTCCCTGTGGTGGAGGGGTGAGGAGTCTGTGTGGTGGGAGCCGGCACGTGGCCACCCCCAGCAGAGGGGTAAGCGGCCTGTTGCAGTGGGAGCCGACAGGCGCGCTCCCCGGCCGGCGCACGCGGTGCCTGATAGCCCCCGCGGTCGGGAGAGATGGTAGGGGGGGGGGGGACCTGGGCATCGGGCGCCCTGCTCGGCGCGCGGCCGTCACCTGCAGAATGGTGAGCGGGCTGGCGGCGCTGGGGCTGGCGGCGGCAGCACAGGAGCGACCCCCCCCCGCCCCCCTCCCTGCCGGGACCGCGCTTGGGCAGAGGGAGCAGGGCGCGGGTGGCGGGGCCTCGCCGAAGCGCGAACCGGGGGGGGGGACAGGGCCTGGGAGCAGGGGAAGGAGAGGGTGCGGGAATAGAGGCCGGGAGGCGCCGTGGCCCGGCGGGGGTATCAGTAGTGAGGCGGAGGGACCTTGCAGGGGAAAAAGCCGAGAGGTGGCAGGGCACAGACTGGGGGGTGGGGGGCGGATAGGGGGGCATAAGGCTGGAGGGGGCCCCAGGGTGGGCGCGGGAGCGTGGTGGGCTGCAAGCAGGTGCCTGCACTTGGCGGGGGAGCTGGGAGGGCTGTGGGATGAGGAATGGGGATACCTACCTGCACCTCAGCGCTGGGATCTGCGCAGGGCCACTTACCGGCTCCTCTGGTGCCGCAGCATCAGCGGGCTCCTCAAGCTCATGGGTGAGGCTGACAGGACTCGGGGTCTTCAAACAGCGGAGAGCTGCTGTAGTCACTGCGGCCTTCCCTCGTGGTCTGTAAAACAGCAGCAACAAGTGTTCCTGTAAGGTAAGGGGAAAATTCCGTTATCTCTGTCTCTCTCCCCTGGGGCCCCACTCTTTATACCCTCTCACCCCTCCCCCTGCATGGGAGGGGACAAGCAGCCTTCCCACTCCGTGTGGGAAGGGGGAGGGGGGTTAGCCGACCCCCCCCCCCTACCAGCTCTCGCCAATCAGGACGTCGCAGCCCTTAAGGAGCCTACGACCCCATGCTGGGGCCTCTGCCTCTTCACAAGAAATGCAAACGTTCTACTGATGTTTTATTAAAGCAACTTCTTGCATTTTCACATGTTTTTCATGTGACCAGAAATGCCAAAAAAAAAAACATTTGCCACTTTTGCAGAAGAATGTATCTCAAATCTCTAGCCAGACGGTCCCCATTGGTGTCACAAGTGTCTCCCGCGCTGAATGCGTAAGAAAACACCTGCTTATTTCCAACATTACAATGCGAAAAAATGACGCTACTTTATTTTCGAGTCAACTTTGTCAAATAAATTGGACCCTATTAAATGCTTGTTCCAGATATTTTCTTCTATTACATTACTCAAAGATCACATATAGACAGGGTATTCCATACACCCAAACTGTATTACATATGTGCAGCTTAATGTAGTTTGTACTTAAAGATTTAAATGATCACCAAATGCAACTATATACGCAAACGTGTCCATGACCACAGGAGTTTGAAACCTGCGTTATGCGCTGATTTAAAATGAAAGATAATTGGAACAATGGGAGAAGATCATTATCTTTTTTGTGTTTGTATTGTGTTCTGAATTATTTACAAATAAGAATGTGAGTGCTTCAGTAATTATACTCACATGTGCTTGTCTTTGTGTATGATTATACTATGTGCGAGTGCTTCAGTAATTATACTCACATGTGCTTGTCTTTGTGTATGATTATACTATGTGCGAGTGCTTCAGTAATTATACTAACAAGAGCTCGTCTTTGTGTATGATTATACTATGTGCGAGTGCTTCAGTATTTATACTCACATGAGCTCGTCTTTGTGTATGATTATACTATGTGCGAGTGCTTCAGTAATTATACTCACATGTACTCGCCTTTGTGTATGATTATACTATGTGCGAGTGCTTCAGTAATTATACTCACATGTACTCGCCTTTGTGTATGATTATACTATGTGCGAGTGCTTCAGTAATTATACTCACATGTACTCGCCTTTGTGTATGATTATACTATGTGCGAGTGCTTCAGTAATTATACTCACATGTACTCGCCTTTGTGTATGATTATACTATGTGCGAGTGCTTCAGTAATTATACTCACATGTACTCGCCTTTGTGTATGATTATACTATGTGCGAGTGCTTCAGTAATTATACTCACATGTACTCGCCTTTGTGTATGATTATACTATGTGCGAGTGCTTCAGTAATTATACTCACATGTACTCGCCTTTGTGTATGATTATACTATGTGCGAGTGCTTCAGTAATTATACTCACATGTACTCGCCTTTGTGTATGATTATACTATGTGCGAGTGCTTCAGTAATTATACTCACATGTACTCGCCTTTGTGTATGATTATACTATGTGCGAGTGCTTCAGTAATTATACTCACATGTACTCGTCTTTGTGTATGATTATACTATGTGCGAGTGCTTCAGTAATTATACTCACATGTACTCGTCTTTGTGTATGATTATACTATGTGCGAGTGCTTCAGTAATTATACTCACATGAGCTCGTCTTTGTGTATGATTATACTATGTGCGAGTGCTTCAGTAATTATACTCACATGTACTCGTCTTTGTGTATGATTATACTATGTGCGAGTGCTTCAGTAATTATACTCACATGTACTCGCCTTTGTGTATGATTATACTATGTGCGAGTGCTTCAGTAATTATACTCATGTACTCGTCTTTGTGTATGATTATACTATGTGCGAGTGCTTCAGTAATTATACTCACATGAGCTCGTCTTTGTGTATGATTATACTATGTGCGAGTGCTTCAGTAATTATACTCACATGTACTCGCCTTTGTGTATGATTATACTATGTGCGAGTGCTTCAGTAATTATACTCACATGTACTCGCCTTTGTGTATGATTATACTATGTGCGAGTGCTTCAGTAATTATACTCACATGTACTCGCCTTTGTGTATGATTATACTATGTGCGAGTGCTTCAGTAATTATACTCACATGTACTCGCCTTTGTGTATGATTATACTATGTGCGAGTGCTTCACTAATTATACTCATGTACTCGTCTTTGTGTATGATTATACTATGTGCGAGTGCTTCAGTAATTATACTCACATGTGCTTGTCTTTGTGTATGATTATACTATGTGCGAGTGCTTCAGTAATTACTGTATACTCACATGTACTCGCCTTTGTGTATGATTATACTATAAGTGCTGGTATAAAGCAACGGCTGTGGTTCTGTTCTGTTTGTTCACATATTTCAGCACAAATGTTCACCGGTTAGTATGGAGAACAAATGTCCCTTGTTCATTTGCTGAATTCTAAATGTAATGAAGTCTTTATTAGAGATGTTTGAATTTATTCAAAAGTGCTTTGCTACATATTCACCATTGTTTCTTAATTTTGTGAATATAATAATTATGCAAAATGTGGCCAATTTACACCAGAACGTAGCCACGTTTCGTTGGAATATGCAATAATTGCAGTATTTAAAGGGTTCCGTGACTTGAATTCAGAGTCATGTTTCAGGCACATCGACATTTAATGGGGGGGTGGGGGGTAAAAGAAATTTGTCGGACCAAAAGTGCACAATTCACGAACATAATATTTGTCATTGTTAGTCTTGTTCATTTTTCAGTAAGCTAAATTATTCATGTTATATTTAACTGAAAGATATTAACGTGTGTGTATTGTTTTTCATGGCATAGAACACATCCAGATTTTAGATTTGGAGATTTTAACATGTGGTTCCTGCTTCAGAAATTACTTTAAGTGTTTTTGAAAATAGGCTATTCACTAAGAGTAGTGAAGCAACAATGAAATGCTAATAGCATTTAATTTCCCTTGACTTCTAACCTCCTTCACCCGCTGTGTATTGTAACTCAAAATCTCCTGTACAGTAAAGCAATGGAACATGTGCATTCAGTCATCCCTCTCGACATGGTCATTATTTAATTTAAATTAAACCTACAACATTAATTGTGTCGCCTTCTATTCCACTTTAGGCTTTTCCTCCCAGTTTGCAACAGGTTAGTGTTTGAAATAAAAGTAATAACAATGAAAATCTTTATCTGGAACAGGAGGTCTGTGACATTTTTATCACCTTGTTCCAACTTCCGTTTTCAATAAAAATCCAAATTGGAATAATGCCTGGGGTCTGCTTAATCATTAGTAAATTAAGGATCTGTTTTTAATAACCTCTAACTTGTAAATAATGTATTAATTGAGTAGCTTGAATGTTTGAAAGTCTGCTAAATGTGTAATGAAAGTAGTTTGCTGTTATTGGAGAGTGCATAGCAAATGCACCAAATTAAATAAGCCAGTTGTTGTTTGTGGAAATGGTGATATAATTAGAAGACACCTGCAGCTGTTTTCCAAGCAAAACAACAGCAGACACGAAACGAGTACAAAGTGTGTGTGTGTGTGTGTGTCTCACAATGTGATGGATGCATTTCCTCTCTTGTCCTTTTTTCCATGCCTCGCTTGCTATCTCCATATGGGGAACACGGGTTTCATGTGGATTTCTATATTATTGTAAAGTGTTCAATAAAAATTCTGTGCATGGAATTTTCACTTTTTCATATAGAAACCTAAAAATGGAGACATAGTTACGCAATGTTTATTTACTAATAACAGACACGTTGTCATTGCCAACTTCCAAACATCAAAAGCCCTAGCCTATCAGCCTTGAGAAAGCGCGCATGCGCGAAACGGTCGTCGGCGGAGGCTGATCACATTGCAATAGCTCTTGTCACGTCGAGCTCGGAGTATTACCTCACTTGTATATATATAATTATATCAGTAAATGGCTGCAATTGTGGTTAGTGGTTTCTGAGCACCGCATAGATTTATACCTGATCTGCTGTGTGGAGCTCGATCTAGCAGGACATTATACAGAGCTTGCAACTGACTAACTATGGGCTCGATGCAGTAAGCACTGAAAAAGCACTCTCGGCAGGGGTTCAATATCGGCATGATTTTGGCTTGTTGCCCTCGCAGTATTCAGGAAGGGCCGAATCCCTGGCGAATCACTGTGAAAGCAACACGCTGAGTAGACAGTGGCGAGACAGTCTGTCTGCCCATAACCTGGCGATATGCTGTCCCCTGCCGAGTTGGGTCTGCAGCAGAGAGAGATCCGCTGCTCTCTCTGCGCAAACCTCAGCAAAATAACAAATATTTGAAATCAATTTTATCCATAGTGTACATGTGCAGGGGGTGTCCGGAGCTGAACCGCATTGGTTTCAGGTCCGGGGACCCCCTGCTTCCCAAGATACAGGCCCCTTTATGGGGTGCCAGTATCCCTCTGCATTTAAATGTCCCGATCACGTGACCGCGGAATGTAAACAAAGCAGAGGGATACCGGTACCCCATAAAGGGGCCTGTATCTCGGGAAGCAGGGGGTCCCCGGACCTAAAATCAAAGCGGTTCAGCTCCGGAGACCCTCTGCACATCTACACTATGAGTAAAACACACATATAAATAAACAATCATTCCTTACCTTTGCGGCTATGTGCTATGGTAATGAAGCAACATTAATGTATTTTTAATAATAGTGTACGGGAGCAGGGGGTCCCCTGAGCTGAATCACATTGATTTGTGGATCAGGGACCCCCTGCTTCCCGAGTTACAGGCCCCTGTATGGGTCATCGGGTGCCAGTGTCGCCGCCATCTTTATAGCATCCCATACGTGACGTGCCTGCTATAAAGATGGCATTGACACTGGCACCGGGGCCTGTAACTTGGGAAGCAGGGGGTCCCTGAACCAGAAATCAATGATTTCTAATATATTTATATATACACATGATGAACCAATATACAAATAAATGTCTAAGGGTTAACAAAAACATGCACAAATAAAAATACCACTTCTCGATATCAGCCACAGTAAAACAAAATCCTATTTCCTAATAAAATCATTCTCATCTTCCAATCAAAAGCATCAAATGCCAATCAAAACATTGAATTTACATTGTATATATGATGCATGTGTGCACCATGTACACTCTGCCAATCAATGTTGACAATAAAATATTCCAAACAAAATACCATGAAATCCAAACAAGTATACTATTTAAACCAAGCAAGGCAACAGAAATAAATTACCATTAATTGATCAAATCCCAAAACAATTAAAATACCATCCAAATCAATTACACACGTAACTATTGTAATCGTTAAAAGGACCAAAATTAATCCACTATAAAAAAACAAGCATCACCCTGACCTAAAGTACAGCATACAACACCAAAAATGACATCTATCTAATTAAAAATGACATTACACACATTTAAGCATATCAGCATAGCAAAATACATTTTAAATACAGCAAAACAAGCATTTCCAAAAAATAATTTCTTACCCTGTATGTATATATCGATCTAGACATACATACATACATACATACATACATACATACAGTGGCAAGAAATGATTTGTAAACAAAAAAATATATCACATATAAAAGAAAAAAAATACATGTACAAGTTAAAAAAAAAAAAAATTCTTTTTTGTTGACTTACCATTACTTGACCAACTCACCGACTCCCGTTGAACAGCTTACTCTCGAACCAATCCACGCACAGGAACCCATAAAATAAAAAAACATAAAATAATAAACCATAAAAATCCAGGGGTCTGTGTCTGCTTTTTGTAATCCATTTTGTCTCTGGTGTCTTCATCTGTATTTCTCTTCCGGGGTCTTCTTCTCTTCTTTGGCCACGCCCTGGCCTTTTTCTTCTGTTGGAGGTCCTTCCTCCTCGGCGTCTGCCTTCAAAATGAGACGACATAGGCTTTTACAGGCCTATGACGTCACATTTTGGTCAAATGGTTTCCACTGCCCTGATTGGGCCGTGAAAACCATGTGATTTGGCCAAAAAATAAAAATAATTGATGACGTCATTTAAAGGCAATGACGCCAGCCAATCAGAATGGCTGTGCTTCAATTGCCTTTAAGATGACGTCATGAAAAGAAAGATGTCCAGCCTCACATGGTACGGTAGCCAATCAGAGCGTGGGAACTACATCCCTACTCTGATTGGCTCTAGTAGACCATGTGACAGAGGCTTTGGGGAGAACAGATGTAACGTCATTCAAAGCCTGTCACATGGTACTAGAGCCAATCAGAGTTGGGATGGACTTCCCACGCTCTGATTGGCTACCGTACCATGGTTGTTTCCTCAGGTCTGCGGGGGACCTATGGAGACCACCTCGGACTTCTCACGGGTAAACAGCTGCCGCGTCCACGGGGGACACCTGCAGGGAAGAACCGATGGCCCCACATCTGTGGGGGCACCACGGACCCGTAGGCACCAGCCGAGGGGCCCCAGACCCCCGTGGGAACCACCAGAAGACTGAAAAACAGATACAATAATAAATGCACCCAATGTTACATACTGATTAACTCAAATGTATGTATGGTGTGGAATGTAGAATCAAAAAAATGGGCAAAGAAACACAAATACATCCCCAAATGTTACAACATTGAAATTATATTGTTTCGATTGTATAAACATATACACAGACTCATCAAATAATAATTATAGTACAGTATCTTCAAAAAATACATCCAAGAACACACCTCATCAATAAACAACTATAGATCCACGTCTACAAAAAGACCTTTAAATCCAGTAACTCGTTGATTGGGATCACACCGTCTATTACAAAAATGCAGTTGGATCCCTTGCTACTGTAAGTACATTTACCTGATCTCTTCCCCTTTTGAGTGCTACATAGTTGATGAGAGCACCAATACCACATATAGCAGGGTCCCTCCCCCGGTCTATAACAGGGGTGTCCAACGTTTTTTGGTTGGGGGCCAGATTAATAAAAATGTAAAAAAAAAGTTAATCTGTCAAGTGCTATCTATAAATACACAACGGTCTCCTTGTCCATCCAAACAAGGTCTGTAAAGTGATTCAGAGGTGCAAAATCCACCAAGCGTGGTGTACTAACAAGGAGGTCCCTGGATCCACGTCTTTAAATCACAGGGAATCTAAAGTTGCCCACCAAAGCCTCACTTCCGAACGTCCAAAGTCCCAGTTTGCAGGTTAAAAAAAGTGTTTTGAGCTGTAAACTGGGACTTTGGGCTTCCGTAGTGATGCTAGAATGTAGGGAGGTTGTTTTAGCATTCAGCGCCACTACATCGATCCCTCCGTCATGTTGGAGAATGTCAGTAAGGGAGGAGCAGGGGATTCACCCAGTGATCGCTTGGCAATGGACGTCTAGCTCTCCGGAAATTGAAGGAGCTCACTATTCACTTATTGTATTACACACCTACCTGATGAAAGGCCATGTATGGGCCTGAAACGTAAATAGCAAATAAAGGCAATATTGTTTCACTATCCATGTGTGGCTCTTTAATGTGAGTTGGACATCCAAGTCCGAATTGTGAGTGTTGCTTTGTTATTGCGTTGTGTGCTGTCGCTCTCCTTTTCTCTATGTTCATTGCTCATTCTGTAAGTGTGCCCACACTTGGAGACAAGCACCTTCCCCTATTTTTCTATGAAGAGACTTTATTGGCTCTTTCTTGGGTATTTTTGATTTATCCCTTATTTTGTGCTATCTTTCAAATAAGGAAACACAGGTGCAAATTAAAGTTAAAATGATTCAATAAAGCGCACCTAGCATTTGACCTGTTAATTACAAAATGTAAAGAATTATAATGTTATTACAATACCAGAACACAAGGACAATGTGTTCGCTCATTTAAACAATGTGCTATGAGTATTATTTAATTAAGAGCTGGGGTGCAGCTGTTTGCTGGAAAGCTGTTGCATATGGTAAGTCTTGCTTCAGTTCCATGGTTTTTAGCAGTATGTAGCACAAAGACAGAGTTGCCAGGTGTGAACAGGGAATTATAATTATTGGTTGTAAAGAGCCAACATACTCAGCGGCGCAGTACAATGGTAGATCATACAGTGCCAACAATTATAATGAAACAAACTTCACATATTGACCTTTACACAGGTAAAAAATTGTCCTTGCTCCAAGGCGCTTACCTTTATTAAAGACTGCCGTGGATTGGACGTGGTGGGTGCAGGAGAGGGTGCAGGAGAGGGTGCTTGCTACATGTGCAGAGAGAGTTATATGAGAATATCATGAAGGCGGCATTTAAATCGGAAGTACAGGAATCTGGTAACGCTGCTCAAGGAATTTCAGAAGTAATGTATATAATGTGTGCAAAGGTTTCCCTGTTCATTTAGCAAACATTTTGACAAAAGCCCACTACTTCTCAATTGGTGATTATAATTCCCCAAGAATCTGTAGGGGTTTTTTTGTGACTGTTGGTTCATTTAGGAAAAAAGTTTGAATATTAGCAAAGTCCGTAACTGGCAAAAGAGCTGGGAAGTGAGAGAGGTAAATATATAATCAGCAGATAGGTGGGAATATTGCAATCAGCATACAAGTAGTGAAAATCCCGCCAAAGGTAAGGCCGGCCCATAGCTAGCATAGATGCAGTGGTTCGTTAGCATATATATAAAGTAGATAGCTGGCATAGATACAGTGGATAGCTGGTATAGATACAATGGATAACTAGCTAGTATAGATACAGTGGATAGCTAGTATCGATACAGGGGATAGCTAGTATAGATTCAGTGGATAGCTAGTATAGATACAGTGGATAACTAGCTAGTATAGATACAGTGGATAGCTAGTATAGATACAGTGGATAGCTAGTATAGATACAGTAGATAGCTAGTATAGATACAGTAGATAGCTAGTATAGATACAGTGGATAGCTAGTATAGATACAGTGGATAGCTAGTATAGATACAATGGATAACTAGCTAGTATAGATACAGTGGATAGCTAGTATAGATACAGTGGATAGCTAGTATAGATACAGTGGATAGCTAGTATAGATACAGTGGATAGCTACAGTAGTATAGATACAGTGGATAGCTAGTATAGATACAGTGGATAGCTAGTATATATACAGTGGATAACTAGCTAGTATAGATACAGTGGATAAATAGCTAGTATAAATACAGTGGATAGCTAGTATAGATACAGTGGATAGCTAGTATAGATACAGTGGATAGCTAGTATAGATACAGTGGATAGCTACAGTAGTATAGATACAGTAGATAGCTAGTATAGATACAGTAGATAGCTAGTATAGATACAGTAGATAGCTAGTATAGATACAATGGATAACTAGTATAGATACAATGGATAACTAGTATAGATACAATGGATAGCTAGTATAGATACAGTGGATAGCTAGTATAGATACAGTGGATAGCTAGTATAGATACAGTGGATAGCTACAGTAGTATAGATACAGTAGATAGCTAGTATAGATACAGTAGATAGCTAGTATAGATACAATGGATAACTAGTATAGATACAATGGATAACTAGTATAGATACAATGGATAGCTAGTATAGATACAGTGGATAGCTAGTATAGATACAGTGGATAGCTAGTATAGATACAGTGGATAGCTAGTATAGATACAGTGGATAGCTACAGTAGTATAGATACAGTAGATAGCTAGTATAGATACAGTAGATAGCTAGTATAGATACAATGGATAACTAGTATAGATACAATGGATAACTAGTATAGATACAATGTATAGCTAGTATAGATACAGTAGATAGCTAGTATAGATACATTGGATAGCTAGTATAGATACAATGGATAACTAGCTAGTATAGATACAATGGATAGCTAGTATAGATACAGTGGATAGCTAGTATAGATACAGTGAATAGCTAGTATAGATACAATGGATAACTAGCTAGTATAGATACAATGGATAACTAGCTAGTATAGACACAGTGAATAACTAGTATAGATACAATGGATAGCTAGTATAGATACGGTGGATAGCTAGTATAGATACAGTAGATAGCTAGTATAGATACAATGGATAACTAGCTAGTATAGATACAGTGAATAACTAGTATAGATACAATGGATAGCTAGTATAGATACAGTAGATAGCTAGTATAGATACAGTGGATAGCTAGTATAGATACAGTGGATAGCTAGTATAGATACAGTGGATAGCTAGTATAGATACAGTGGATAGCTAGTATAGATACAGTAGATAGCTAGTATAGATACAGTGGATAGCTAGTATAGATACAGTGGATAGCTAGTATAGATACAGTGAATAGCTAGTATACAGTAGATACAATGGATAACTAGCTAGTATAGATACAGTAGATAGCTAGTATAGATACAGTAGATAGCTAGTATAGATACAGTGGATAGCTAGTATAGATACAGTGGATAGCTAGTATAGATACAGTAGATAGCTAGTATAGATACAGTGGATAGCTAGTATAGATACAGTAGATAGCTAGTATAGATACAGTAGATAGCTAGTATAGATACAGTGGATAGCTAGTATAGATACAGTGGATAGCTAGTATCGATACAGTGAATAGCTAGTATAGATACAATGGATAACTAGCTAGTATAGATACAGTAGATAGCTAGTATAGATACAGTAGATAGCTAGTATAGATACAGTAGATAGCTAGTATAGATACAGTGGATAGCTAGTATAGATACAGTGAATAGCTAGTATAGATACAGTGAATAGCTAGTATAGATACAATGGATAACTAGCTAGTATAGATACAGTAGATAGCTAGCATAGATATATAGAAAACTGCTGAAGTAACATACCATGTAATGGAAAGTTTTGTTTACTGGACTGTGTCTCTGCACAGGATAATTGTTTTCTGAAGGATACTGTAAGAATGTGGTGCTATTATGGATGATTATATGATTTACGTTAATGAAAATTCGCATAATATTATGTTAAGATAATTTGATGTAAAGCGCTTTGTGAGGGTCGGGTAGGGGGAGGGTGACAGTGAACGGTAGTAAAGGAGTTTCGTAAGGGGGTACTTTGATGGTTGCCATAGATCAGTGTTGGCCTGGGGAAGAAGCGGTATAGACAGAATATAAATGTGTGGCGAGCAATTCTATATTCCTACAAATAGTTCTCACGTTGGCATTTATGGTTGAACAGATACATCAGGAACACTCACAATTAGTAAAAGATCTGCCACTGGAGCACAGTCTTCATGAGAAATGGTGTAAATGCAGCAATCCCAGAAGATGATTCTGGCACTGATGTAGAACTTGACCAGAAAGACTTAGGGTGAGAATGGTGGAACAGGGGAGGGAGTAGAGGACTTCAGACAAAAAAGGATCAAAGGACACGTTGGATCGGAAATGGAGAAAAGGTGGGAGAGTCGATCGCGATACCAGAAGTGAAGCCGAGACGTGGGATTCAGCATGGCGGTGATTACTCCTTGTGTGGGCTCTATATTTGGGTATCTTTGAGTGCACACTTTTTGTTTTTTAGATTACCTTTTATATTAAAACAGTATTTATACTGTGTACCAGGTTTTTCTCTTCCTATACATTGATATCCGGGAGAGAAGTGGAGGATCTAATGCACAATGTCTCATACTTGCATTATTCATGCGAGTGCATCAGATAACATCTCTATATAACTGTTTGAGAAACGATACTATATTTTTTCCTTTGTTCTCTTTCTCGTGTTGCGCCCCCAGACTTGATTATCCCAAATTTTTAGGGACTGATTGGAATGTCTGGGAAGAGCAGAACCTGCTAAAGAGATGTCAAACCCCTAAGGGATGTGTTATCTATCCCTTTTTATTCGTCCTACCACAAATAAGGGGGTTGATATAATCCTTTCTTCACCATAATATTAGTATCATCTCTTAAATGACGCCCTTAGTCTATCTCAAGATGGGAGAACAGTTGTATACTGTGTGGTAATAAGAACTTATTGTCACATGTTGATGTAGTTTAGATGGTGAAGTTTAAGTTTGAAATGATGTTCTGCGCCTATAATGAGAGGAAACAGGTAGCAAAGTAATGGCTCATTTTCGCTAACAGTCTGTAGGAATATTTTCTTCTATTCATATGACATCAGTAAAAGAAAACAAAGGTGGAAAATGTCTTCATTCTTTTGTTTGCCTTTGGGTATGGCATGAGTTCAGTTACCGTCAAATGTTCCCCTTTCTCAGAATAAGGAATACATTGCAAAATACATTCAAATAAACACTGGGTGTTCATAGACATGTTTAAATTCATTGAGAATGTGCAACTTTGCATGTTATTTAGCACAGATTATTTTACAAACTATGTTGAAATGTACAGTAAGTAGACTACGTACATATCTGCAAATGGAAATACTCCAGACTATCCCCAGTGGCAAATTGAGAGCCCTTGATATGCCAGTCTCTTGCAGTCTAACGTCACGGCCGTCTGTCACTAAGTGGCCTGGGGCTAGCTGGCACTCAGGAACCACTTCCTATGCCCATAACTCTGAACCTACATGACACCTTAACCTTTAAAAGAACTGCTTCTAGTCAGCATTTGAAAACAGCCAAATCTTACTTGACCTTTACAATTTGGTTCAGATTTAGAAAGAAAAAAATGACGTTCGAACAACAAATAGTTATTCAGCGATGGCCTTTTTACAGAGTTCCTTGTGAACGCTGCTTTACTTGCACCATGATATGTGAAGCTGATCATTAATCATGAAAGATAAATACCTGGGACTTGGTTTTATGATCTGTTGATCATTCTTTTCTATGCCTGTGACATTTATATCTATCATCTTGATGAATTGTATATAAGATTTCTATTATAATCTGTGTATAACTTTGATTCTGCATTTAATTTGGAAAGCGATATTTGTTTGTGTACTTCTGCATCCATCTCAAAGTGTTTGTGATCTTCTGGTAAGAAACGCATGTTTAATATGGAGATTTACAATGCGAGAATAGCTGATAAAGTTCATTATTTTGCTGTGCTCTTGTGACCCAAATGATCTACTGTGGTTCACTGAATATAAATTACTGCATTTTACCTGTGCAATTATTGCTACATTTCTGCTAGTTTTAAATCTTTACTTTCACATCCATGTTTGAGGTAAAAAGTCTAAAATAGAAGAACATTATTAAACACTGTATATTCTTCCTGGAATATTATAGAAAGTGCTTTAAGTACTGTTTGATGTTTGTATTTAATCTTAAAAATGTATTTACACAATTAGGGAATCCTAATTCTTCTATTTATCACTTCACCTTTATATTGCTGAAATTGCAGAAAGGTAATATTTTTGCTTCTATCAATACTATTGATATTTCTCTTCAGACAAAGCGTTCTGTTGGTCACTTCTGTATCTCCATATCAAACCCTGTTCTGAAATTACTGTAAATTTCCAGGAAAGCTGAACATTATTAAACATATGTGCAAAAAATTGGAACTCCTGAAGTAGATATGAATTTATATTTTTCAAGCATTGGAGAGTTTTCATTATGAAGAGCCATTAACTTGGCATTTAACTGTAATCTGTCATTTAGACACTTCACCCGTATTATCAGAACTGGCCAAAACCTGCCTGAACTATTAGAGAGAGTGAGTGCAGGTTACTGTGCTACACCCCTCCCTCCCCCCCACCCACCCTCTGGGAGATCCACTCTTTTGTTACCGTGTGGTGCTGAGGGATACCTGTAGGTTCACGAGAGCTGAGCTGATCTGCGATGATAAGGAGATCAGGACAGGCTTTTGATGTCATCTGTAGTTATTTCCTTTGGTGTTCAGCGCCTCCAGCTTCAGGGGGCTCTGGTATCACCAGAGACAGTCCTCCCTGAAGCACATCTTCCATACACACCATGCACTGACAAAATCCATTTGCAAGGAAATATGTCATGCGCTTCGTCTAGTAAGAGGGTGAAACGCGTAGAGGAGGAGATCGTGGTGTAGCCCCAGTGTGTTGTCGTTGCCAATAAAGTTTGTTGAATCCATCCGGGAACCTGTGGAGTCTGTCATGCGCAGTAGCGCCGGAATTTCTTCCTTCACTGACTCAATCCAGGCTGGTGTATAATTAACAAAGGGCGTTATTCTTAGCAGTCACTGCATGATGGTATTACAGCAGTGCAAGGGTTCAAAGGGTTCCAAACTCTGGATGGTGCTTTACCCTGATAGTATAGGGTCATCTTCCTTGGTCGGATATTCCCTCAGCAACAAGGCTATGGGTGAGCACGCTCATCCCACTATGGGAGAGTCTCACAGCTTTCTGCTTCTTCTCTCCTTCAGAGCAGGAACAGGACTAACCCTTAATTTGGTAGTCCCCTAATTAGGATAGAAGGGGCGGGCTCACCTATTCCTTATAGGCTTACACAGGCTTTGAGTCACCACCTTACTCCTGTCCATCATAGAGGAGCATGGATGGAGGCGCAAACCCATAGAATTAACCCCTTACAGCCTGCACCTAGCAGGACTTACATAACAGGGTGGGGAAAAATAGGTAGAATATACATATATTTATATATATACCCTGTTACATGTAAAACACTGGCTAAACCTTACTTTCTGTCCACAGGAAATATTTTTACAATAGATATAATTATTTTTTAAATTGTAATTGTAAGAAATCCTTAAGGATTTTGTACCGCTGTTCATGTTCTGAGATACAAGAATAATAACAATACAAACATTTTGTAGTGTCCTATATTATTGCTTCATTGTTAAACAACAGGATTTTGGGACACTTTTAATAATATATATTGCTCTTTCTGTAAGAGAATTCTAATTGAAGCAGCTGTAGTAAATGGAAAGATTCCTGGAAACAAAACAATACGTTTATTGCTCATATGCATTCATAAAATACATTTTATTCCCTTTATAAACATGATTATAATAACCTAGTGCAGGTAGGTTGTGTTTGTATTCCTTAATTTCACAAGTAGAGGCGTCATTTTGTTCTGCTTAAGACTGTTGTACCCAGTTACGTTCCTAACTTATTTTCACTGCTTTAATTCTCTTGTTGTGGTTACGGTCGATGCTTGCAGCTGATGGTTACAGTCGATGCTTGCAGCCGATGGTTACAGTCGATGCTTGCAGCCGATGGTTACAGTCGATGGTCACAGTCGATGCTTGCAGCCGATGGTTACAGTCGATGCTTGCAGCCGATGGTTACAGTCGATGCTTGCAGCCGATGGTTACAGTCCATGCTTGCAGCCGATGGTTACAGTCCATGCTTGCTGCCGATGGTTACAGTCCATGCTTGCTGCCGATGGTTACAGTCCATGCTTGCTGCCGATGGTTACAGTCCATGCTTGCAGCCGATGGTTACAGTCGATGCTTGCAGCCGATGGTTACAGTCGATGCTTGCTGCCGATGGTTACAGTCCATGCTTGCAGCCGATGGTTACAGTCGATGCTTGCAGCCGATGGTTACAGTCGATGCTTGCAGCCGATGGTTACAGTCGATGGTCACAGTCGATGCTTGCAGCCGATGGTTACAGTCGATGCTTGCAGCCGATGGTTACAGTCGATGCTTGCAGCCGATGGTTACAGTCCATGCTTGCAGCCGATGGTTACAGTCCATGCTTGCTGCCGATGGTTACAGTCCATGCTTGCTGCCGATGGTTACAGTCCATGCTTGCTGCCGATGGTTACAGTCCATGCTTGCAGCCGATGGTTACAGTCGATGCTTGCAGCCGATGGTTACAGTCCATGCTTGCTGCCGATGGTTACAGTCCATGCTTGCTGCCGATGGTTACAGTCGATGCTTGCAGCCGATGGTTACAGTCGATGCTTGCAGCCGATGGTTACAGTCCATGCTTGCAGCCGATGGTTACAGTCCATGCTTGCAGCCGATGGTTACAGTCGATGCTTGCAGCCGATGGTTACAGTCGATGCTTGCAGCCGATGGTTACAGTCGATGCTTGCAGCCGATGGTTACAGTCGATGCTTGCAGCCGATGGTTACAGTCGATGCTTGCAGCCGATGGTTACAGTCGATGCTTGCAGCCGATGGTTAGTCGATGCTTGCAGCCGATGGTTACGGTCGATGCTTGCAGCCGATGGTTACGGTCGATGCTTGCAGCCGATGGTTACGGTCGATGCTTGCAGCCGATGGTTACGGTCGATGCTTGCTGCCGATGGTTACGGTCGATGGTTACGGTCGATGCTTGCAGCCGATGGTTACGGTCGATGGTTGCTGCCGATGGTTACAGTCGATGCTTGCAGCCGATGGTTACAGTCGATGCTTGCAGCCGATGGTTACAGTCGATGCTTGCAGCCGATGGTTACAGTCGATGCTTGCAGCCGATGGTTACAGTCGATGCTTGCAGCCGATGGTTACAGTCCATGGTTACAGTCCATGCTTGCAGCCGATAATGGTTGCAGCCGATGGTTGCAGCTGATGGTTACAGTCGATGCTTGCAGCTGATGGTTACAGTCGATTGTTGCAGCCGATGGTTACAGTCAATGCTTGCAGCCGATGATGGTTGCAGCCGATTGTGACGGTGAGGGGTTAACCAGGCCATCAATAAAGGTATTATGCCTGGCTGGTTACCTCTGATCTATATTTGGAGTTTTAGAGTGTCAGCTCTTGGACCTGTTTATTGTATGTGCAATGTATGTAATTGTGCGATAATAAAGAATTTTCTGTGTTTTACCTTTCCAGGTGTGCCAGCATGCAGAGATCGCTGGGCTGAGTTTCAAGGGGGGGTTTACGGAGAACGTTTTGTCCAGAATGTGTCTAGTTAGCTGGGTTCCAGAGTTGATGGATACCCAAAAATGTACCTGGGAATCAGGACGGATTCTAGGATACATTGAGACACATTGCTCCGGCACACTCTCCCCTTGACTCACCGCTAGGACTCCCTGCTTCAGCACAGACCAGAAAGGTAAATGGGGCATAGGGATGTGTGGTATCCCTAAAGGGGTCTCAAATATAAGGGGGGATGCCCAGTTAATGCCCTGATCACCCAGAACCTAGTATAGGCATTCTGGGGTTACTCGAAGCAAATTTGATGTTGCAAGGGTTTTTATGAAATGAAGTCCGGTTTTCAAGAAGGGAATGAGATACAGTCTTGAGAATGAATCTAAGCGTTTCTTCACTCTACTTTGGGACAGAAAAAATATAGGAACAAATATTTTGTTTCATAGTGTTTTAATAGTACATATCCTTGTGTACGGTATTTTGAGCTGGGGACTTCCAGGTCCATGGTTCCGAGAGACCATGTGGCTACCAAGCTTAGTGCCACCAAGTCTGCTCGGGTCCCGGACATGAAAGCCTCAGAGGTTGCCAAGGTGTGAAAGCCATTTGGGCACCGGGGCTGGGCTCAAGTACTCACGTCTTGGGATGAATGTGAGTCCCCGGACCACTATTTGTCCAAACAAAACTGTGAGGAGCCAAACCCAGTGGGTGGCTTCTGACTGACAAGTTGGCGCATGCCCGTGTCAGAATTCGAATCCGTGCTTGCCCGGCTTAGATAGACTGGCAACGCTCTGATAGGCTGGTAGAATTTCTCCCACGCTCGGATTGGCTGGAGTATTTCATGAATGAAGCTGAAATACTATAAGAAAGCCAGCAGCCAATCCATTCGTGAGATTTTAAGCGCCAAGACAGCAGCGGCAAATTCAAAATCACCAAAAGATGCTCAGAGAGAAATACCGGCTTCAGAAATTTCAAGGCAAGATATTTTCCCACTTTTCGGGGCCAAGTTCTGAGAATAGAACGTAGCGGTCGCGCCTGGTTTTGCAAGCCGAAAAGAGTACCAGGACGTTTGGTACTATCTCCCTGTCAAGGGATTTTGGCAGCTCCGGAGCAGATTCAGCGGTGGCGTCAGGAGCTTCAGGCCGATTTGAGTTCCAGGACATTTCAGGACAAGTCCCGGTCAACCTAAAGACTTTGTTTTACCTCTTATTTCACCTAGGAAAGGCTAGTTGTTTAGTCCAGACCCCCAGTAAGTGTGTTTTCTCTTGTATTTTGTAATCCACCGTGTGCACGTCTGTTTCAATGAAATAAATGACAATTTGTTTTACTAACTTGTTTTGCTCAGTGAATGATCCCGGTAAAAAGGTGTAAGTACCTGGCCTCCCGTGGCACCGATACTTGCAGGCGATAGTGTAGTGTACTCAACTGTCAGGATTAACGGGATATACAAAACATAGTGCTACATTTCTTATCTCCTTTCACAGTGAACTCTTACAGTAACTGGTTAAGTTTGTTAGCCAATGTATGTGTAGATGACCTACAGTACAATGAAAGAGTTGGTGGAATATTTGTCAGCACATTAGATTGCAATCTGTTTTTGGCAGTGATAGAATATAAAGTAGTGGTACTGTGATTGATTCCAACAAATGATAAATATAAACTAAGGTCTTCTGAGATAAAGGCCTGAGATGCCGATCACTTGCTCTGGTCCGCTTGAAATAAGACACCCTCCTTTAAGTGGATAAATGTTCACGGGTTTATTTTAACAATCACATCCCAAAAAACTGCCGCTAGCCAATTACCTCATAACTCATAACAAACCGTAAGTTCTGGCCAAACCAGGGGGTAGATCACCAGCAACTATTTATTCAGCTGACCCCCCCCCCCCCCCTTTGCTCAGAATGATTTACTAGCAGTCCCCCTCTGGCTGCTTAGGCCTTGTGATTTGGGCAGAGCTTGCCCAATCATACAGCCGACACCTCCAGTTTACCAATCTTTCCTTGGGACTAACCATGGGTCCGTTCGTACAGTAAGCGCCTTCTTCTTTGTATTTCCCCGGCTTCCTTAAGCCGGCTGGTGTGGCGCTGCTGTTGCTGCTGTTGCTGCTGTTCCTGTGATGACAAATTCTATATTCACATAACTTGAAAACAATATCCGTTAAACATACACCAAGGATGGGTGAGAGGGGTACTTTCTCCAAATGTTTCTGTCCTGCTGTCCCCGCTCCCCAAGCCAAATACCCCTAGCTTGCCTTCATCAGCACCTACAAATCACACCTGGCTATACATGCAGGTGCAACCTGCCAGATTAGATTACCTGTCCCTCCAAAATGAAAGTGAGCAAATAATGTAAGCCAACAAGTTACTATAGGTGCGGCTCCTCGGACTGTGCAGGTAACATACCATTCTAAATACAATGCTGTTTCAGGAGTAGTGCTGTAGATAACTGGCAGAGAGATAACATCTGATTCTATGATCTTGGTTTTGATTTATGAGGCTATAATGTAGCCTGCAGCAGATGTTGGGCTCCCTCCTGTCTGACAAGGCTCTTGTTCCTCGTCTTCTGTGTCAGGACCTGGCTTCGGGGAAGACTCGTGATGGCTTTTTAATTTGAACGCTGTGGCTATAATGAAGAGATTTTAAACCAACACATACTGTATGTTGCAGAGGTGATTTTCTGTTTAGTAGACTCAGATTGCAGGGATCTTGCTCCTATAAAATACAGATGAGTTGAGATCTGGAGAGCCATGGGGAAGTAGCCACAGTACCTCAGGAGTCAGAGGGATTGGAATTGGTTCTGACCCACGTTTCCATGATCAAATAATGCCTGGCCTAATGAAAAGGTAAGGGTGTCATTCATTACGGTTAGGAGAAAATAACCACTGAAGAAATGGTTCTCATAGTGCTTAAAAGGCCCATTTCTCTTGTGGGGAGAGATATTTAAAAAATGATATGCATGTATTCGGGTATATTTAAATATATGTACAAATTAGATACGTCATAATCTCATATGCATAATTCTGCTTCTTTTTTTTATAAGACACTCGGGGACATTTGTGCGAATGTTTACTTTTTTGTTTTTTTACAAAATGCTCATTAGCGTCAAAGGTGGAGAATTCAGCTGGGGTGACAAACTAGTGCTAAAGCTTTGCACATCCCTACCTCTGATCTGGAACGATTTAGTTTCTCTGCCGTTGCTGCATTTCACATCCTGCACACACCCAGAGACCCCCAAAATTATTCCAAAACAAACACCTATTTATGTCATAAATTAAACTAGTAGAGAATAGAAAAAACGAGTGGAGCCCAAATAGCATTGGGCTAAGCTAGTGTTTTCTATTCTCTACTAGTTTCATCTATGATATCACTAGGTCTTCGTTTCGGCGCCATTTGTGGGGTCACTGGGTGTAAGTATATTTCTGCTCGGCCTTCACATATTTTTCTGCTCTTGAGAAACTCTTGTCTGAGCCGGAATGTCGAGTAATAAAGACTACTTTTGTTTCCTGTCCTCGTTCTTCAACTTACTATTGTGTACCTTGCTAAATATGGACGGTATGCGTCCTGCATTAGAACAAGAAAGCTTGAAGTGAGTGCTCTATTCTAGCTTTAGTAGCAAAAGTAGACTCCGTCAGATTGCAATCTTACGATACACAAGCTGTGCGCTGTATACAGCTGATCGTAGGCTCATTGGCATCCACGAGCGTGCTGAAGTCAATAGCCTGTATCATCCGGGTCCCTACGCGTTTCATCAACACGTGACTTTGTGAGAGGACGTGTGGTATAATTGTGGATGGAAGATATATAGAGCCTGATTTTATAAAAATTCTACCTGTCCTAACGAAGAGTTAAAAGCCCAGGCAAGTCAGTTGCAGATCACCTCGGCCTAATTAATAGGGTTTAAAAAAAGGCCAGACGGGGCCACTTCTTCCCCTTTCCCCTATTCCAGCTAAGAGGGCTGGACGCTATAAACAGACACGGCCACCCAAAGGTAGCTAGAGAACTTCTTTCTAGTTAGTGCTCAGATAGAGCAAGGATTTATTTGGATTATTTTGTTTATCTTGTTGCACTTACTGAAGTGTTAAAGCAAATAACACAACACCAGAGCTGGATCTGTCCTGTGTTGCGGTTTACCCTTGAAGACGGTGAGTTTAAGGATCCCACACAAAAACCCTTCAGCCAAAAGGGTAATTTGATATACACAAACACACATATAAATGTAATGTAATGCAAAGCAAGAAGGGACATTGCAGCCATAAGTAGAAGCTTCTCAACGCCCCCTCCAGTTAGCTTCTTAATGCCGGCATACTGTCCTTCTCTACTCCTCTCCTTACACGGGGAAAGAGTGATTAGCACGATCATTAGGCATCTCAGGGAGTGAGAAGAGGCTATGATCCATACCAGCAACACCTCCCCTCGCTCTGCGCTGGGGAGAGGGAGAGAATGAACTGCTGAGTTGGCAAGTAGTTGAGAGCCACAGGGGAAGCCCCCCCGACTATCTGTTGTACACAAATATTTTACCTAGCTTGACAAAATCTTGGAGCTTTGGTGTTTGGAGCTAGTTCAGAATCTTATTGTTGACGGCTACTGTATATACCGTACAATGTAAGTCGAAGCATCCTATACAGTCTTTATTGTTCATGCTGAATCTTGGTACGATTGCAGAATGTTTGCAGGATCATGGGATCTATCTCAAAACAGCAATCCATATACACATTCTGCAGACCTTACCATTACAAGCAATGAGTAGACAATGTATAGACAAAACGTTATCTTCCAAAATTGTGCTTCTATTATGGATGGTTTGGTATTTGTAGTGTTATTTTAAGAATTCACAATATCTAGGAACACATATCATAGTTATGTAGTTATATAGCAGATGAGGTTGAATAAAGACGTATGTCCATCAAGTTCAACCTATATCATCTGTTACATGTATTTAATGTAATGTACCCATGCTTCAGTGGTTTTCAATCTGTTACCAGGGGTTCCCTATGAACAATCTGGCCAGGGACATTTTCAATGTAAGATTTTATATTTAAAATGGTTAACAAATGCTACACTGTAATACTTGAATAGATGCATATGAAGCCAGGTTCCCCTTACTTCAATGAGGCTGCGGGGAAGGGGGAGGCTGCGGAGGCGCACGGGTGCCGCTGGCGAGGCATGCGGACATCCGACTGGGTCGCCGGAGCTCCGCGGCGTACCCGATCAGCGAGGGCCGCCATTGCTGTTGCGCACGCATGCGCATTGAGAGTTGCGGTGGCCAATAGAGACAGGCTCCGCGGGGGGACTACATGTCCCAGCAGCCACAGGGGCCACTTTCACCTGCTGTAGAACAGTCAATAGGACTGAATAAGCAGAAGCATGAGAGAGGATACATTTGGCATGCTTGGCACCATGCTTCAGTCAGAAGGGGAGCGGCAACACACCGGGTAGTGACCAGGGAGCAGTGCTTCCCTGGACTAGGCCTAGAGTTGCCCCACAAGCCCCGACCATCCTCAGCTTGTGGCTGCTACAGGGAAGGCCCAAGATAGAGACACTTTCTGCTAGCAGCACTAGTATCAGGTGCCAGTGAGTAGATGCTGCGCGGTGCGCGAGGTCTGCAGTCTGGGACCAGACCCAGGCCTATACTAAAAGCCTCTTATGGTGAGACCCTCCAGCGGGAGTCCAGACCCAGGCCTATACTAAAAGCCTCTTATGGTGAGACCCTCCAGCGGGAGTCCAGACCCAGGCCTATACTAAAAGCCTCTTATGGTGACACCCTCCAGCGGGAGTCCAGACCCAGGCCTATACTAAAAGCCTCTTATGGTGAGACCCTCCAGCGGGAGTCCAGACCCAGGCCTATACTAAAAGCCTCTTATGGTGAGACCCTCCAGCGGGAGTTCACCCCATGCAGAGGCGGATGCCTTCGAAGGACAGACCGGACCAGATTACATCAGTGGATCAGACTGATCCTTTGTGATAGAGGGCGGTACCCGGGTACAGGAGTGCCCGGGAAGGTACCATCTAAGTGCACCAACAGTTCTCAGGGGTAGCTCTACTCCCTACATTTTGGGTGGGGATTGACATTGTGGGACGGACACTGGTGCCCCTGCACCCCAAGTACTGTGGGGATATTCCCCGGGGTTGCTATTGTGTTATAAAGTTGCACTGTGTTGATCCTATGTTCAGTAAATATTCCTTTATAGTACCAAGCGTGTATATTTACTGCTGTATTGTCTTGGGGAGGGGCTATCCCACTGCGGGATCCTGATCCTTCCCAGGTGGAGGCGCTGTGTGTAAGTGAACAAGGTCACCGCAGGCTCCCTGCAGCGGAGGATCAGGCCTCCTGTAAGCCACTCAGGTAATGCACCACAGGTAGTTTCCCTCAGCACGGGGGGAAAGGGAGCTACACATATAAACACATAGGAAGCTGTTACTTTGTGAAGAAAGAGAAGTCCTACCACAGCAATAGTATTTTTACATATATAGGATGTTCCAATAAGTAACAATACATTCTGCGTTTCATTAGGTCACACAGAACATTCTGAACCATTTCTGCAGGCCTCGAGTGCTACTGAGTGTCATGTCTTGAATAACAGAGTCATATTCTTTTTATTAACCGCTTTGGCATTGACATGACAGACATTTTGTGGGAAACAGTTAGTACACTGAACAAGTTACTTGAACGGATGTCTTTACCTCATAAAGAGACTTAGACATTTCATTGTAAATGTAGAAAAATGATTGTTGGTAGAATGGAACTGAAAATCTTTTGTGTGAAGTTCATTTTATAGAGTAAAAGAATAAGATCTCTTTCACTCCGTGAGTACATGTTCTGTGGGTAAACAGAACTTTCAATTCCAATATTGTCAGTCCAGAATCTTTTACAAACACAGCATTTACTACAACACAATGTAACCCTCCTTGCCCGGCTTTAAAGAAGTGTACATCAAATGTACTACATACATTGCAATGCTCAGTCTCTCAGACCTGGTCAGGGTGCTGGGTCAGTGCAGGCTCGGCTCAGTCTCTCAGACCTGGTCAGGGTGCTGGGTCAGCGCAGGCTGGGCTCAGTCTCTCAGACCTGGTCAGGGTGCTGGGTCAGCGCAGGCTGGGCTCAGTCTCTCAGACCTGGTCAGGGTGCTGGGTCGGTGCAGGGTGGGCTCAGTCTCTCATACCTGGTCAGGGTGCTGGGTCAGTGCAGGCTGGGCTCAGTCTCTCAGACCTGGTCAGGGTGCTGGGTCAGTGCAGGCTGGGCTCAGTCTCTCAGACCTGGTCAGGGTGCTGGGTCAGTGCAGGCTGGGCTCAGTCTCTCAGACCTGGTCAGGGTGCTGTGTCAGTGCAGGCTGGGCTCAGTCTCTCAGACCTGGTCAGGGTGCTGGGTGAGTGCAGGCTGGGATCAGTCTCTCAGACCTGGTCAGGGTGCTGGGTCAGTGCAGGCTGGGCTCAGTCTCTCAGACCTGGTCAGGGTGCAGGCTGGGCTCAGTCTCTCAGACCTGGTCAGGGTGCTGGGTCAGTGCAGGCTGGGCTCAGTCTCTCAGACCTGGTCAGGTTGCTGGGTCAGTGCAGGCTGGGCTCAGTCTCTCAGACCTGGTCAGGGTGCTGGGTCAGTGCAGGCTGGGCTCAGTCTCTCAGACCTGGTCAGGGTGCTGGGTCAGTGCAGGCTGGGCTCAGTCTCTCAGACCTGGTCAGGGTGCTGGGTCGGTGCAGGCTGGGCTCAGTCTCTCAGACCGTCAGGGTGCTGGGTCAGTGCAGGCTGGGCTCAGTCTCTTAGACCTGGTCAAGGTGCAGGCTGGACTCAGTCTCTCAGACCTGGTCAGGGTGCTGGGTCAGTGCAGGCTGGGCTCAGTCTCTCAGACCTGGTCAAGGTGCAGGCTGGACTCAGTCTCTCAGACCTGGTCAGGGTGCTGGGTCGGTGCAGGCTGGGCTCAGTCTCTCAGACCTGGTCAGGGTGCTGGGTCAGTGCAGGCTGGGCTCAGTCTCTCAGACCTGGTCAAGGTGCAGGCTGGACTCAGTCTCTCAGACCTGGTCAGGGTGCTGGGTCGGTGCAGGCTGGGCGTAAATATACAGATAGAATAAGGATGGGCGCCAGGAACTTTTGTAGTACAAAAAAGAGCTTTATTCATATCCATTTATAAGGCTCGCCAAATAAAGACAGACTTCCCATTAGACATGTTAACTGGTGGCAAATCATAAAGTTGCTCTCTGCTTCTTCCCCTATTAGCTCTCACTCTTACACTGGGGAGGTACTCTCCTGCATAACTTCCATAGTGCCCCATCTGAAGTGGGCCTCCATTGGGAATACACTCTGCTCCCTGGGATAAGTATCCCATTAAAATGTTCTGCATACCTTGTCCATGCATATTGGATCAGGAGTTTGCTAAGCACATTCCGGCCGAGCCGATCCAATTATACTCCGGGGTTACTACTCTGAGAACTCCTGCTAAGAACATACTTACTCCTCTTCCAGCATTAGAACAATCTTGGGCCATTACTATAGGTGCTAACTACAATATATAGGGCACGTTCCATAACTGAAATAATAAATAGGGACAACACTCTTAATTTACATAACTATACACTAAAACATATTTACAGAACTCAGTGAGGCGCTCTGCCAGAACTTCAAGGAACCTGCTTCTAGAACATTGGGTGGAGCTATATATACCCTTCTATTTCCCTATGGTGACATCACTGGTCACAAGACTTACAAGGGAGGGGCTATCCCTTCTGCACAGTCATCCCACATCACATGATGGGGAGGGGCAATACCAGAGTGATCCCACCCGGTTTACCCATTAATGCCGTTAACCCCTTAAATTAATTAGTAGTCCCCAAAGGTTTGACTACAAAAATATGTATGTATTATGAGTGTATTGACTCCGATAAGCTGCAACCTAATCAGCAGATGTTAAACTGAAATCCAGCCTTATCTTTTTGCAATAAAGTTGCGATAACTTTTCATGGCACTGGAACACTAATGGATTTCCTTTTTACATGAATGCTGTTTTTTTTAAATATGAGCATATCATTTATTAAACTTCTTAAAACACTTTCCTGCAAGTGTCACAAACAGTTGAATGCTGAATACTACTTTTTTGAGCAGTTCTTCTCACTAAGGGATGTGTTGGTTAAGTGTATGTTTACTTATTATAGGAAGCGGAATGTGTCCGGTCAGTATATATGCGTTCCTATACTAAGTACAGTAAGTCCTCGTTTTACGACGCTTCGCTTTACGACGAATGGCTTATCCGACGCTGTCCAATGCATCCTTATGGCCGGTTTTACGACGCCAAAATGACTTATCCGACGCTTTGCAAAGTTGCAACTTTATGTCAATCAGAAAGCTGCAGTCAGGGAAATCATCCAGATCAGTCTGTGTGAGGGTTTAGTGGGGTATTTATGCCTTTAAACATGTCTAACAGTTTTATTATACAGTTCTGGATTCAATAAATAGAATCTTTACATCATAATGTATGTGTGTGCAGCATAATCTTATTGTTTGAGTAAAATATTTTGTGTATTTTAGCATTAAAAATGCCTTCAGGAACGGAACGTTTCATTTAAACAGTGTTCCTATGGGAAAACGGGTTTCGCTTTACAACGTTTCGCTATCCGACGCCATTTTGAGTAACGCATTGCGTCGGATAACCGAGGACTGCCTGTACTACAGCTATTCCCTGTGCTTCTTTACATGTAATGACTACTGAATAAATAATACTTGGCATCGTTGTAATTTTAATAAAAATATAAACTGTCATTTTCTTCCGATCACTAATACAAGAAATGTTCTAAATATGCATGACTCTATATTATCCATTTCCGAGATATTTGTACGTACCAATGCAGCTCTATAAATGAACATTTGTGTTGAGGTGAGAGAAAGACACTGCTTCTGGTGCCTTAAGGGGCATTAGTTGTTTAGTATACAACCCCTTAAATTTGTGAAGTGAATCCATTTAAAGCAATACAAAGAATGATTGCATACTTCCAAGGGAATATACCTTCAAAAACCCTTAAAGGAGATCTAAAAACTATTAGTGAGGCTGTCCAAAAATTATTACTGTTTATCCCTATTGCCAAAAAGTAGTACCCTCAGACCATCAATACATAAATCTCAACTGTGAAGAAGCACTCACCTGTTGGTTATCGCTGTGGTTTATAAGGCAGAAAACAGAACATAAACAAATTCTGCCATTTCTCTTGCAACCCTGAATTTGCTGCGTGCTGTTGTCATTATAGAGATTACTATAGATAAGTCTTTTATATAAGTCTCCTAAAAGTTAAGCTATTGATATTAAAAATGTTTGGCTTATAGTCATACTGAAAAAAGTACTGTGAATTTCAATAGTATTGGAGTACGTTAAAATAGGTAACTGAATAATGTACCATAAATACATTAGATCTTAATTATAGATACAGGACGACAGTCTTTAGCTTTTTTGAAATTTTGATCCTTAATATGTTAATTGGCAAATATTGGTAGACTGCATTACAACAATACAGGTTATATGCCTCTCTTATAGTTATCGTTTTACATTTCTCATCACAATCAGTAGGCATAACATCCATTTAGTAAGAGGATCGATGTTTATGGATATAGGTGGCAAAATGACAAAACCAGACCAGGGATTTTTAGATACCCATAAAGTCACATGTGAATAAATAATCTACTAAACACGCTAAGTAAATAAGGGACACATGAAGAGTATTAATTATGTCGTCATTATACCATGAGTCAAGTATAGAAAGATACCCTTAAATGTACATTTTCAATCTAATTCAGCTGCATTCAAAATATATAATTGATGTGTTTATATATATATATGGGGGGAGATTGTAGAACATGGCAATATATTTAGTTCAGGGAAAAGATTTAATCAGACAGGTAAAGTAACGTTACAATAGTGACACTGACTGTGTGCATATTATTTTGTACAGGTGCTTTATATGGTACTGCACCAATCAGCACAGCAAAGCCAGGATGTCTTCCTTTTCCATCAAGGCAAGGACTGTGAAACAATGTGCAAGCATCGGTCTTCAGAGGGCAGCCGGTCAGAACACATCAGCAGCTGTAGTGAGCAGAACTGAGGCGGAGAAACAGAAGGCAGTCATACCAAAATACATCCGAGGTCTAAAGCTGTCTGTATGACTAAAGGAGAGTGAGGCCAGAACCCAAGGAAACCCCAGGGGCAGAGGAACAAGCAGATTGACTCTCAGTGACTCATTTAGCTTCTGGATTGGACAGAAGCTGTCCCCTGCTGGCACTTTGGCTTAGTATTAATAGGGCACACACTAGCCTGAGTAGCTTAAAATAATTATATGGAGAAATCCTCAAAACTGCTCGCCATCCAAATATCTCCTTTGTGTGGATATAGACTGAACAAATTACATTTACATTATTAAAAATGAAATCATTGGATTTACCTCAATTTTGTTTTAAGCAGGAAACTGGACACAATTCAAATGTTGTATAGCTAATGGCCTATTCAGCGTGTAAATGCTGTGAATACTCATGTATGTCTGTTCAGAAATGTAGCTTCACTCTATTCTCAACGACAAAGATTGATGTATCACTACGTATTATTTTAACGTCACTTGTTTTTAATTCTGAGAGGTAAAAACGAAGTATATTTCCTTCCCGTGTGGAGGGCGCACATTGAGCTGACCAGCAGTAATGGGATTTAAAGATGGGAGATGCATATATAATAGAAATAATGCACTGATAACTGGAGCTGTAATAATGTAGTCACAATGGTTCACCTGATTCTATACATTACACACACAATTCCAATGCAAATCCTTTCAATTTTCACAAGGAAGGTTAAATTCATAGTAACATTTTTAGGCATCACTGCTGGTGGTCTGAAGCTATAATTATTGCAGACCAAAAATTGCATATTTTTACATATATGTTTGGATATATAATCATAATTCATACAAATTAAATCTGTATTAGTTTTAAGGAGGAGTAGTTTTTAAGCAATCATTTTATGAAGTTTAACAGTCTGTTTAAGGTTAGACAAACATGAAGTTCCTCTACAGAAAAGCCTCAAAAATATGACACACTGGATCACAATAAATCTATAACCATTTATTTATCTGATATATAAATAAACATAAAAACAGACATATTTTAAACTACTGTAGTAGGCAGACTAATAGGTAAGTGTCTACCACCCAAGCGTGTGTCAATCAACCTCAGCCCAGCATCCTCATATGCCTCAAACCAGATAGTAATGGTGCTTCCTGCTACACCCAACACACATTTCACATCATATGGTTCTTCACGCCTCTGTTGAAGCCAAGTGATGCAAAACGTGCGTTGGGCATAGCCAAAATGCTGTGGCCATCATGACCTAGTTTGAGGTGTAACAGGATGCTAAACATATGTCGATTGACCTCTGCAACCAGTGACCACTGTTGGGTTTGAACCAGAGACTTGTGTCCCTATCTTAAAAATATGGTCAATCTTTTTCCATTATTAGATATAACCTGTACAATAGATTATTCTTTGGTGCCCAGGTTTCCAATGATAGCAGGTGGGAAGGTATGTGTCCCCTACTGCTAAGGATATAAATACTTACATACATATTTGGGTGGGAAGATACATACCTATTATTCTTGATTGGTATCTACCATGGTCATTTTTAATTGTCAGTATCTGTTTTATGTTTATTTGTACATTGGATGAATAAATTGATGCATTTTCTACTGATCTTTTGTGCCATATTACTGAGGGTTCATTTGCCTCGTCTTGTTTGTATATTTTGTTTGTGAATTTTCTCTCTTGAGCACCACTGATAATAATATATAATACTATTGTACTATTACTCAGTTAGGATCACCAAGATCATTGCAATATCACAGTGAATATAAGAGGTGGGTGTAAAATATCATGTGTATACATTTCTTATTATTAACTGCTTCAGTACTGAAGGAGCTAGAAATGCATTTTAGGGAAATGTAATTCTTGCCCATTCATCGTCATAACATTTTAAGTTATTCAAGATATTCCAAAAGTATTAAATGCTATATTTCACTTTTTATTTTTAATTCTGTATATATAAAGATTGAGCATTTATAAGCCAATAAATGATGGAATTGTTGATATTTGCCTCCTCATTCAGGGCCGCCGAGAGGGGGGACAGCCAGGGCTGGTGTCTGCGGGGGTCCGCTGGCTGGGGGGCCCGTCTGGCCGGCGCTGCAACTTTCCCCCGAGCTCTGGCCAGGCCCTGCTGCCGGTCACGTCCGGGCACCGGCTCTCAGCTGCCTGCAGGACCTTTCCTCTCTCTGTCCCACACTGCAGAGCTTCCACTGCCGGCGCGCAATGGGGCTCTGACGTCAGAGCGCCAGATGTATGCTTGGCCCAGCTTCCGTGCACTTACGTCAGAGCCGGCGTGCGTCGGCAGCGAAAGCTCGGTGGCGTGGGAATGAGAGGAAAGGTCATGCAGGCAGCTGAGAGTCAGGGCTCGGCCGCGACCGGCAGCAGGGCCTGGCCAGAGGTCGGGGGGAATTTGCAGCAGACCCCCACAGACACTGGGCCTGGCTTGACCCAAGGTAAGTCTATATTTTTCTATGTATTGGGGGGCTTCGGTATATTTTTCTATGTATTGGGGGGCTTGGGTATATTTTTCTATGTATTGGGGGGCTTGGCGGAATTTTTCTATGTATTGGGGGGCTTGGGGGAATTTTTCTATGTATTGGGGGGCTTGGGGGTATTGTTATATGTATGGGGGGCTTGGGGGAATTTGTATATGTATTGGGGGGCTTTGGGGTATTTGTATATGTATTGGGGGCATGTGTATATGTATTGGGGGATTGGGGGGATTTTTTATATATATTGGGGGGATTTTTATATGGGGTTGGGTATTTTTTATATGTATTGGTGAGGGTTGTTTTTTTTATATGTATTGTTTTATTTTTTTAATGGATTGGGCTCTTTTGTAGATGTATTGAGGTATTTTTTTAGATGCATTGGGGTCTTTTTTATATGTATTTGGGTGGGTTTTATGAATTGTTTTCTTTTATATTTATTGTTTAATATATATGTAGCCATGCCATCTGTGGCTACTAGTTTGTTCCCTCCTGGCAGTAAGTCCTGGTACAAGCAGGAGTTGTTATGGGGTTTTCCCCCTCCGAGGAGCTGCATTTGAGTGACAGCGGGATGTGGTGACATCAGGCCTGGGCATGACCAATCATGAGCCGGACCTGGTGCCCTCCTCCTGGCAGTACTTAAAGGCAGGACTGCCCTAAATTTAGTAGTGTCCTTCCCCACTGAGGAGTGCAGGTCACACAACTGGGAGCCTGAGATTGGGGCCTTACCATGTGCTCCTCCCTCAGGGGGAGAGTGAGTGTGGACCATACCTCTGCCTCCGTTAGGGAGGTAGGGAAGAGCTAGGATGGCTGCGGGTGCCCTTGGCCTGCAGCGGCGGTCCAGGGACCATCATTCAGCGAGAGTACTGCATCGGGCAGAAGCCTGCCGTGTAACTGGGCTATACAGAAGACAATAAACCGTTCCTGTTGTTATACCTCCTGTATGGTGCGTGACCTTACGGGGGGAGAGAGGTAATAAGTTCTACCGTGGGAGATCACCTTCAGTTCCTAGAGCCTACGGCAGATGGAGGCACTGCACTGCTAAAGAGATATGTGGGGTATGAACCCCAAAAGCCTGATCCTGTGTCCCCACTAACATTGGTGGACGACACAGCCCTCCTGTTGCCAGCAGGTATATGCACCATACACCGTAGTAATGGACAAATCTCCCACTGGGAGATTTATGTATATGTATATATATATGTGTGTGTGTGTGTGTGTGTGTGTATATGTATGTATGTATGTGTGTGTGTGTGTGTGTATATGTATGTATGTATGGGGGGCTATATGTATTGTTTTTTTTAATATGTATTGGGTAGGTGGGTCTTTTGTATGTATTTAGGGGCTGGGGGAGGTTGTATATATTTGGGTGGGGATATTTTTTGTATGTCACGTGACACGGGACATTTACATGCATAGGAGATACCGGCACCCTATAACGGGGCCTGTATCTCAGGAAGCAGGGGGTCACTGGACCTGAAATCATCACGGTTCTGCTCCGGACAACCACTGCTCATCTACACTAGTAATAAAATGTAAATTAAAATATGTAGTAAGCACCAATACACAACCCACACCCTGTGCCCCTACATAAAACCATTATTTATTTATTTGAACACATGATTGATAACATAGGCCCGCGGGGGTCCTCAGGTGGTCCCCGATGGCCTGCGGTACCATTCGTGTTGTAAAAATAAATAAAGTTGGCCTACATTTCAATACATAAACCACCCTCCCAGCTCCCCCCCCCCCCCCAAACATACAGTACAGTAATGTGCAAACTAACTATTATTCTGATATGGATATTAGATCATTTGCCCATTATTAAACAAAACAGTAGCCAGGCAGCATATATAAAGTAAATAAAAACCGTTCAACTTACCCCTGCAATCATGAAGGGCGTCCTCGTCAGCATACTGCAGTGCCATGTCCTCCGATTCCAGCAATAATACATTAAAAATACAATCTAATGGCCCCTAAACCCTTAATCAACTTAGCGGTTAATAACCGCTATAGTAATTAAGGGGTTAACCCACCCTCCCCCATACCCACCCGGGAGGCCTAACCACGCACCATGTACCCCGGATCCACCATACCCACCCTGTACCCATTGATTGGCATAGTAGTACATTATACCCATACAATATGGGCAAGATAAGCTACTATAGCAGTCAATGGTCAATGGTCAATGGTCAAACATATACAATAAGCACCTAAACCCCCAGAAACAAAAATTAAAAGCACTAACCAACCAAGCAATTACCTAAATAAAACCACTAGCCAATCAATTAAAGAAATAAGTCCCTGGCATCAATCCGATGCAGGAAAAATGCATTTTTTTTTCTAAGTGCCGTCTCGCCGCTTATCGGCAGCTTCTCACCACCTTCATGCCAACTTTTTCTGGCGGGACGATTTGGAGAGGAAATCTCAAGTCTAGAGCGGCGATCAGCCTCGATACTAGAATTGAGCGAGTTTCACAAACAGATGATAAGTGGCTTATCACTGCGCGCTAGGCGATTTGTTTTTTTTCTCGGCAACAAAAACGGCGGTTTCTTCTCTTTTCGCAGGCTTATTGGGGTCTACTGAATCGCTGTAGACTTTTTTGGCGATAAGTGGCTTATCGCTGTATATTGCATGAGGCCCATAGTCTGCGAGAGAGATAGCGAGAGAGGGAGAAAGGGTAGTACTGTGAAATTACATTTAAACTACTTTTAACACTAACTAGACAAGCCACACATATAGGAGAGACCGGTGAGTTACTGACCACAGGCAAACACAGTTTTCAAAAATTGAACTTATTCGGGATGCACATTGATACACTGACAACCAAGACCTATGCCAAACTAGGGGTACTTTACAGGAACAAATCCTCCCTAAGTCTCCTGGTCAGAAAGCGTATCGCACAGCATATGCTAATGCCAATTATTGACTATGGAGACATAGTATATGGCTCGGCTCCTCAAACCCACCTTAGCAAACTTGACACCCTCTACAATTCAATTTGTCGTTTTGTTCTCCAATGCAACTACAACACACATCACTGCGAAATGCTCAAAGAACTAGATTGGTCATCACTAGAGTCTAGGCGCAGAGTTCACCTTTCCTGTCTCACCCTCAAATACTTTCTGGGCAAGCTACCCAGCTACCTGAATAAGCTCCTCACCCCTACCACATGCAGCACCTATCACCTGAGATCAGACTCCAAAAGACTGTTCATGGTCCCAAGGCTCAACAAAGTATCCGGACGTTCCTCCTTCTCCTTCCGTGCACCCCCAAACTGGAACAATCTACCAGAGACTCTCATATCCGCCACCAGTCTAAGTTCTTTCAAATCTAAGGCTGTCTCACACTTTAATCTGGTCTGTAACTGTTTCATACGCTCATAACATATATTTTCTTTAACTGTGCATGCAATGTCTTGTATATAAGGTATACCCTGCTCATTATGTAACTGTATTTGTAACCATGTATTATTTGTTTTACTCTGTGCCCAGGACATACCTGAAAACGAGATGGAACTCTCAATGTATTACTTCCTGGTAAAATATTTTATAAATAAATAAATAAATATAGGGAAAACCAACACACCATGTATTACATGTCCGTCCTGGCCAGGTGAAACCGCCTTCATCCTCAGTTGGACAGAGGGACTTAAAATTATAGTTTAGGAATGACTATATAGTAGTGCATTTACTGCTACAGTCTATATACAGTAATCATATATCATTAAGTAAGGCCATACCGAGACCCTTTACTAGTTTAAGAGAATTGGATACAGGCAGTCCTCGCTTATCCAACGGAATCCGTTCTGGAAGTGAGTCCCATGTTAATCAGTGGCGGTGAGCGTTGGATAACCTAACGCATTCAAGCGTCGAAAAACGGCCCTCAGGGTTCAATTGTAAAGCGTTGGATATGCCATTCATTGTAAAGTGAAACGTTGGATAGCGAGGACTACCTGTAAATACAAAAGGGGAAATAGTATTCAAATACAATTGTATGAATAATCTTATTTACAGTAAGTTTTTATTTTATGGTCTTATAGGTGGAGTTAGAGTAAAACAATTATATTTTGTATAAATTCGGGTGTCTTGTTCTTGCGGTCTGAGTACTACGTCGCTTTGGCCATGCTGTTTGTTCTACGCTTTGCCTGGGTAGGAAGGAAGCAAAAATAATTAAGATTAAGGTAACAGGGACAACACCCAATCTTCCTCCGTACATGGTACTTTAAATGTATTTAATGTTTAATATAGGTCCAGGGTTGCTACAAAACTGAACAAAAAACTTTCTATAGACTCCTCCTGCATTAAGTTGTAGTGAAGATGTTTAGCTGATGAGCTCTTCCACCAGCCACAGAATTCTCTGCCTAGCTGGTAGACATGACCTGAGGTTGGCCTTCCACACCCACTGAACATACTTTTAGATAATGGCTGTTAAAATAGGCACCCAAAGCAACTCTTTGTCCCGGCTGTAAAATGTTTAAAGGAAATAGTAATGCTTTTTAATAAAGTTGCTTTTTATTGCCTGTTCCCCCTGTATAAAAGGAATGCTCAGTTTATTTTCCTCTTTTTTTTCACATTTATTGTATAACCTCCAGGGGGAATTACTAGGAACACTAGTTGTTTTCACCCTGCATGACAGCATTAAAATCAAGGGAAGGAGAAAAAGTGGTATTAAATGCTTACAACCAATTTCAGTTGGTTAAACAAATGCATGATGTGCGAAACTGACTTCCTGGAGTTTGCCAGACAAATAATTCACAAAGTTCAAACAAGAAATAACCTGTCCTATTTTGTGCATTTGTCTGACAAAGTTTCTACATATATTATTATTTCCTGTGTAACTACAGTACTTCACCATCATTCTTGATGTACTTTTAAGAGCAAAAGATATGACATTTTAAGCCGGGCACTCCTTGTATATACAGGCATACCCCGCTTTACGGACACTCACTTTAAGTACACTCGCGAGTAAGGACATATCGCCCAGTAGTCAAATGGCAGCTCACGCATGCGCCTGTCAGCACGTCCTGAACAGCAATACCGGCTCCCTACTCATACCGCAAGCGGGGAGACTATAGAGCCTGTTACAAATGCGTTACTTACATCCGTTATGCACGTGTATGAAGATTGCAGTACAGTACATGCATCAATAAGTGGAAAAAGGGAGTGCTTCACTTTAACTACATTTTCGCTTTACATACATGCTCCGGTCCCATTGCGTACGTTAATGCGGGGTATGCCTGTAGTTAATTCAGATCATTTATCGGCAGCATTGATCATTCCAAACTTAACATGGGGAGGCGTATGGACTGCCATATTATTTCAAATGTGTGTTACATCAATAATGTCAGTGTTAAAAAGTAATAGACACATTTTAAAAAATTAGCATCGTATGTCTGAAGACTTCACACTTTGAAATGACTTTGGATGCGTCCCTTGTGTTGAATACCTTATTGATGCAATTTAAATTAAAACTGAATTATGTCTATTTTTATTTAGAACTAGTACTAGTAAATATCAATATAATATTTTGCTCTAAAATGTCAGTTACCTTAGTATACAGGCCCCATAGTGTACTCTGCTTCTAACTTTCTATTCCAGCCAAAAAGAAGCAGTTTAAAACAAATTATTTAGGGTTAAGGATGTTCTTTCAATTGGGGAGATTCACTGAGGTCTGTTGCGGGGTAAAACGCCCAATCCGGCGTTACCTGCTATTGACTTGAATAGTCTGGATCGGGCGTGTTAACTCACAACGGACCTCGCGGAATCTCCGTCCTGGTATTTTCTATGAATCCAGTCACGGGAACACTTATTAGTAATATGATAATGAGGAGGAAGATAATGGTCTAGTATGCAAATTGCTTTAACCTTTTCCCATTCATTGAGTCTTCTAGCAGCGATACTTTTTCTGCAGGTAGGGACACTCCAGTCACAATCCCTATATACTGTACATACAGTCACTGCTATTGTCTAGCCTTGGAGTTGCGTTAGACAAGGAACAGTGTTTGCCACTATAAGTGGTACAGTAGTTCAGGGTTCTAATAGATGTATTGTTCCTGGCCCTGGAGAAATGTAGATTCATTAGGTGATCACTTTAAAGGAACCGACACTTTACATTCTACTCATTGTGTTGGATATATCACAAATCAATGCCACAATGTCTAATCCTTCCATTTCCTGTGTTAGAAGCGAGTTCATTCTTCTCTAGCTTACGTGTACTACACATCTGTGTTAATTGCAAAGCTATGAAGGGACACTGCTGTTTCTCAGCCATTATATAGTGTTTGTGTATGTCTTAATGCAGGGGTGCGCAAACTGGGGGCGCAAGATTCTCTGCGGGGAGCACGGCGGTTACGGAGGCCCCAAGCGCTTCCCGAAAGCATTTAAATTAAATGCCGGGTGTAGAGGGAGAAAGGGGGTGGCCTGGTATTAAAGGGGTTGCACCCCATATGGCCATCCCCTGATCTCACCAGAGAGACAAGGGGTTAACTGGACTGCGGTCCAGGGATGAGGTTTGCACCTTGTTGTACCTTGAAAATGTATGTTCCCCTGTTCCCATGTTTCATTATAAGCATGTATTTTAATGTTTTAAAGTGCAGTTCTGTATCTCCAGTTCTGGAGGTTGCAGAGAGTTCATATTTGGCCAATATGTGGAGTCACTGTAGACATTAAAAACTGGCAAAGGTCGACCCACTGAGCTCACCAGAATGGAACTTATTAATATGAGTAGATATTAAAGTGTATATGTATTATATTTTGGATCTGTTCTGAAAATGCAGACGCCATTTGCTAGGCTAATAGGTCATGAAGGGCAGACGGCTGAGTAGCCTAAGTACGGTGATCAAAAAGTAACTGCCTTGATTGTTACCCAATGTCTAGGGATTAAGTATTAGTCAATCAACAAACTCTGCCAGTCTAATTGTTACCTGAGGGCATGGGTTAGTCTGTTAGTCTGTGTCTCCACATTAGAGAGTGGATACAGATAATTGTTCACCAATAGGCTGTGTTCAATGTTAAGAATAGGGTTGCACAGGTATATAAACTGTGTCAACCCTACAGTTTTTAGTTGTGCTGGAGTTGTGCTTCTGATTCCACCTGGAATATCACCGGATTGATGGAGAATTGCTAGCTGATACTTCTCCATTCCCCAACCCTAAGTAAGTGTTACCTTTTTGTCTGTTAATTGTACTATATTGATGTTTCACCTTTTTCAAGGAATAAATTATATTTTATTATATCTAAGCCTCGTTCAGTTCAACCCAGATATTTGGTGTTCATTATATCTTGTCATAAGCTACCGTAACACAGGGGGAGCGGCGAAGGCCTTTAACTACACTTACCTTGGCTACGCCTTAAGGGGCTTCTGGCGACACGTTGCCATGGCAATGCTGCTGGGTCAGGTGACGCCATGTTGTCATGGCGCACCCCTGTCTTAATGAAGCAGGAAATCAAGAGCGCAAATACTCCCCAAAAAATATGAAAAAAACAAGAGAATATAGTGCAATATTGTACAGCTAATTAATCGGTACAGTGACACGTCATAAGTATCTAACTCACAATTATGACGATAAATTGAGACTGTGCGGTTGTTCTGAGTCAGCAACTCAGGATAGGATTCTTCAAACAGACTTCCAGTTACATCCCTTAGGAGCAGGAATAGGTGCCCATGTGTACAGGACACAAATAGTGAAGTTTGTTTTTTTTATATAGAAAAATAAAGTTAATACACTTACAAAAGTGCTGTAGGTACAGGCAATTGGACAACCCTGGGTCAAATGGTAATAGAGGACTGCAACACCTTCCTGGTGTAAACACCTGTGGTGGCCACCCACAGAAAACGATGTCCAAGTCCATGTAGGGAAGAGAACCAGATAAAATTGGCACAGGATCCTCAGAATAGTTCACCATACACCTTGGGGGTCTCTAGTTTGCTCTGCACGCTCACCAGGCGTGTATTTTTGGCCTTCATGCTTTTTTATTGGGGTGACCATTGACTTCTATAGTGGCTTATCATGTCCATATTATATGGGTGTGATGTACCACTATGCAAATCAATGGGTAGAGGGTGGGTATAGGGGTCCCGGGGTGGGTGGTTAGGCCTCCCGGGTGGGTAGCGGGGGAAGGTGGGTTAACCACTTAATTACTATAGCGGTTATTAAACGCTAAGGTGATTAAGGGGTTAGGGGCCATTAAATTGTTTTGTTTCTTGTACTCTTGCTGGAATCGGAGGACAAGGACCTGGAATATGCAGGCGAGGAGGCCCATCATGATGGCAGGGTAATTTGAACGTTTTATTTATTTTATTAATGCTGGCTGGCTAATGTTTCATTTTATAATGGGCAAATGCACTATTATCGATATCTGGATAATAGTACATTTGCCCATTACTGTACTGTATGTGTTGGGGGGGGGGGGGGAGGATTTTGGGGGTAGAGGAGGTGGTGCTAGGGTTGTTGTGTGTATTTTTTATTTATTGTGGGTAGAGGGATTGGGTGAAGGGGGTAGTAGCCCCAAAGGTGGGTGTTTAGGCCTACCGGGTAGGTAGCGGGAGGGTTAACCCCTTCATTACCTTAGCAGTATTAACCGCTATGGTAATAAAGGGGTTAATTCCACCCGTAACCCCCCAAAAGGCCTAAACACCAACCAACAACAAATGCCACCTTCACCCACCCCCGCTACACACAAAAAACCTGGCAGCGGTAGTTAGACCCTTCATTGCCTTAGCAGTAAGCCGCTAAGGTAATGAAGTTGCCTGTAAATGCATTTTTATTGCATGGGATTCATGCCGGGGGTCTCCGGTGCTGATATTAATGGGTATCAGCTCCGGAGACTCCCGGCATCAATCCGAGGCAGAAAAAATGAATTTTTTTTTCGAAATCCCTCTCTCGCCGCCTTATCGGCAGCTTCTCACCACCTTCACGCCAACGTTTCCAGGCAGGAGGATTTTCAGAGGAAATCGCCATTCTAGAGCCTCGATTAGCCCCGATAACCTACTCAAGGCAACTAGCATTGCACGAAGGCGAGAAACGGCCAATAAGTGGCTTATCGCGGCTCAGCTGGCGATTTTATTTTTAATCGAGGCTTACTGAATAGCAGTAGGCCTTTAAGGCCTTAATAAGTGTCTTATCGAGGCTTATAGCATAGGCCCCATAATCTCCAAATAACTCCCCCTATTGCTCTATATAACCGCTCTGTATAACACCTCTCTTAGGCCTCGGGCATGGTGCCTCAGGCTGCACTCAGCCGCGCTCCTGCTCAGCCTCGCCTGCTCAAGCTGGTGCTTTTTTGCGTCCTGGCAGGCGAGGCAGTGAGCGCGCTTTGGGGGCGGGGTGGAGGCGGAGCGGAGGCGTGGCGGGAGACGGGGCTAGTCCCTCGTTCCCATTGGATGTTTGCAGTCACGTGACCGGACCTCCGCTCCGGAAAGCATGAAAACTTCATTTAATATGTCGGCTGCAATTCAGCACGCCTCCGCACGTGCCCGCTGAGGCCACACACATACAAGACGCAGGAGGTCAGTGTGCTGGCTCAGCACGCTATTTTTACTATGCCCGCGGCCTTACTCTCACTCTCTGTGAGGAACTCCCTCTCCCTGTGCTAATCTTTCTTCCCTTATCTCTCTTCCCTGTTACCCCCACTCTCTCTCTGTTCCAAGCCTTCTCTCTCTCTATCTCACTGTCCTCCCCCCTCACTACTCCCCCCTCTCTCACTGCTCCCCCCCTCTCTCACTGCTCCCCCCCTCACTGCACCCCTCTCTCACTGCTCCCCCCCTCTCTCACTGCTGCCCCCTTTCACTGCACCCCCCTCTCTCACTGCTCCCCCCTTTCACTGCACCCCCCTCTCTCACTGCTCCCCCCCCTCTCTCACTGCTCCCCCCCCTCTCTCACTGCTCCCCCCTTTCACTGCACCCCCCTCTCTCACTGCTCCCCCTCTCACTGCTCCCCCCCTCTCATTGCTCCTGTTTCTCTCACTGCTCCCCCTCTCACTGCTCCCCCCTCTCACTGTTCCTCCCCTCTCTCACTGCTCCCCCCTCTCACTGTTCCTCCTCTCTCACTGCTCCCCCCCCCTCTCTCACTCCTCCCCCCCCCTCTCTCACTCCTCCCCCCCCTCTCTCACTGCTCCCCCCCCCTCTCTCACTGCTCCCCCCCTCTCTCACTGCTCCCCCCCTCACTGCACCCCTCTCTCACTGCTCCCCCCCTCTCTCACTGCTGCCCCCTTTCACTGCACCCCCCTCTCTCACTGCTCCCCCCTTTCACTGCACCCCCCTCTCTCACTGCTCCCCCCCCTCTCTCACTGCTCCCCCTCTCTCACTGCTCCCCCCTTTCACTGCACCCCCCTCTCTCACTGCTCCCCCCTTTCACTGCTCCCCCCCCTCTCTCACTGCTCCCCCCCTCTCTCACTGCTCCCCCTCTCTCACTGCTCCCCCCTTTCACTGCACCCCCCTCTCTCACTGCTCCCCCCTCTCACTGCTCCCCCCCTCTCATTGCTCCTGTTTCTCTCACTGCTCCCCCTCTCACTGCTCCCCCTCTCACTGCTCCCCCCTCTCACTGTTCCTCCCCTCTCTCACTGCTCCCCCCTCTCACTGTTCCTCCTCTCTCACTGCTCCCCCCCCCCTCTCTCACTGCTCCCCCCCCTCTCTCACTCCTCCCCCCCCTCTCTCACTCCTCCCCCCCCTCTCTCACTCCTCCCCCCCCCTCTCTCACTGCTCCCCCCCTCTCTCACTGCTCCCCCCTCTCACTGCTCCCCCCCCTCTCATTGCTCCTGTTTCTCTCACTGCTCCCCCTCTCACTGCTCCCCCCTCTCACTGCTCCCCCCTCTCACTGTTCCTCCCCTCTCTCACTGCTCCCCCCTCTCACTGTTCCTCCTCTCTCACTGCTCCCCCCCCTCTCTCACTCCTCCCCCCCCCTCTCTCACTGCTCCCCCCCCTCTCCGCACATCGAATCATTAGGTTAACAAGCCTCCCGCAATGTCGCAAACAGTGTTTTACGCCTACTTCTGGCCAACTCTAAATTGGGGACTTACTATTATTAGCCCCTGCGCAATGAGTTAGCGCTATGACATCACTGTCGTTAGTCAACTCAAAATCGGTCCTAGGTTTTCTGCCTTCTCTGCTTCATCAGTTACAGCTGGATTTCTGCCTCTCGTATCCGCGGTGTTTCATAGCATGGTTAGTAGCCAATCTCAGAGAACACCAAGCACCTCTCCTCTTCCTTCTCCAGCACTCTGCTCTTCTCGGGGGGTGGGGGGGGAGGGGAGGGCTCTTCATACATGCAGACCTACTTTACTGGCCAAAGCTGTCTCATTAAATAAATTGCTAGCAAATCTGTCTCATTGACTCGCCTACATTTACAAGTGACAGCTGTTTCTTGAATCCATTTATTGTTTGCCCCAATTAAAAAAGGTTTGACCAGATACTATCCCTCTCTTCCAATTAATCGCAATGTGCCTGCCTCACAAATTGGGAAGTGCGGTTGTTTTGAAAATACATTTGCAAACATTTTAACATTTTAACAATTGCGCATTCCAATGGTTTTTGTTTTCTTTTATAATGTCTACAACGCATTTAATTAGTTATTTATTTATCAAATGCATTTCATTTTATCAAAATGGAAAATGTTCAATAGATACACTTAGATTGTAAGCTCTCCGGGGCAGGGATTTCCTTTCCTATTGTCTGCTCTGATTTGTTACACTTATTGTACTATAATTCCCTGTACTGTATATTTCTCTTGTAAAGCACTAAGTACACTGTGGGTAATATATATATATATACAGAAAAAAACCTGACTCACAAACACACACATTTAATTATATAGTTATAGTTTAGTAGTTATGGTCCTATAGTTAAAGATATATATATATATATATATACATGTAGAGGTATCAGTACCGTGTTAGCCGAGCTTCAATAATCAAAAAATAAATAGATGATACCGTTCTGTGGCTAACGAAATGCTTTTATTTGTGCGAGCTTTCGAGATACACTGATCTCTTCTTCCGGCGAAGTTACAATGAATGAAGCAAGCAAAGGGTATACTTAAAAACAGTGTCTCTTGGAATGTTATCTGTGCTGGTCCTTCCCCCGGGGTGGATGTGTTTTATGGCTAGAGGTGTCAAAAGGTTCCTGAAAGCAAGTGATGAAAGAGTGTGTATGTGTATCAGTGTGAATAAAAATGAATGGAGAGCCCACAGTATATACAGTGCTTTACAAAAGGTGTGTGTGGAGTGGGAGTGGAAATAAATGGTGTGGGTGGGTGTGGAAATGTGAGAGTTAGTAGCACAACTAAAAGTGTGTGTGGATACTGTGTGGTCCCTATTGGTGTATAGGGATGGAAAAACAATGAGTATAAGTATGTGTGAGAGACAGCTGTGTGTGCATACATATTTATTTATTTATTTATTTATTTATAAAATATTTTACCAGGAAGTAATACATTGAGAGTTACCTCTCGTTTTCAAGTATGTCCTGGGCACAGAGTAAAACAAATAATACATGGTTACAAATACAGTTACATAAATGAACAAGGTATACATTTATATACAAGACATTGCATGCACAGTTAAAGAAAATATATATTATGAGCGTATGAAACAGTTACAGACCAGATTAAAGTGTGAGACAGCCTTAGATTTGAAAGAACTTAAGCTGGTGGTGGATATGAGAGTCTCTGGTAGGTTGTTCCAGTTTTGGGGTGCACGGAAGGAGAAGGAGGAACGTCCGGATACTTTGTTGAGTCTTGGGACCATGAATAGTCTTTTGGAGTCTGATCTCAGGTGATAGGTATAGCAAAGTATGTACAGACATGGCCTATAGCGCTCATGGGAAGAGAGTTCACTTGTGTCAGTAATGACTCATAAAATTTCGATCTCTGTTTAGGCCACTGCTAAGTGTCCCGAATAGTTGCATAAATTTGTATTCATGCAACCGTCTCTCTTTCGGGGTTTTAAGATTACCTTTGAGTATGGCAACCCTCAGATCGTTCATCTTATGGCCAGAGTCAGAGAAATGTTCGCCAACAGGACTGTCTCTTGTTCCTCGTGTGATGCTGTGGCGGTGCAGGTTCATTCTCTTGTTTAGCCCCTGCCCTGTCTCACCTATGTAGTAGCAGCCCCCTGGGCATTTCATGCACATGATGAGGTACACGACATTGCTGGAGGAACAGGTGAACCTTCCTCTGATTTTGTATTCACGATTCCTGTGTGGTATCTGTATTGTGTCCGCTGTGTAGAGCATTGCGCAGGTTTTGCATCTTGGGTCCTGGCATGGTTTTGTCCCGCATTCAGTTGTACTACTGAATACTTTACTCCTCACCATAATATTCTTGAGATTATGGGGTTGTCTGTATGATAATAAGGGTGCTTCAGGGAAGACCTGTTGCAGTCTTGTATCTTCCTGGAGGATGGGTTGTAGTTTCCTGGCGATCTTGCGTAGGGCTCCTAGGTGTGGGTTATATGTGACCACCAAAGGTACCCTGTCGCTTGTCTCCTTCTGTTTGTATTCAAGGAGATCACTTCTTGGTATTCTGGTGGCTTTGTGAATTTGCTGGTCTACAATTCTGTGGTTTTATCCATGGTTTAAAGTCTGATCTCAAGGCTTTAATCCGCTGGTCTCTGTCTGCTGTGTTGGAGCATATCCGGTTGTATCGTATGGCTTGACTGTAGATGGTTGCATGTTTGGTGTGTGTATATGTGTATATATATATATAAGTATACATTACCGCATAGCAGCAAAAAGGGAGACAGCACTCAGGTGAATGAAAATAAATGTATTAAATACAGCACATAACTCCAACGTTTCGATCCCACAGGGGGATCGAAACGTTGGAGTTATGTGCTGTATTTAATACATTTATTTTCATTCACCTGAGTGCTGTCTCCCTTTTTGCTGCTATGCGGTAATGTATACTTTTATTATTCATATGGGACATGCACCTATTCATTATTGAATTTCTATTGGAGTGCCAGTGATTTTTTATCATGTATATATATATATATATATATATATATATATATATATATATATATATATATATATATATATATATATATATAAACCATAATACTGAGTTAAGTTATGGTGAGTAAAAAAAGTGACAAAAACCCTCCACAGGAAAGCAAATATGCAAATATAGCTGTATGCTCATCTGCATGTCTTAGGCAGGTCTGCAACCCCGCCATTCCCCATTATCACCCAGCATACAGCACTTCCACTGCAGCAAGGGATTCTGGGAAATGACATGCAAATGAGCACACAGTGTCACTTTTTGCCTCAATAACCATTTTTAACATGGTTCCCTATAGGCTTAAGCTTGCTGCATGGTCACAGCTTTGAGCACAGCCAGGGTTAAGGTGCATACCCAGAAAACTGACACTGAAAAGTGACACTGTGTGCTCATTTGCATGTCATTTCCCAGAATCCCTTGCTGCAGTGGAAGTGCTGTATGCTGGGTGATAATGGGGAAAGGCGGGGTTGCAGACCTGCCTAAGACATGCAGATGAGCATACAGCTATATTTGCATATTTGCTTTCCTGTGGAGGGTTTTTGTCACTTTTTTTACTCACCATAACTTAACTCAGTATTATGGTTTAGCCTATCCCATAGCCTCTCTTGCATTCCCAGTAAAATCAACCCCACACTGATGAGACCCATCAAGGTCGAAACAGCTGTCTGTGGGTGGTTTTCTGGGTATGCACCTTAACCCTGGCTGTGCTCAAAGCTGTGACCATGCAGCAAGCTTAAGCCTATAGGGAACCATGTTAAAAATGGTTATTGAGGCAAAAAGTGACACTGTGTGCTCATTTGCATGTCATTTCCAAGAATCCCTTGCTGCAGTGGAAGTGCTGTATGCTGGGTGATAATGGGGAAAGGCGGGGTTGCAGACCTGCCTAAGACATGCAGATGAGCATACAGCTATATTTGCATATATATATATATAATATATATATATCGCACTTTCCCCCACCCCCTGGGTGGTATGGTGGTTATTGTGTATGTGGTGTGTTACCTGCGGCTCACAGGAGGCCTGAGCCTCCACTGCTGGGAGCCTGGGATGTATCTGAGCCTTCTGATGCCAGCGCCTCCACCTGTGCAGGATCTTAACCGTGTTGGATAACCCCATCACAGGACAATATAAGAAATACACATACTGATGATAATAACAGTTTTACTATAGTCAACCAAACAGAAAAACAGTACCACACCAATGTAGGCCTTGCACGGCTGTTTCCCACAGTGCCCGTCAACCCAACTCTCACACCCTGATGGAATGTCCCCTCAAAGTACTGAGGTGCTCCTGGGCACCTAACCTCCCTGATGTCCACAAGTTAACCCACCCAAATGTGTGAGACAGCGCTGCACACTAGAACTGAAGGTGTATAGTTAGTGCACTTGGTGAGGTACCTGCCGAGGTGCCCCAACACCCGGTAGCGCTGATAAGGTAAGGTAGGATCCACTGATCCAGCGATGTCATCCGTGAAGCCTCTCCCTCTACGTTGGGTGGTGTCCCGCGTGGACAGCTCCACTATGAAGAGTGTCTCTTTACTTATGATGATAATGATCTGGTCCCAGATCACCAAGGGCCCAGGTCGCAGCCGCGTCCTGGCTTTTCCTCACGCTAGTGCTACAGGACAGGGTCCCTATCTACGGGGGTCCCTGCTGCACCCACAAACTATCACAGTGAGTCGGAACCTAGCTGGGGCCCAGGGGGTCTCTGGCCTAGTGCAGGGGTCACATACGCCCTGCACCTACACAACCTACCCTAACCTTGTCCCAGCTCTGCCTGGCGTGCTCCTCTGTGCGCGAAATGTAACAACTTACAGAGCAGGGAATCCTGCAGCCCTATTGGCTGCTCTGGGCCATCTGATCTCCAGCCCCTGTGCATGATGGAGCTTGTAGCCCCTGTGGAGCCCTCTGCTGCAATGGCCGCCGCTCTTGCGCTATCACTACGTATGCACGAGTTTCCTGCGTGGAATTTTCAATATAGCGGCGCCCTTCCTGGCGTCCTGCTGAGAAGCGCCGGCGACCCGGTCACCTCTCCAACCGTCCGCAATGCAACTGCACTCACGGGAGTGCGCACAGCCCGCCGCCTCGCTCCTGCAGCATCCCGAACACGCCGCACTCTGCCCGGTTGTAGCGAGGGTAAGCGGAGCCAACGGGGAAACCTGGCCACATACATATATGTGTTATATAGTCATAGTTGTTCTATCATTAGTTCTGTAGTTATATCATGTTATAGTTAAGCAGGTTATAGTTTGTATAGGTGTGGTTTATTGTATAGTTATTATAATCAGTAGTTTAATACTTTTTCTTATACAGTTAAGAGTTTTGTGTTTTACAGTTTCCATGTTTTTTCAGTAGACTGAAGTCTTATTTTACTCATTTCATATCTTTCATTTTCTGTTTTTGTTTGTGTGTGTGTGTATAATATATATATATCAAACATAGGAGGTCCCACAGAACTCTCGGGTACAGGTTAAAAGTAAATTTGTTTAGTCCATTATGATAAACAGAGAAAACTGTAAAACGGGTTACAAATGGCCAGATGGGCCCTAAACTTCGCCCTGTAAACTTTCTTTCTGTTTAAGATGATGGACTAAATAAATGGACTTTTAACGTGTACCTGAGAGTGCTGTCCAGCGTGTACCCACCCAAGATAAGTAATTTATCTCATTCTTTTTTACCATACTTGTCTTTCAGTGCCACAGACAGCTTTTCTTTTTGTGTGTTTCTGTATATATCGACATGGCAATTAAAACCTGAACCCCCAAATATGGAAGATAACGGAGGCTCGATTGTCTCTGGTCTTCCCACTGTTCAGGAAGAAGCTAGAGGGTGCTAAGAATCCCCGGAGGTAAAACAAAAGCTGTCATTTACACCTGAATCTGGCTACCTACACCTGACGGACTCTCCCCAGTGAAACAGCACTGCAAGGACTAGAAGACTTAATTGAAAGGATTAAATGGGATATCGTTGTCCTTAGTGAAGTAACAAAAAAAGATGAAGGCCACTGAGCTCAAAAGAGGACACCTATTCTATTACAGAGGTACAGAAAATGGAAGAATTAGTGGAGTAGACTTCATTATTAACAAGAGATGGAGAAACAACATAGTGGAGTATAAAAGCTCATCAGAAGGAGCAGCCAGAATCGTCATTTAGTTTACATAGAGATAGAGGCTGAAATAATCCAAGTGCGCGCCCCAACATCAAGTCACACAGTAGAAGACCTCTACCAAGAAATCAACCAACTTCACAGCACAGGAAATTTCCACCTCGAGATCATTATGGGAGATTCCAATGGAAAGGCTGGTGCTGAACAGAAAGATGAAGCATCAATTGGTAAGTACGGTTACGGCAACAGGTATGAATGTGGAGAAGCGAAATAAGAAATGGACATGGAGTGAACCCAATGGAATAAAGAATTCAATGGACTATATCCGAGCTAACAAGAATCATGTGATTGAAGACTGCACAGTGCTTAACCATTCAGAAACAAGGCGTGATCAACGATTTGGTTCGCTGCAAATTACATCTGAATGCGAGCTGGAAAAAAGAAAACTGATTAAAAAGAAGACTGAAACAATCAACATCAAGAATAACAGCCGACCAATCCAATTAGAGCTGAAACATTGCTTCAGCGCGCTCACATTGCTTCAGCGCGCTCACGTTGCATGGGGAAACTCAAATAAACTATTTTGAAGAACTTATGAAGATTTGTAGTTGTGCAGAAAAAAACTGGAGGAATTGCTGATAAAAACCAAAACAAGGAAATATCAGATGAGACATGACAGTTACTGAAGGAACGACAAGAAATTAAGCAATCTCAATGCGCAAGAACAAGAATTGAATATGCAGAGCTGTGCAGGATGATCCGCACGCGAATAACTGGAGATGTAAGAAAATGTAACGTGATATGGCGAAGATACTATTAGATGAAGCAGCGACTTATGATTGGCAAGAAACAAACCATTGCACTCAAACAAGATGATGGATCAACAATAAGACTGTGCACTTATCATAAAGAGAATGAATGACTTCTACATGAAATTGTACAAAAACACAGGACATAATCCAGCAGAGGAACAAACCACCAATGATTTACTATGCGTCCTTCCAGAAGACGTGGCAAAGGCAATAAAATCCATGAAGAATGGGAAGGCTCCCAGAGAAGATGGAATTTCAGCTAAAGTCTTCAAAGAAGCTGGGTGTCAAGAATATCCTTGGCAGGTCTAGAACCCTGGTCCCTGCACTTCCAGGCTGGAGTTCTGCTGGTCTGCCGATATTTTGCTGAGAGTTCTCGGTGGATGATTATCTAATGCCCAGCGCCTGCCTCTTAGGCCAGGGCCATGGTAAAAAAAAAAACGTGTTGAGCCGCGCTGAGCAGATGCACTTACCCCCTGCATCTGTAATCGTCACGGCTTTAGGAGCCGCTTCCGCATGCGTGCAGAGGCGTGTGGAAATGCAGGAGACAGGCAAGTTGAAATTTTGCCAATGGCAGTCCGTGACGTCAGTGCCGTGACGTGGCGCATTAGCCCCACCTCCCACCCCGCTCCCACATGGCTTTACAAGCGTGCGCGCCGACGCTCATGCAGGGACACAAAAAAGCTCCTGCTTGAGCAGGAGAGCATGAGCTCTGCGCTCTTCCCTTCACCATGTCCGAGGCCTTAGCCCGATGTTTATAATGCATAAGACTTGCTGTGCCTGTTTATTGAGATTTCCCCCAGTACTCAAGCTTGCTGCCACTTCGTTGTGACTCCGTGCTATTGCTGTGTTCCTGACCCTTTTCGGACTTCACTTGCCTCTCTGCAGCCTTGACCTCTGCCTATTAACAGACCACCGCTCTCTGCCTGCCGCCAGTCCTGACCTCTGCCTATTTACTGGACGTCTAGCTACCGCTACCTGTTAGATCATTGAGGAGTCTTTATCCAGCAGTGGATCAACAAGGCTAAAGATGATATAAATATTATATTTATACTAGCTGCACCATACGCCGATCGAGCAGATTTGACAGGTTAATTACTCTTTGTTTTCACCCCTCTCTGTAATGCCTTGAGGTCTCTTGTCCCTTCTTAACCACCTTACTCTCTCCTCCATCGTGCCTTGCTCATCTTTGCATTCTCTCCTCCCCTCTCTCTGCACTCCCTGCCTTACTGTGTCTGCTCCTCTCTGTGCACACTACACTCCCTCCTTTCCTACTAATCTCATCTGTCTCCTCCTTTCCTTGCTGTCTGTTTCCTCCTGCTCACCTTGCTGTCTCTCATCCCCTCTCTTTGCACTCTCTCCATGTGCACTCTGCTCTCCATTGCCTCCTCCTAGTCATTCATCTGTCTCCTCCTCTCCTTGCTGTCTATGTCTGTCTCTTCTCCCCTTCTTACTGTCTCTCCTCCCTTCCTTGCTGTCATTATCTATCTATCTATCTATCTATCTATCTATCTATCTATCTATCTATCTGTCTGTCTGTCTGTCTGTCTGTAGCCCCCTGTAAACAGCACAGGCTATACATATCTTCCTTCTACTGTGGTAAGTCCTGTTAAGATCAGGCACCAGTAATCATCATGGGTTTTCCCCTTCATAGCCCTGTCCTGAGTGGTAGATGCAGGCCTGGACTCTGCTGCAGGCGTGAGCAAGAGGGGAGGTTCTGCTGACATCACGAGGGGCGGGGCTAGCTCTATATGTAGCAGCCAACTCCTGTGAGTAGAGTTAGTTATACCGAGTCTGGAACTGCCGGTTAGTTATACCGAGAGTCTGGAACTGCCGGTTAGTGATACCGAGAGTCTGGAGTTGCCGGTTAGTTATGCCGAGAGTATGCAGTTCAGTTAGTATGCCATGAGTCGAAGAATCCTGCGGATCGGTCCGAGGAGTTGGAGGAGACCGCGGTCTCCCCTGCGCAGAGTGCAGGAGCAGAGAGAGAGTAGTGGAGAGATTCAGCTTCCTTTAGTAGAGCTGATAGAATTATAGACTTGGTGGACCAATGCCCTCACCCCACTGCCAGGGGTGATGGGGAGAATCCAAGACCCACCGCGAGGATAACCTCGGAGGTGGGCCACGGGGTATTGAAGCCCTAGCCCAGACCATCCTGTCAGAGGAGAGACTTGGAGGGAAGGAGAGGAGGAATTATCTGTGTGGGAGGAGAGCGGAGTAATAAGTACAGCTTGGCTGTTGTTGTTGCGGCTACTGGACGCCACTACCCTGGGGAGTTGCTGATCTGCTAATAAAAGAGACTATTCTTTGTTACCAAAGACTGTGTGTGAATTGGAAGCTATTACCCTGGGACCCAAGGGGTTCTTCTATACAGGTCCTGTCCCATATTCCTGGGAGTATAGAAGATGGAGGCGCTGCACCACTAAGAGATCATGGAGGCTATCACCCCAGAAGCCCGGTCCTGGCTCCCCAACAACATCGCGGGAAGCTCAGGCCCTCCTGTTCCTCACAGGTATGCACCACACCACATGTAATCTGCCCTCATGCACCCTAGACACCACCGTAGAGTCTGGGGGAAGGGGTGAAGCAGGGTTACATATCTATAATTTATTTCATTAGAATTTCATATACAGCTCATTTCAGCTTGATATTCTTCTCTTGAAGGGGTTTCAGTACAATTTTACAGCAGGTAGGACATCACCGGTCCTTTTTTAATTCATGTATGTCTGTTTGTGATGAATACATTTTGATACTTTTCTGTATGCTACAATGCTACTTGGGGGATTCTATGTTCTGTGTTGGTATATATATAGCCGGATATAGCACAACCAAGATTAATACATAGACACAGGTGTGTGTGTGTGTGTGTGTGTATATACCCCCTAATGGTGCTAATGTGCAAAAAATATGTGAAAACAAAAGCAAACAGAAGCCCCCCAAAAATAAGCACTCTTAGCATATCCAAAAATACAACATTTATTAAAGTAACTTCACAAAAACAAACACACAACATGAAATTTAAAATAACCTGAGACAAACCTTTACTATCTGAACTGTCTTACTATGATGTATAATCAGTAACAATGCAGATCTGACAGTAAGTCTAATAATGTAATATGCTGCACGGGTGGAATATACAATATAAGAACTGATCACATAGGTTCCAGTGAAAGAAGTGTTTTCACTTTAACCCCTGAGACACCGGCTGGTGTGAACTATTATAAGGTGAACAAGACATCCCAACATAGGTAACACAGCATCCAATAATAGAGAATGTGGTAAGTTATAAGATGTAACTATTAACCCTTTGTGAGGGATACATGGGATGGTAATAATAGTGTAACACCAAATATAAATTAGATCACAGATAGATATAACCGGATAGGTACACTGACAATACTTGACTGTCAACACGCTGACACATAAGTTAGCAAGTCTGAATCCGGGGTTAAAGTGAAAACGCTTCTTTCACTGGAACCTATGTGATCAGTTCTTATATTGTATATTCCACCAGCGCAGCATATTACATTATTAGACTTACTGTCTGATCTGCCCGATTTAGATCAGAAAGTGCAGACAGAGTGGATATGGTCCATCCCACAGCTTCATAGTTACTGAGGCTGGTGGATGGGAAATCCAGACCAGAGTTCACAATGGTTCGAATTCCCCTCATCTGCTTTCCTAATTGAGGAACAAGTATTTATGGCTGTTTGATTTGCTGCATCAGTCTCTCTCCTAGAGCTGGAGGCACCACTGCTCCCTGCATCCATGTTCAGGGAGGATGCCTCCTTCAAGTATTCCAGTATCTAGAAGGATTGCCTGGACTCTCTTGAGATTGAGTTCCCACAACTACAGATAAGGACAGTTTATTATTCCTATTGTACGTTACAATGTGCTCTGTTTAAAACTGTAAACTGGAGTTAACCAGCCAGCGTGTTAGTTAGACACGGTTGTATAGTTAGCCTCCCTACTGTGGAGTAGGCTTTAATTTTATGTTTTGTTTTTTTCCATAAAGTGACAGTATGCCTGAATTGTATTGTCTGTCATTGTTATGAAGCATAAGCCACTGAAGGTTAAGGATGGAGTTCCTCAAATATATATCTATATATATATAGATATATATTTATATATATCTATATATATATAGATATATACAGTATATTCATGTAGAGGTATCTGTACCGTGTTAGCCGAGCTTCAATAATCAAAAAAATCAAAAAATAAATAGATGATACCGTTCTGTGGCTAACGAAATGCTTTTATTTGTGCGAGCTTTCGAGATACACTGATCTCTTCTTCCGGCGATGTTACAATGAATCCTTGCTTCATTCATTGTAACATCGCCGGAAGAAGAGATCAGTGTATCTCGAAAGCTCGCACAAATAAAAGCATTTCGTTAGCCACAGAACGGTATCATCTATTTATTTTTTTATTTTTTTGATTATATATATATATATATATATATATATATATATATCCATTAAAGTTGTAGTCCCCTACTGGGAGGGAATACAAACGAGGCAGAAGCCTGAATGATCCAAATATTGTGCTAGGTGTTCTCTTTGTTAACCCTAGAAGACTGTGTCATAAAGAGAACAGACAGATGACAGCGCTACGTAGGGGAGCTGTTTGTCACAATATAAATATAAAGAGAGAGAGAGAGAGAATGAATGAATTACTATTATATATATTTATATTATTATTATTTCATACATTTGTTATATGGAGGTGAGGAGAGCAAGAGGAGGGGCGGGTTACCAGCCAGGAACGGGGGGGGGGGGGGGTGGATCATGCTGGCAGGGGCTCTTCTGTGCTCGCTTTAGGATTAAGCTGAAATAGGAGCCCCGTTCCACCAGTACCACCACCACTGCTACTAGTAGTACCTCCACCACCACTGCTACTAGTAGTACCCCCACCACCACTGCTACTAGTAGTAACCCCACCACCACTGCTACTAGTAGTACCACCACCACCACTGCTACTAGTAGTACCCCCACCACCACTGCTACTAGTAGTAACCCCACCACCACTGCTACTAGTAGTACCCCCACCACCACTGCCACTAGTAGTACCCCCACCACCACTGCTACTAGTAGTACCCCCACCACCACTGCTACTAGTAGTACCCCCACCACCACTGCTACTAGTAGTACCCCCATCACCACTGCTACTAGTAGTACCCCCACCACCACTGCTACTAGTAGTACCCCCACCACCACTGCTACTAGTAGTACACCCATCACCACTGCTATTAGTAGTACCCCCACCACCACTGCTACTAGTAGTACCCCCACCACCACTGCTACTAGTAGTACCCCCACCACCACTGCTACTAGTAGTACCCCCACCACTGCTAATAGTAGTGCCCCCACCACCACTGCTACTAGTAGTACCCCCACCACCACTGCTACTAGTAGTACCCCCACCACCACTTCAGCAGCAATATTAAGGGAAATAGTGGAAGAAGTTGGGCAGGGAACTTTCCAACTCATTTAATTAAAATCACCCAGCAGCAATGCGCTTCTTACACCTGTTACTTCAGAAGGAGGAGGATCAGACAGAAGTGTTTCTCACTACCTTAATTTGGGAGAGCAACACCCAGGTTTGTCAATCTTGGCATCCATCATCATCCTCTTCATCATAATGAGTCCCTCCTTTCTCCTCCCAGGCCATTACATTAATGTACTGTACCATGGCCAAGCGAAAATAAAAACACCCTGCCATTGACACTGAGAATCGGGGCAAATTTATGCTCATTAATCAAGGGCACTAATAAGTAGGCAGAGTATCCATTTAATTCGATTTTTAATTCTGAATCTCATGATGGGTTTCCCCAACTATTATTATTGTGCTGCTGCTCCATTGCAGTGATGTCGGCACGCAAGCATCACGAGCAACACGCATGCGCAATGATGTCACTGCATAGTCACAGTCATACAGTATATTCTTTCATTCTTGTTATTAATAGGCTGATGAATGACACATGGCACAGGTGGTACCATACTGTGGCATTATATGCCATTTCTCTGACATAAGTCTGAAATCCATTCAGATTTTTGATATTAGGGGGTGGTCTATTTTGCAATACGTTTGCTGGCAAGGTGGGACTAATGGTGGTGATGGTGTTTAGAGCATGCTGGCTGGACACCAGTGTTGGTGGTGAGTGCTAGTACAGGTGGCACTGGTCAGCTCAGCTTTGCATGTTATCCAGGCTCTTCACCTGGCACATGGTCTTCCAGTATCCATTCTCTTGCCAAAAACTTTGGCTGCCGGCGGCAGTACTTCCTTGGAGCACTCAGGCAGGTTTCTGTTCACAGCGGTTCGCACATCCAGCGGAATACCACAGACGGGTTGTGGATACTCTCCATAAGGAGCATTAACCTCCTATGCTAATCTATTCAGCAGTCACTTACTCAGTGGATTAACACCAACGGCTCACCTTTGTAAGAAGTATTAGCTTTACATACCCCTCCTGTGTATAAGCTCACATTGCACTATAGCTAGTCACTGTCTCCCCTCATTCATTCCATAGGGGAGCACAATAAAGAGCCCTCTACTAACAGCACATCCAGCGCCTATCGCTCTAAGCAGGAACAGGCTTATGATTTCTGGTCCCCATCAGTAGAGTTTAGAGTATTTTCCACTCACAGGGAGCAGTACTGTTACCCTACTAATGATCCATAAATATACACAGCGCACGAGTGGTATTACTCTGCTCTAGTTACCAGGTAGTGGTCCATAGGCATCTATTGCGTTTGAACCCTCTCTTTAGCGGTCGACCAGCTACTGAGATCAGATCGTTTATAGAGTTTTATCTAAGGTCACTGTATTCAACAGTATTTCCCCTATACTGGTTCCTCTTTTTGCAATATTAAATTGTGCTTTTAATTACGGCCCATTAATTCAATCTGTACCTTATGGGGATAGCTGATTGTTCTCTAGTTCACTGGGGCTATCAGCCAACAATTGTGCCTCATATGCACCCCCTCCATCTCTATACACTGTATTTATTTAGACATATTGAATTTTTTACAGTCTGTATCCGTATAAACACTCTCCGAGTCCCACTTCAACTGCACAAACCCCGTGGGGCCTTCCCTATTTATAGTCTCTTTGTAGTAAGCACAATTTAATCAAGAGAAATAAAAAAAATAAACATAAGAAAAATTAGGAGGATATTAAAATGAAATTGCAATGCACAGTGACCTTAAAGGCTTGTCAAATTTTGCAGATTTATGAGAAATTTCAATTTCACCTGGTTTACAAACTTAGGTTAATATTTCACACATTTATACTCGCAGGTGCCATAAAGAATGTTTTTAAATCAACACCAAGATTATGGCCCAAGTACGAACGGAAAGTCTTAATTATACGAAGGGGTCACAGTTTTCTAAATCACGATGCCATTAATATTCCGCAGAAAACAATGTTAGACAATCACAAAATTCATTTTGTGTTTCTATTCTCATGTCACACTTGTGGTAAGAAACCTAAATGCAAACAAGCAATCTCCTCTCGTGCACATCATACAAAGTGGTCTCCATCCTGGCCATGGGGAAAAGACTCTTTATACGGCTGTTTGGGAGGAATATGCAAGGAATCTATTTATCTTCATTAACTTGCACTAAGTTCTGTGAGAAGAAAAGTGCAAAAAATGATACATTTACATAAAAAAGGCATTACCCATGACAAGGAGCGTAAGGAATTATATCGTCAAGTCCCATTCACGGAGGCTGAACTGAACCAGATACACACCAACATCTTTTTCTAAAATGACCATAGATATACATACATTTATCAGTAGACTTAACTCGTGATTAGGTATTACCCACGTGTACATTTTAATTTCCTATATAGTCTGTTATTTACATAGATACAGAACTGGAAAACCCCACCCCTCCCTGTAACTGAATCACTACCAATTGACCTTGGGTGATGACCCACACATGCACTTAATGTAGCCATAGTGAACCAACAGCAAGCATATTTAAAACATGCCGAACAGGCAAATATCTATAGTAGGGGATGAATATAAATATCTTCCAAAAGACATAATGATATACGTTTCCGCTCATTTAACTTAGTATGGCACCATCTACAGTTAGGTCCGGAAATAATTGGACACTGACACAATGTTCATAATTTCGGCTCTGTACGCCACCACAATGGATTTGAAATGAAACAACCAAGATGCAATAGAAGTGCAGACTTTCAGCTTTAATTCAAGGGGTTGAACAAAAATATCGTATGAAACATTTAGGAATTGCAACCATTTTCATACACAGACCCTTTATTTCAGCGGCTGAAATGTAATTGGACAAATTAACACAATCATAAATAAAATGTTCATTTTTAATACTTTGTCGAGAATCCTTTGCAGGCAATGACTGCTTGAAGTCTGGAACGCATGGACATCACCAAACGGTGGGTTTCCTCCTTTGTGATGCTTTGCAAGGCCTTTACTGCAGCTGTCTTCAGTTGTTGTTTGTTCGTGGGTCTTTCTGCCTTAAGATTTGTCTTCAGCAAGTGAAATGCATGCTCGATCGGGTTGAGATCAGGTGATTGACTCGGCCATTGCAGAATATTCCACTTCTTTGCCTTAAAAAACTCCAGGGTTGCTTTCGCAGTATGTTTTGGGTCATTGTCCATCTGTAAAGTGAAGCGCCGTCCAATCAACTTCGCTGAATCTGAGCAGACAATATATCCCTATACACTTCAGAATTCATCCGGCTGCTTCTGTCTTCTGTCACATCATCAATAAACACTAGTGACCCAGTGCCATTGTAAGCCATGCATGCCCATGCCATCACACTGCCTCCACCGTGTTTTATAGATTATGTGATATGCTTCAGATCATGAGCCGTTCCAAGCCTTCTCCATACTTTTTTCTTCCCATCATTCTGGTACAGGTTGATCTTAGTTTCATCTGTCCAAAGAATGTTGTTCCAGAACTGGGCTGGCTTTTAGAGATATTCTTTGGCAAAGTCTAATCTGGCCTTTCTATTCTTGAGGCTTATGAATGGTTTGTACCTTCTGGTGAACCCTCTGTATTTGCTCTCGTGAAGTCTTCTCTTTATGGTAGACTTGGATAATGATATGCCTACCTCCTGGAGAGTGTTCTTCACTTGGCTGGATGTTGCGAAGGGGTTTTTCTTTACCATGGAAAGGATCCTACGATCATCCACCACTATTGTCTTCCGTGGACGTCCAGGCCTTTTTGTGTTGCAGAGCTCACCAGAGTAAATTGTCCAATTACTTTTGGTCCCTTGAAAAAGAGGGGGTTACATATTAAAGAGATGTAATTCCTAAACCCTTCACATCCAATTTGGATGTGAATACCCTCAAATTAAAGCTGATAGACTGCACTTTAAGCCCATATTCATTATTTAACTGTAACTTGAATTTATTGTGATACACAGCCAAAATAACAATACTTGTATCAGTGTCCAATTATTTCCAGACCTAACTGTATATTTGTCTCCATTGTGTGGTAAACATCTCTGTCATTCCTTGTCTGAAGGTCTTAACTCGCTGGCTGGTTGAATCTCTGTTTATGAAATGCCATAACAAAAGTGAACTTGTGGGCCTCTAATGCTGGCTATTCTTGTGTGCCAGGCGGGCACTTTCATGACTGTATGAACTGACTTATTTAATTTCCTACATCTGGGACTTCAAGTGGCTGAACAGGAAGCCACACAGGAGAGGAACAGATTCCCAGCTGGGGAGTCCAACCTTCACAGGACACGAGGAGAATAATGTGATATCAAGTGAGATCTTAAAGGTGTAGTTCCCCTTTCGTGCATTCACTTTATTATAACATCGTCTGCCAGGTGAACATTTACTTTCGAGTGTAAGAAATATTTAATTGCTACAGCTCAACCCCGTTATAACGCGATCCATTACAACGCGAATCTGCTTATAACGCGATGCAAGCATGGCTCCCAATTTTCGTATTAATGAATACTTTACAACACGATTATTGGTATCCTAAATTCTTTATTGTACAATGCATACAATTGTAAATTATTTCTAATGCGATCAGCTTATAACATGATGTGATTCTTTGGACCCCAAGCACAGCGTTATAAGGGGGTTGAGCTGTATTTCTATTTCTTCCCAAAAGTATAGCATCAACCATGTCAACACCAAATGTTAAGGCATAGTACATGCATGTCAAACATGGGGCTCGATCTAACCTAATTAGTGGACTGCCGGCATCCAGACATTTTCCTTGAATGAGTCCCTCTGCTCCACCGTCTCTAATGTTTGCAGCAATTGGATGAGGGGAAGTAAAGTGAATGTGGCTGCAGAAAAACTACAGTATAATCTAGTCTCCTGCGCCGGCCACCCAATGCATCTCCCACAACGCAAGGCCTGCCCCTCCCCCTTCTCCTACAATGCAAGGCCAGCCTGCCCACCTCCTCTCCCACAATGCAAGGCCAGCCTGCCCACCTCCTCTCCCACAATGCAAGGCCCGCCCACCTCTTCTCCCATAACGCAAGGCCCACCCGCTTCCTCTCCCACAACGCAAGGCCCACCCGCTTCCTCTCCCACAATGCAAGGCCTGCCCGCCTCCTCTCCCACAATGCAAGGCCTGCTCACCTCCTCTCCAACAATGCAAGGCCCGCCCACCTCCTCTCCCACAATGCAAGGACCGCCCACCTCCTCTCATGCAATGAAAGGCCTGCCCACCTCCTCTCCCACAATGCAAGGCCCGCCCGCCTCCTCTCCCACAATGCAAGGCCCGCCCACCTCCTCTCCCACAATGCAAGGCCCACCTCCTCTCCCACAATGCAAGGTCTGCCTCCTCTCCCACAATGCAAGGCCAGCCCGCCTCCTCTCCCACAATGCAACCGCTTCTCCCACAATGCAAGGCCTGCCCACCTCCTCTCCCACAACGCAAGGCCCACCCGCTTCCTCTCCCACAATGCAAGGCCTGCCCGCCTCCTCTCCCACAATGCAAGGCCCGCCCGCCTCCTCTCCCACAATGCAAGGGCCACCCGCCTCCTCTCCCACAATTCAAGGCCCGCCCGCCTCCTCTCCCACAATGCAAGGCCAGCCCGCATCCTCTCCAACAATGCAAGGCCAGCCCGCCTCCTCTCCCACAATGCAAGGCCAGCCTGCCTCCTCTCCCACAATGCAAGGCCAGCCCGCCTCCTCTCCCACAATGCAAGGCCAGCCCGCATCCTCTCCCACAATGCAAGGCCAGCCCGCCTCCTCTCCCACAATTCAAGGCCCGCCCACCTCCTCTCCCACAATGCAAGGCCCGCCCCCCTCCTCTCCCACAATGCAAGGCCAGCCCGCCTCCTCTCCCATGATGCAAGGCCCACCTGCCTCCTCTCCCACAATGCAAGGCCAGCATGCCTGCCTCCTCTCCCACAATGCAAGGCCAGCCCATCTCTTCTCCCACAATGCAAGGCCAGCCCGCCTCCTCTCCCATGATGCAAGGCCTGCCCATCTCCTCTCCCACAATGCAAGGCCCACCCGCCTCCTCTCCCACAATGCAAGGCCAGCATGCCCGCCTCCTCTCCCACAATGCAAGGCCAGCCTGCCCACCTCCTCTCCCACAATACAAGGCCCACCCACCTCCTCTTCCACAATGCAAGGCCTGCCCGCCTCCTCTCTCACAATGCAAGGCCTGACCACCTCCTCTGCCACAATGCAAGGCCTACCCGCCTCCTCTCCCACAATGCAAGGCCTGACCACCTCCTCTCCCACAATGCAAGGCCTGCCCACCTCCTCTCCCACAATGCAAGGCCTGACCACCTCCTCTCGCGCAATGCTAGACCAGCCCGCTTCCTCACTAACAATGCAAGGCCAACCCGCCTCCTATCCCACAATGCAAGGCCCGCCCGCCTCCTCTCGCGCAAAGCAAGGCCTGCCCACCCACCTCCTATCCCACAATGCAAGGCCCGCCCGCTTCCTAGTCCATTAGGACAGTGACTCCGTCACAAAATCTATTGTTATTAAACTTTATTACGCCATATTCCTTTTCTCTACTTTTTAAGATTTCCATATTTTGGAGGATACCAAGTGCATACTCCGTAATTTCCCATATACTATCTAGTATAATGTAAGTGTATGCTATATCTGGGTATACTACTAATACACCATTGTGTGTTTTTCGTCTTTTCTTCTACCCTATTCGATACGCTGGGGATTATCACTTGAGTCTACGCGCTGGAGAAATTTTTCTTTTTTGTGCCCCCTGGGTCAGACGGACAAAGCAACGTCCAAACCCCTCCCCCAGTGTCATTGGCGTAACTATGCCTTAAGGGGCCCATGTGTGACGTCATGACGTTGTTGCGTCACATGTTGGTGCGTTGCCACGTGATGTTATGTCGCCATGACAATGTAGCGTCACATGAAGCCATGACGTTATGGAGGAGGGCTGCTGTGTTACAGAGTCCCTACCTTCTCTCCGGCAGTCAGTTTCATTGCTGTGGGGGAGAGCACAGGGCCTCTGTAACCACTTGGGGGGTCATCAGGAGTTCCGAGGGAGGGTCCTAACTCCCTTGGCGCCCTCCCCCCTTCCCCTCGAGCTGGGCATCCCGGGCAGTAGTTATTCCACTGCACTGTATCCAGGAGGATTGGGACCTCACAGAAAGGTGTGTACAGTATATAGAGCTTCAGAAGCCTCATTGTATATATAACGTCTATCTTTTACTGTGTTAGTCAGCATGGCGACTTTTATTAGTTTTAGGAAAAAGTGTCCCTTACTAAAAAGAGCTACTTATAATGGAGGGTTAGGAGCATCCTACACTCCCTCAGGAGGATGGGCATCACACTCCTGCCAGGGGATTCCTCCAGATGTGCCCCAGAGTTTCGCACAGTGGACTTGCCTACAGACAAGCCCAAGCAGCATACCAGCAAGCCAAAGTAGGGACTAGCAAGGCCATGCACAGGGTGACAGGAAGATGGGATCCTGGATAGAAGGTGCACCCCTGCATAGGGTCCTAGTACGCTGCTGGAAAGCCTCAGATCACCAGCAAGAGATTGCCGTTTATCCACCAAAGATGTGAATAAGGTGACAAGCCATGGGCCTCGTTGGGATGCGGCCTGAGCACCCAGGGATGAAGAAATAAAGAAAACTTGTTTGTCTAAATAAAGTTCCTTGTGCCCTTTATTCCACCTATCACTTACAACACCGGCCATCCCGGATACCAACGCCCTGAGAAAAGGTAAACACCTGCACCTATTCACACCACGTCGACGTAACACTCCTTTGGGCCGGGCACGGAGGGGTTACACAACATATATTTTATACATGGCAGAATTTATTAACACTTGGTGCTTCAATTATCTCCCTGTGTGGCAGTACTTGTCAGAATAAGGAAGGACTAATAGGCTTAGGAGTTGGTAGAAGATGTTTGTGCTTCAACCACCCATTAAGTTACGAACAAGCAATTGTGAAGTTATTGTGAAGTAACACATTTGTTAGGTTGAATGGTTTGGTATTCTCTGAAGTCAGTCGTCCTTCCTTCCTCTTCCTGGGAATAAGACCCAGGCAGTCCCAGCAGACTCCGCGACCACTGTCCAGCGGGTCTAGGGGACTGTGCCCTTCTCTCTGTGCAGTCTCTCTCACTGTGTAGTCACTTCCTGACTTTTCAAAATCCATGTGCAATCAGGAGATCAGCCTGCTCAATTAGTTCGCAGCTGCTTCTGGCTTCTCTAGGGAAATTAACTCTCTGTACGCTGCAAAGTCCCATAAGCTGCCCTATTCCAGCACCTAGAGGCAGTGATTGTGTGTGTGTACAGAATGTATGTGTATATATATATATATATATATATATATATATATATATATATATATATATATATATATATATATATATATATATATATATATATATATATATATTCCATTCATCCCTCTTCTCACAATTCAGGAGCTGTATTGGTATTTTTATTTCAGTGATTCATTTATCTTGAGAATAAATATTCAAACTAGAAAGATAGAAACTAGTGTTTACTGCCATCAGATATGTAAAAGCAAGTATAATGTTCTGTTTTGTTCATGTATTCTCATGTACTGTTCCGTTTAAAGCAGTAATTTCCTGCAAGTACAACAGAAATAAAATAGCCCATGCTTTGCACTGCTGATATTAATTACACATTTTAATTACCCATCATGTTTTTTTTTACAGGCTTGGGTATTATTACCACAAAATGCAATGAAACAGAAAAGAGAAAAAGAATGGACTGCTGGGAAATTTTCCAATTTCTAAAATGCAATGTTAATTACAAGGTATTTTTTAATATTGTGGACAAACAACCTTTTTAATCATTTAAAGGTTTTTGAAGCAAACTGATAATTCAGCAGCAGATGTGTATGTATAGTGTGGAAGGTTTCCCAGCTATACAGAGTGCTGAGGCCTCCGTTCCTATCGCTGATCTAACGAAATAGATCATGAATATATGATGTGATGGAGTCTGATATATTGTGCACATCGAGTCTCTAACTCCTTCAGTGCCCAATGAATTGCCTTGGCACTTCCCACTATTGATCCCACAAAGAATGCAGCAGAAGATCTTCTATGGAGCAGACAGTCTCAGATATTTATTTACCAGAATCATTTTGGATTTAATACCCGGTCTGCCATCTATTGATCAGAATAATGTGATTCCTCTATGCAGTAAGATCCCTGTGTATGCACCGGTCTTACCTCCTGCGGGACCCAAGGCGGCAGGCTGGCAGCGGGGCCCCTCCTCCAGCGGCATCGCGACTTCATTACGTCACGGCAATATGTGATGTTGCATTGTCATGGCAACACTTCGTTATGGGACGTTGGGTCGCCATGACAATGCCACCCAGCATGAGAAGGGGTGACATTACTGCTCCGGAGATGGTAAGACCACCACCCCCCCCCCCTCACCTACATACACAACACATGCACGCAACACGCACGCATGCACACACCTACCTTGGTGTGAGCAACTGTACGGTCCTACACCGACTGGGTGCCCACCCCCGAAGGCACGGGGCCCAAGGCAACCACCTTGCCCTGAGGCCGGCTTTGTGCCACCCGTATTGGCCACTCTGCCTATGCCATCTGTATATTAACCCACACTTTTTGCAGAGAACTGAATAATAACAAGACAACATAATATGCCTGGTAAAGTCTTCCACCCAAATAAATAATATTAACAATTCCAAAAGAATTACTTGAAGTAATAATGATACCCGCTTCTTCCAGGAGTAGCTGCAACTACACCACAAGTACTAGAAATAGGCTGTATTTCTTAAAAAGTGTTCTTCCAAACTGGGTGACAGGTGGCATCCGGGCTCCTCCAATCACGTTAGCACCATATTTTGGACAATGTTCATCACCAGCTTTAAACATACCTGAGATTAAACAAAACACATATTTTAGGAGCCCTGTAGAAGTAACATACAGACCAGAGGCGGAGGATGGCGAATTACCAATAATCTTTTAGGAATATTGTAACAGGGGACTTATCTCTGTTCAGTAATGTGCCTTTAATCTAGCAGTGTGGTAGTTAATTACTAAACACCAACTGCCTGATTAGATTGTTTACAAAAAGCCTGCCTTTGAGACAGGAAGTGACTCTCCTTAGCTCTGACTGAGAGCTGACCTTTGGAGCTGAACGGTCTTGAGCTCTGCACAGCAGAGCTGATTTCAAGACACAGGGAAAACTACTACACCTGAAGCTGAACCAGCAAGTGAGAAGATTTTCCCTCCAAGAAACAGATAAGACTTTTATTCTTAAGAGACTGCTTATATCTGCTTATTTTCATGCTATATGTTTTGGGGCTGCGAGACATGCTTAACTAATGGAGATGTGAACTAATTGCATAGGATTTCACTAGAAATACTCCCAAGTGAATGGAAGCTTTGTCCCCGTCCCCCCCCCTGTTTTTGGATAATTTCCTGATGAAAAGGAAAAGGCACAATAAAGCCTATTATAATTTCACATTATAAAGCCTCCTAATTGTGTACCTCTGTGAACGTCCGTCTACATTTGGTGTCCGAGGTGGGACAAGAGGTGTCCTTGTAGTTAAAAAGGACCGAAGATTTTTATGTGAAATTTTTTTTAATGCTTTTTGCCTACAAACTGTCTGAGAAAAAAACCTCATGCAGCAGAGATCAGAGTTAAAGGGACACACCACTGAAACTTACACTGCATTGAAACTTACAAAACTACAGATGGACTCCTTGCCCCAATCCCAAGAGGAGAGAGACTGCTGAAGCAGCTAAAACTTTATTTGCCTATCACAAAGCGTAATATGGTCATTGAAATAGGGGTTTTGCCTTCCAGCCATAGTCAGGGTTCAAGAAGTGAGTCAGCCCTTAAAAGGGATAGGTGTTTGTTGTTTTCAAAAGTTTCGCTGAAGCAGTGAATACAGATGGTGACCCACGAGTGGTACTGATTTTGCAAATAAAGGTTGCCACACCGCATAGGGCTACCAGCTGTGAATGGAGTATATGCAGAAAAGTGTGAAAATTGATACAAGACTGTGCTGAAGCAGGGGAATTTTTAGCAAACAAATGCTGAGTGTAAAATTGCCCTATAAAGGAAAAGGTTTTTCAAAGCCAATTGCTGAGTGTTGAGACCACTGCAAAGAATGTTTTTTTTCCTGCAAGTAAAAAAGTATGCCTATTATCTTGGGAGCAAAACAAACACCCAAAGTGTGAAGTGTGAATGCCATAATACCCAAAGATGAGACTGAAAATTACTGAACTCAGGCAGAAAACCAAATTCTGTTGCTGAAGCGGAGTGATTGCACCTAGCAAGTAAATGGTGTATAGCAAATAGACCTTTTTACCTAGCAACTGCACATCTTGTATATATGATAAAAGAAAATGCATGCACAGTACTGCTGATATTGAAAAAAAAAATTACCCAAGAAAGAAAAGTCTACAGAGATGCCTGTGAGAGCTACGACCTCTACAAGCAAAATATGACCATCTGTAGGACTACCACAATTGGGGGTTCTAGCAAATACAGTGGCAACAGCTGCAATAGCACCTCCTGAGGTCAGGAAGAAAATTACACCTGATAGCCTAAAAATGGAGGACAAGATGCAGCGTTCCTGTAATGAACCCTACCCCACGGAAGAGTGGCCCTTCCAGTCCAATAAAGAGGAAGACATCTCTTACGGGGAACCCGAACCGAGTCACACCCACAAAACACCCCAAGAATGGTGGGGGTGCCTGAACTCGGCACGAACAGAAAAGACCGCTCCCTTTGATGACGAATATGATCAGCAGGAGACAGAGCGGGAGCAGTGGATCACCAAATATTTCTGTCAGCTAAAGCAGCTGCAAGAAAAGCCTGGCGTATATAATGAAGCTGCTAAAATTTCAAATGAAGATGGAGACCCCAATATCCCTGAAGGGACGGTGTCATCCAAATCAAAAAGGCGGAAAAAGAAAAAGAAAAGCAGTTCTTCACTTACCGTGGAAGGAACAGACACGTCCGCAGATCCTGTGGAGGAAAAGGGGGACCGAGTTGCCCTGCAGCCTAGAGAAAATGGAGAATTAGTCCCGCGGGTAACTGAATATCCAGAGGGCCCAAGGCAGAAGTCGTGTACCCCAAAGAAGTGTCTGTCCGGTGCGAACAGTGAGGAACCCTCGGCCAACCATCCCAGGGAAGTGGAGTCGGAGCCAGTGAGTGACGATCCCTTGACCAGCCCTGAAGATGCACTGCAAGCTGCCAGGCATGACTGTGATCTACTCTGTGAAGAATGGGAAAGGGAGAGAAAAATTAATGCTGGGCTACAGAAGACGGTGCTCGCAATTTACTCTGCGGCCAAGACCGAATTGGAGGATCTCAAGACTGAGCTAGATACTGCAAAGGCTACTATTTCCGCCATGGAGGAAAAGCAGAGCCAATCTGATAAAATGGTGGCTACGCTAAAGCGGAAGTATGAGGAGGCACTGAAGCAGATGACAGTCTTCCAGCAAGAGGTTCACACTCTTCGCATAGAGCTGAATGCCTCACAACAGGAGGTCAACAGTGTCCGGATAGAGGTGGACGTATCTCAGAAAGAGGTTCAGACGCTCCGCAGAGCACTGGATGCCTCACATCATGAGACCAACAGCTGCCGCACAGACCTGGAAGTTTCCAGAAAGGAACTACACAGTCTCACTGAGGAGCTGGACATTGCTAAAGAAACTATTGGTAATCTTGAAACAGATCTCAAAGTCTCTCAGAAGGAGCTTCAGACCCTCAACCTAGAGAAGGAAGTCTCACGCCAGGAGATTGTCATTCTCAAAGCAGATGTGCGTAAATGGAAGGAGGACTGCAAAGAGGCCCTGAAGAATACAGAGACTGAAAAAGGAGAAAATTCAAGATTAAAAAGAGAAAACTTAAAACTGAAAGAAGAAAATTTTCAGTTAACAGAAGAAGTCAAGGAAAAGTTTGACGCAGAGCACCGACTGCAGAACCAACTGCAAGGTCTGCGTACACACCTCCAGTATGCTGAGGAGAAGCAGCAAACGCTACAGGAAGAAAAACTGCAGGCTGCTAAAGAGGTACAAGCGCTGCAGGAATGTCTGAATACCCAGTACGTCCCCACAGAGCAGTATGAGGAGCTAAAGGCCACGCTGCATGTCTTCAGAGCATCGTTGGAAGCGGAGCTTCGATACCAGGTGACTCTGTATGAGAGGGAGCGTGAGAAGGCTCAGAAACTGAAGCAAGAGCTGGAGAGACAGAGAGACTGTTCCATTCCCTTGAGTCAGTACACCAAGGAGAAAACAGACGCAGCGGCAACCTTGATGACAAAAATTACAGAGCTCCAGAATATGAAGGAGACTCTGATACAGATTCCTCCAATACGGAAAAAGGTATTGGCTCTGCCCAAGCACCAGTATCCCACAGTAACTAATGCCCGTAAGGACAAGGGTACAGTGAGAGTTGGGGACTCCACGCAACTTCAAAACAAAATTACGATGTTTGAGCCACCAAAGAATGCACTAGCGAACCCTACAGCTGCCCAACAGGCAACAAACAGAGGTAGGAGTGCAGAATCAAAGCCAGAAGAATCCTTAGCTGAAGAAGCTGAACTGGTGACTCCGTGGTGTGGAGAAGCTGCAGAAAGACCACTTCAAGAGCAGAAAACTCTAAGGGCTAGTCCAAACTGCTCTACAACTGTTGCCATATACTTTGTCTACAAAAAGAGGAGTGCCCGACGCAACAGAAATCTCAAGACCGCGCACGCGATAAAAAGACTTTACGTGGAAAAAGTCCTCCTCGAGCGACTGAGGTGTGCTGATCTCAAGCATCTTCGGGAGGAGACAAAAATAAACTGGATAAAGGGCTCCAATCCCAGCGGGACAGAGGGTTCTTTTCCTCCATCCACTCTCATTCAAGTCACAGAGATATCTAGAATGAGAGTGGAAGGATGGGCTTTGGCCGTGGTAAGCCCGAGCTTCCCACAAACAGGGGAGGTATGTAACAGGGGACTTATCCCTGTTCAGTAATGTGCCTTTAATCTAGCAGTGTGGTAGTTAATTACTAAACACCACCTGCCTGATTAGATTGTTTACAAAAAGCCTGCCTTTGAGACAGGAAGTTACTCTCCTTAGCTCTGACTGAGAGCTGACCTTTGGAGCTGACCGGTCTTGAGCTCTGCACAGCAGAGCTGATTTCAAGACACAGGGAAAACTACTACACCTGAAGCTGAACCAGGAAGTGAGAAGATTTTCCCTCCAAGAAACAGATAAGACTTTTATTCTTAAGAGACTGCTTATATCTGCTTATTTTCATGCTATATGTTTTGGGGCTGCGAGACATGCTTAACTAATGGAGATGGGAACTAATTGCATAGGATTTCACTAGAAATACTCCCAAGTGAATGGAAGCTTTGCTCCCCCCCCCCCCTGTGTTTGGATAATTTCCTGATGAAAAGGAACAGGCACAATAAAGGCTATTATAATTTCACATTATAAAGCCTCCTAATTGTGTACCTCTGTGAACGTCCGTCTACAAATATGCTGCATACTTTTACTAACTGGACACCAGTATAACCAAAAGGGATATGCTGAAGCAAGTAACTACTGCTTGGGTCAAGCAGTTCCAACCCAAGCACCAGTGTGTCTCTCTCATTACCAAACACATTCATAATGCTTAAGCTACAGCACTTTTTGTACGTCGTCTTCTTTATTAACATTCACCATTATTTGTTACTGATTATTTCTTTTGCACAAATAAAACATATCATAGTATTATCACGGCCCCTCCTATCATATATTACATTGGATTATTTCAGTTTGGAAACATGTTTTACAAAACACTTTTTAAGACCCATGTTTAGATCTCATTAGATAGATAATGTAATAGAAATATTAATATATGTACCATTAAAAAGTAAGACATTGCCAGAGAAAGGTTCAAATCTGAAAATAAAATATCTATTTTGTCAAGAAGATTGGGTTAACAGGGACACAGCCCCTTCATGTTCTCCGGGCAATAAGAATGACATTGGCGCACTTGCACTTGTTGCAGTATGACACTAATTATATTACTATTCTATTTCAGGGATCTGCAGGGTGGCGGCAGCGAAAGCCAGAAAATACAAACCTGTTTTTCCTCCGCCGGTCCGGCCTGACAAATGAAGACTGCAGAGTCACTAGATTAAGATAAGAGTTTATCTCCTAGCCTGACATTTAGTCATAGTTTTTACACTGCTCGGCTAGTAATTAGTGCTATTGAGTTTTTAACACTTGCTTTTGTCTGGTCATTCAAGAAGTTCAGGTCCGTCAATGTTATTATTATTTTTTTTTAATGAAAACAAATGTGAAGAATACAAAATAATTAGCCTGGAAGGGTTTGTAGTGATTCCTGTAGAAGTTGGTTGATTGGGAGGCGTGCGTGCAGTTCCTGAGTATCTCCATGGGTTTATCATTCACATGCAGATAGCTCCCACTCAGAAGCTTACAGACAATAACCTGTGCGCGCTTCGTTCTTCAGTATCTTTACTGAAAATATGTCTGAGGCCTTTCACATGGCAAGCATAATCATAATAATAATAAATGTAGCAATATTCTGATTACCAATTTGAACTTGAAAGATAATTCTATTTTATTGGGCTCATTTAATAAAATACTTCCTCTTAAATGTTGAAAAATCCATTAGTTCATTGTTTTTAAGATTTTCATAACTGTAATTTTTTTTATTGCACTTATAAATGCATGGTTGATTATGAACATGGGTGGTTACAGTTTGAAATATTAATAACAATATGTGAAATCATTTCCAACACCATCACAAATGAGTGAGATGGCTCAGAAGGACCTGTCTGGAGCTCAATGCATTCTAGCGGGCATAAGATGCACGTTTTATCAGTTTTGATTAACAAAAGGATATTTGTATGTTTGATTATGTAATGTACTCTAACAATTACAATTTAGAACTGAAAATGTGTTGTGGCTGATTGGTGATGGGTGTTGATTGCGAGTCCTTCATATATTCATTACTAGCTGATATACCCGGCGTTGGCCGGAGGCAGGGGGGGGGGCGTGAAAGGCAGGGGGGGTGGCGTGAAAGGCAGGGGGGGTGGCGTGAAAGGCAGGGGGGTGGCGTGAAAGGCAGGGGGGGGCGTGAAAGGCAGGGGGGGTGGCGTGAAAGGCAGGGGGGGTGGCGTGAAAGGCAGGGGGGGGGGTGGCGTGAAAGGCAGGGGGGGTGGTGTGAAAGGCAAGGGGGGGTGGCGTGAAAGGCAGGGGGGGTGTGGCGTGAAAGGCAGGGGGGGGTGGCGTGAAAGGCAGGGGGGGGTGGCGTGAAAGGCAGGGGGGGGTGGCGTGAAAGGCAGGGGGGGTGTGGCGTGAAAGGCAGGGGGGGGTGGCGTGAAAGGCAGGGGGGGTGGCGTGAAAGGCAGGGGGGGTGGCGTGAAAGGCAGGGGGGGGTGGCGTGAAAGGCAGGGGGGGGTGGCGTGAAAGGCAGGGGGGGGCGTGAAAGGCAGGGGGGGGGTGAAAGGCAGGGGGGGTGGCGTGAAAGGCAGGGGGGGTGGCGTGAAAGGCAGGAGGGTGGCGTGAAAGGCAGGGGGGTGTTGCGTGAAATGAAGGGGGGGTGGCGTGAAAGGCAGGGGGGTGGCGTGAAAGGCAGGGGGGTGTTGCGTGAAATGAAGGGGGGGTGGCGTGAAAGGCAGGGGGGGGCGTGAAAGGCAGAGGGGGGGGGGGCGTGAAAGGCAGAGGGGGGCGTGAAAGGCAGGGGGGGGGCGTGATAGGCAGGGGGGGGGCGTGAAAGGCAGGGGGGGGGCGTGAAAGGCAGGGGGAGGGGCGTGAAAGGCAGGGGGGGTGGGCGTGAAAGGCAGGGGGGGCGTGAAAGGCAGGGGGGGGCGTGAAAGGCAGGGGGGGGCGTGAAAGGCAGGGGGGCGTGAAAGGCAGGGGGGGCGTGATAGGCAGGGGGGTGCGTGAAAGGCAGGGGGGGGCGTGAAAGGCAGGGGGAGGGGCGTGAAAGGCAGGGGGGGTGGGCGTGAAAGGCAGGGGGGGCGTGAAAGGCAGGGGGGGGCGTGAAAGGCAGGGGGAATGTCAAAGGCAGGGGGGGCGTGAAAGGCAGGGGGGAGGCGTGAAAGGCAGGGGGGGGCATGAAAGGCAGGGGGGGTGACACACAGTGTCACACACACACACACACACACACACAGTGTCACACACACACACAGTGAGACACACACACGGCAGGCAGAGGGTTAAAAGTCATCCGAGGCTCCGCCCCGTGACGTAACCTAATGACGTTCCACGCCCCGGGGTCCTCCTGACGTAACCGCCTTTCGGTGTGTGTGTGAACTGAGCGCGACACCCGGCGAGCGGCGTCGGGAGGGGGAAAGGCCGGAGAGGGGACCGCGCGGGGAGAGCGTGCCTGTACGTGCTGTGCGTCAGGCGGCGCGTGTTCGCGCAGGGGGTATTAGAGGGAGGGAGGGAGGGGGGAGCCGGGCACCGGGAGAGAGTGGAGCTGCGCGCAGGTGAGACCGGGGGTCAGGGAGGCTGTGACACCTACCTCTACTTCCGGGTGCCGCCATCTTCTCACTCGGCGCCGCGAGGGAGGAAGGGGGTCCTTCCGGGCGCTGCCATCTTAGGCGCCGCGAGGTAGCCTGCCTGGCCACTGCCTGTTCCCCCGCCGGGGATGGACGGAGCGCCGGGAGGGAGAGGTGAGCGGAGGGAGGGAGGGAGAGGTGAGCGGAGGGAGGGAGAGGTGAGCGGAGGGAGGGCGAGGTGAGCGGAGGGAGGGAGAGGTGAGCGGAGGGAGAGGTGAGCGGAGGGAGGGAGGGAGAGGTGAGTGGAGGGAGAGGTGAGCGGAGGGAGGGGTGAGCGGAGGGAGGGGAGAGGTGAGTGGAGGGAGGGGAGAGATGAGCGGAATGTGTGTGTGTGTGTGTGTCGCGCCGAGGGGGAAGAGAGTGGCAGTTGGGTGACGTCAGACCCACCAATCTGATTGGCCAGAGGCTGAGGACCAATCAGATTCACCGCAGCTAGTACCAACCTTTCGATTTTATATATTAAGATTAGGACTCTCCATTGGCAACCAGCATCTCTAATTACACCTCGGCCTGGGAAGGTATGGGGGGGCAGACACCCGGTCATGCTTTCTAAATTGAATTGGTCTTTCCAATAGTATGTTCCATTTGTTCCATTTGAGATGAAATGCAGCATAATATTTTAAGGCAGCGGTTCTTAAGCTGTGATTGATATTGGAACACTAGAGTTCCCCAACACATTACCACTGGTTCCTAAAGTCTTACATCACTGTTTTTCAACAGGGGTTCCTAGGAGCCCTTGGGTTCCCCGGGCATCCCTAAGGGGTTCCCCGCAATTTTCAGGTCATTTGAAAATTGTTCCAAACAGAAGAATTTACAATGCATCTGATCTCAGACGCGCTATTAGAGAGGGTTGGGGTTCCTTACAATGCATCTGATCTCAGACGCGCTATTAGAGAGGGTTGGGGTTCCTTACAATGTATCTGATCTCAGACGCGCTATTAGAGAGGGTTGGGGTTCCTTACAATGCATCTGATCTCAGACGCGCTATTAGAGAGGGCTGGTGTTCCTTACAATGCATCTGATCTCAGGCGCGCTATTAGAGAGGGTTGGGGTTCCTTACAATGCATCTGATCTCAGACGCGCTATTAGAGAGGGTTGGGGTTCCTTACACTGCATCTGATCTCAGATGCGCTATTAGAAAGGGTTGGGGTTCCTTACACTGCATCAGATCTCAGACACGCTATTAGAGAGGGTTGGGGTTCCTTACACTGCATCTGATCTCAGACGCGCTATTAGAGAGGGTTGGGGTTCCTTACACTGCATCTGATCTCAGATGCGCTATTAGAGAGGGTTGGGGTTCCTTACAATGCATATGATCTCAGATGCACTATTTCATAATATAATTATATGGTTATATTGTTCCTTAACCAAAAAAAGTTATTACATAACTCACTTTAGTTATCCCTCTTCTGCAGTCTGTGCATTTCTATCACTATTAAAGGCTGATTTTGATACAGATGCACTATTTTAAAAACATATATTTGACATATATTAATATAGATATATTGATTACAGACCTAAGTGTAGGAATGGAAGTCATCTAAATGATTATTAACAGTGACGTGGTCTGACTATTAATGTTGTTTAGTTCCATGTAACATTGACTAATTTAATCTTTATTATGGGATTATTATGGGATTACTAGTTTCAACTATAAGGTGTTAATACAAGGAAGTTAGAAGGTTAATGTTAGAATATGGCCCTAATTAAATGTAACTAATTCCATGTAGCTAATGTCATGTTGCTAAAGTAAATCATGTCAGGTGTTTGGCTACTTCTCAGTTCCAGTACCAGGTCATCTGACATAGAATGACTCATAAAAAGGTTAAAGTATCTTTATTATACCTAGTGATCAGAGTGGGATTATGACACCACCCACAGGCGTATAAAAGAGGCTGCAGGAGCTTGCAGAGACCCCAAGTTCCGGGAGGACACCAGAGGAGAAGAGTCTCACCATGTTAAGTGTATGGGGGCTATGCACTAAGCTCAATGGGTTTGCGGTCTGATGTTCCAAAAAAGCACATCCGTTAAAAAGTGAGGCCGGGGACGCGATTCACTAAGGCCTTGAGACCATTTTTTAACGTACGTGCTCAAAACACCCACAGCGTACGTGTTGCTTTTTTCCCCCCTGCTTGTGTTCTTAACCTTTACGTACGCTAGCTGATAGAAAACAAAGCCGCATGTAACATTTGCATGGAGATTCTGTATCTCCATGCCAGACTGTTACAGGCGATCGTACTCGAAATAAATACATTTTAATAATAATGTAGATGTGCAGGGGGTCTCCGGAGCTGAACAGCGTTGGTTTCAGGTCCGAGGACCCCCTACTTCAGGAGATACAGGCCCCATTATGGGGTGCCGATATCCCCTGCAGAATTTCAATGTCCCGGTCACGTGACACGGACGCTTGAAAGTGCAGGGGATACCGGCACCCCATAACGGGGCCTGTATCTCCTGAAGTAGGGGGTCCTCGGACCTGAAACCAATGCAGTTCAGCTCCAGAGACCCCCTGCACATCTACACTATGAAACACAAGTATATTAAACAAATTTTTTAACAAACATCAATACACAACCTCCCCCCCCCTCCGCCCTAACACATACAGTACAATAATGTGCAAAATTACTATTATCCAGATATGGATAATAGATTATTTGTCCATTATTAAACACTGCATTAGCATAAATAAATAAAGTCAATAAATACAGTTATACTTACCACAACAGCAGGTCCCTCTGTCCTCCGTTGCAAGAAAGCATATATACATAATAAAGACATTCTAATGGGCCCTAACCCCTTAATCACCTTACCGGTTACTAACCGCTATAGTCATTAAGGGGTTAACCCACCCTGCCCCCATACAAACCCGGGAGGCCTAAACACCCACCCCGGACTGACTATACCAACCCTGTACCCATTGAATAGTATAGTGGTACATCATACCCATATAATAATAATATGGGCATGATAAGCCTCTATAGCACTCAATCGGCACCCTAATTACAATACATTAATGCACCAGATACACAATAATAAAACATAACTCCAAAAAAACACACTTCACTAAATAAAAACAGTAGCCAGCTAATCCAATGAATACAAGCAATAACAACATCAACAATGAATTAATTAAACCATTAATCAATCAAACCAATTAATTACTAAACGAACTCAAAATGAATAGTAACACTAACCAATCAAACCAATTAATTACTACAACATTAATGAATTTAAACATTAAAATACAAAGAAATAAATTCAAACAATCTCTGAAATAACCATAAAACGCATTAGCTAACATAATACAACATTAACTACAAACGAACACCAATCGCAAACATTGTATTACCATTAAGCAGGAAAAAAAAAAACAATGACATCCACATAAGAAAATGAAATTAAAAAAACCAACAGCAATACCAAGCCAGAAATGCCTCTCAAATATTGTCATAATAATGTATTAATCTGTACCCTAAAGTGGTACAGATTAATATATTATCAGTCAATGTGCCTCCCCCAAAAAATCAAAAAACACATCCAATGAAGAAACCTGTAAAAAGAGACATTTACAAACATAGAATATCTTACTTACCATTAGAAGCGGTGGCCCCTCCGACTCCCGGGGAAACAGGAAGCTCACGTACCTTGAAGGCCTCCAACAGCATCCGATGCCATCCGCCATGAAGATCCGGATCAGGTACCCCAATCTTCTTTTTTCTTTCTTTAATCACCTTCTTCTATCTTCATCTGTCACCATTTCTTGATCTTCTTTATCTTCTATCTTCATCTGTCAATCCAAAAAACCCCATGGTAAATCCTAACCGATGTTGTCTCGTTGTCTTCTTGGGCTCAAATGAGGCGTCACGGCCTTAAATAGGGCTTGTGGCGTCACATTTAGCCTCAAAATGGTTAACAGCCACCTGATTGGCTGTTAAAACCATGTTCCGACTTTAATTTTTTTTTTTTAAATGACGTCACTTAAAGGGAATGATGCCAGCCAATCAGAATGGCTGTGCTTCATTTGCCTTTAAGATGACTTCACTAAATCCAAGATGGCCGGCGTCACATGGTATTTCAGCTAATCAGAGTGTGGAATTGGTTCCCACGATCTGATTGGCTGAAATACCATGTGACGCCGGCTTCGTCACGTCATCTTAAAGGCAAATGAAGCACAGCCATTATGATTGGGACAATAAGTAAGAAGGGTTTAAGGCAGGAGAGGGCTTTAGATACAAAAGGGGTAGAGAGAAGACATCCTTGAGAAGAATGCAAGAGTCGGGATGGTGCATAGCGAGAAATTAGGGCTGAGATGGATGTAAGGAGGAGCAGAAGAGTGTAAAGCTTTAAAAGTGAGGAGGATAATTGGGTGTGCGATAGGGGATTTTTTAGGAAGCCAGTGGAGGTATTTCAGCAGGGTCAGGAACATGATACCCCTTTCTAAACAGAGGATGTGTGTGGCACTCATTGCAGGGGATCCCTAGATCAAGGACGCAGGCGAGTGCCACACCCAGAGTTACTCTAACGCCAACTTTACGCCTATGCACACTAGGCTGCCATAGTATGGACTAGTAGGGACCTGTATAGAATGACAGGTAGATGGGAACCTCGATACAAGATACACCCCTGCACAGAGTCCTGGACGGTGCCTGGAAATGCCTCAAGTCCAGTACACCAAGAAATTGCATGTTATCCATAACCAATGGTAATGGGCGGTGACAAGCTGTGTGCCTCTCTGGGAAGCTAACTGAGCGCCCAGGGAAGAAGTATGATAAACGTCTGTAAATAAAGAAACCTGTGTGTCTAATGAAGTTCCTGGCGCTCTTATTACACCCCGCTTACACCACCAGCCCAGACGCCAGCACCCTGAGAAAAGGTATGAGAGACTCTCAGCACCAACACCTGCACCCATCTATATTACCGCACTTAGCTGTGATCCCTCTTTTAAGGCCGGGCAAAGAGGGGTTACAATGTTAAAAGGCTAAATAAAACAACATTGATCCAGTGGCCCCAATATATCTCATGTTTGACTGCAATACTATCGGACTTCCTGCTTCTCGTCACTCAAGTTTACTCCTTTTAAATAACGATTAGCCAATAAAGGCTACATCTCAACAATTATTTTTTGTTGTTGCATTTAAAAAATAATTAAAATTAGATGACAAGCAAAGGAAATAAAAACAGATTACAGATTACATAGGAAATAAGTACATTCATTCAGAGTTAATGACAGTGACACATTGACATATTTAATGTTTTGATCTTACAGTGATATTCGCTTTGTATGAGGTATCTCACATTAATAAAGCATTGAGACTTAACATTTCCAAGACTTTTAAATTATTAGTTAAATATAGTACTTGACAAGCCGCACCATTGGGATTGTGACACAGCGACTTTCAAATGAAAAAGCCATTTGGGATTTAATCGAGATGTTCACATACAAATAATATTGTATCAGGAGCTCATCATTTTCAAGTGTGTCTATAATAGTTCATATTTTATTCTTTATCATAAGGCAATTAAATAGTTCTTGCTTGAGTAAACATCTTCATTTTTGCTTGAAATGTGTGAACAAGATTAATCTCTGTGACCTGTTTGACACTCATGAAAACCTCCCTTGCTCATTTAATCCATACGGTTGTATTGCACTGATTTTTTTCCAGATTTTAGATATAACTGCGTACTTTAGATAAACTTCAACCTCCCCCCAACCCCGTACAATTATGACATGCAAGTTTCTTTATCGGGAAAAAAGGTCATATACTTAAGTAATAATCCCCTCAGAACAGGGCATTACTGGCCAATAATGCCCTGGCTGGAATAGTTGAAGGCCCGAGGCGAAGCCGAGGGACATTAACCCAGCCGGGGCATTATTGGCCAGTAATGCCCTGTTCTGAGGGGATTATTACTATTCTAGGCTAAATGTAGGCTTTTTTTTTTTTATATAAAAAAGATACATTTTTGTACTCATTTATTTTTATCAGCATGATTGTCTACATTCTTATGCTTTTACTGCAAGTTTATTAAATGGAAATTGTACATACACAAAGCCCCCTCTATACACACACGCACACACTCTGCAGCCCCCCTCTATATATATATATATGTAACAGTGTTTCCCCCACCCAATCGCAGATAGGGGCCATTACAGGGTGTATGGTGTATATACCTGCTGGCAACAGGAGGGCTGAGTTGTCCGCTGATGGTAGTGGGGGCACAGGAACAGGCTTCTGGGATTCATACCCTACACATATCTCTTTAGCAGTGCAGCGCCTCCATCTGCCGTAGGCTCCAGGAACTGAAGGTGATCTTCCACAGTAGAACTTATTACCTCTCCCCCCAGTAAGGTCACGCACTTGGCAGGAGGTATATTGCAAACAGGAACGGGTTTATTACTATAGTCTGCAGTAATAGGAACAAGGCAGGTTCTGCCCAATACAGTCTCTCAGGATTCACCGGAGGATGGTCCCTGGACCGCCACTACAGGCCAAGGGCACCCGCAGCCGTCCAAGCTCTTCCCCACCTCCCTAGCGGACGCAGAGGTATGGTCCACACTCACTCTCCCCTGGAGGGAAGAGCACATGGGAAGGCCCAATCTCAGGCTCCCAGTTGTGTCACCTGCTTTCCTCAGAGGGGAAGGAACAACTACTAACTTTAGGGTGGTCCTGCCCTTAAGTACAGCCAGAAGGGGGCCACCCCATGGTCCCAGCTACAACAGGATGTACCCCCCCCTGCTGTCACTCAAGTGCAGTACCAAAGGTGAGAGGGAAAACCCCATACCAACTTTAGGGCGGACCTGCCCTTAAGTACAGCACGAAAGCGGGCACCCGTTGTCCCAACTACTGGCAACCTGATAGTACCAGGGTTTACTGCCAGCCCAAGGGCAGAATAGTAGTCAGGGGTGGCCCTGATACACCCACAAACACACTCTGCAGCCCCCCCCCCTCCATTACACCCACAAAACGCACTGCAGCCCTCCTCCAACCTCTACACTCACAAAACACACACACAACACACACAGCAGTCCCCCCTCTACACCCACAAACACACAGTGCAGCCCCCCCTCCTCTACACCCACAAACACACAGTGCAGCCCCCCCCCCTCCTCTACACCCACAAACACACAGTGCAGCCCCCCCTCCTCTACACCCACAAACACACAGTCCAGCCCCCTTGTAAACCCAAAAACTGCAGACACACACACACACACACACACACACACACCAAAACACACTCTGCAGCCCTCCTCCACCCTCTACACCCACTGACACACACACACTGCCACCCCCTCTACACCCACAAAACAGACTGCTGCCCCCTCTACACCCACTGCAGCCCCCTGTAAACCCATACACTGCAGATACACACACACACACAAAACACTCTGCACCCATCCACCCACATAACACACACTGCAGCCCCCTGTAAACTCACACACTGCAGACACACACACACACACACACACACACACACACACAACACTCTGCACCCCTCCTCCACCCACAAAACACAAATTGCAACCCCCCCCCTCTGCACCCAGAAAGCACACACAGCAGAGACACACAAACCAACAAAACAGACTCTGCCACCTCTACATCCACAAAAACACACCAGCAGTACACTCTCTACACCCACTGCAGCCCCCTGTAAACCCACACTGCTGACACACACACTAACAAAACACTCTGCACCCCTCCTCCAGCCACAAAACACACATTGAAGACACACACACTGCAGCCCCCTCTACATCAACAAAACACAGACACACACACACCAACAAGACTCTGCTGCCCCCTCTACACCCACAAAACACACACACACACACACCAAAAGAACACTCTGCTATCCCCTTTACACCCACACAACAGACACACAAATCTTTCCGCTCACTCTCCTGTGCGGAGCTCTCTGCAGGCAGGGAGGGGGAGGAGTCAGTGCCTGGCTGCAGGCAGGGAGGGGGAGGAGTCAGTGCCTGGCTGCAGGCAGGGAGGGTGAGGAGTCAGTGCCAGGCTGCAGGCAGGGTGGGGGAAGAGTCAGTGCCCGGCTGCAGGGAGGGGGAGGAGTCAGTGCCCGGCTGCAGGCAGGGAGGGGAGGAGTCAGTGCCTGGCTGCAGGCAGGGAGGGGGAGGAGTCAGTGCCCGGCTGCAGGGAGGGGGAGGAGTCAGTGCCCGGCTGCAGGCAGGGAGGGGGAGGAGTCAGTGCCCGGCTGCAGGCAGTGAGGGGGAGGAGTCAGTGTCTGGCTGCAGGCAGGGAGGGGGAGGAGTCAGTGCCTGGCTGCAGGCAGGGAGGGGGAGGAGTCAGTGCCTGGCTGCAGGGACGGAGGGGGAGGAGTCAGTGCCTGGCTGCAGGCAGGGAGGGGGAGGAGTCAGTGCCTGGCTGCAGGCAGGGAGGGGGAGGATCAAGTGCCTGGCTGCAGGCAGGGAGGGGGAGGAGTCAGTGCCTGGCTGCAGGCAGTGAGGGGGAGGAGTCAGTGCCTGGCTGCAGGCAGGGTGGGGGAGGAGTCAGTGTCTGGCTGCAGGCAGGGTGGGGGAGGAGTCAGTGCCTGGCTGCAGGCAGTGAGGGGGAGGAGTCAGTGTCTGGCTGCAGGCACGGTGGGGGGGGAGTCAGTGTCTGGCTGCAGGCAGCGTGGGGGAGGAGTCAGTGCCTGGCTGTAGGCAGGGTGGGGGAGGAGTCAGTGTCTGGCTGCAGGCAGGGTGGGGGAGGAGTCAGTGCCTGGCAGCAGGCAGGGAGGGGGAGGAGTCAGTGCCTGGCTGCAGGCAGGGAGGGGAGGAGTCAGTGTCTGGCTGCAGGGAGGGGGAGGAGTCAGTGTCTGGCTGCAGGCACGGTGGGGGGGAGAGTCAGTGTCTGGCTGCAGGCAGGGAGGGTGAGGAGTCAGTGTCTGGCTGTAGGCAGGGTGGGGGAGGAGTCAGTGCCTGGCAGCAGGCAGGGAGGGGGAGGAGTCAGTGTCTGGCTGCAGGCAGGGTGGGGGGAGGAGTTAGTGCCTGGCTGTAGGGAGGGGAAGCGTCAGTGCCTGGCTGCAGGCAGGGTGGGGGAGGAGTCAGTGCCTGGCTGCAGGCAGGGTGGGGGAGGAGTCAGTGCCTGGCTGCAGGCAGGGTAGGGGAGGAGTCAGTGTCTGGCTGTAGGGAGGGAGGGGGAGGAGTCAGTGTCTGGCTGCAGGGAGGGAGGGGGAGGAGTCAGTGCCTGGCTGCAGGGAGGGAGGGGGAGGAGTCAGTGCCTGGCTGCAGGCAGTGAGGGGGAGGAGTCAGTGTCTGGCTGCAGGGAGGGGGAGGAATCAGTGCCTGGCTGCAGACAAGGTGGGGGAGGAGTCGGTGCATGGCTGCAGGAAGGGAGGGGAGGAGTCAGTGTCTGGCTGCAGGGAGGGGGAGGAATCAGTGCCTGGCTGCAGGCAGGGTGGGGAGGAGTCAGTGTCTGGCTGCAGACAAGGTGGGGGAGGAGTCGGTGCCCGGCTGCAGGCAGGGAGGGGGAGGAGTCAGTGTCTGGCTGCATGGAGGGGGAGGAGTCAGTGCCTGGCTGCAGGCAGGGTGGGGAAAAGTCAATGCCTGGCTGACGGCAGGGTGGGGAGGAGTCAGTGCCTGGCTGCAGGCAGGGAGGGGGAGGAGTCAGTGCCTGGCTGCAAGGTGGGGTGGAGTCAGTGCCTGGCTGCAGGCACGGTGGGGGGGGGAGTCAGTGTCTGGCTGCAGGCAGGGAGGGTGAGGAGTCAGTGTCTGGCTGTAGGCAGGGTGAGGGGAGGAGTCAGTGCCTGGCTGCAGGCAGGGTGAGGGGAGGAGTAAGTGCCTGGCTGCAGGCAGGAAGGGGGAGGAGTCAGTGCCTGACTGCAAGGTGGGGTGGAGTCAGTGCCTGGCTGACGGCAGGGTGGAGGAGGAGTTAATGCCTGGCTTCTGCCTCCTGTCCAATCACCTCCCCTGTCTAAGAGCTGATCTCACTCTTTGTGAATGAGATCTGAAAGCTGATTGGCTGAAAAACTTGTCAGGGTGCCAAAAATTCTGGGCCATTACTGATTGGAAAATGCCCAGAACTTTAACCAACCAGAGAGCAGGGATTTCCTGAAAAACTGTAACTTTAGGAGATTAATTACTAAAATATAAGTTTTGGTTAAGGTTATGCAACTGATTTGATATCTTTCTAGTGGGTTTCCAACCTTTTTTGTTTAAGGAACCCTATATTTATATTGTGAAATTCTGTAGAACCCCAACCCTCTCTAACAGCGTGTCTAGGATCAGATGCATTGTAAGGAACCCCAACCCTCTCTAGTAGCGTATCTGAGATCAGATGCATTGTAAGGAACCCCAACCCTCTCTAATAGCGCGTCTGAGATCTGATGCATTGTAAGGAACCCCGACCCTCTCTAATAGTGTATCTGAGATCAGATGCATTGCAAGGAACCCCAACCCTCTCTAATAGCGCGTCTGGGATCAGATGCATTGTAAGGAACCCCAACCCTCTCTAATAGCGCGTCTGAGATCAGATGCATTGCAAGGAACCCCAACCCTCTCTAATAGCACATGTGAGATCAGATGCATTGTAAGGAACCCCAACCCTCTCTAATAGCGCGTCTGAGATCAGATGCATTGTAAGGAACCCCAACCCTCTCTAATAGCGCGTCTGAGATCAGATGCATTGTAAGGAACCACAACCCTCTCTAATAGCGCGTCTGAGGTAAGATGCATTGTAAGGAACCCCAACCCTCTCTAATAGCGCGTCTAAGATAAGATGCATTATAAGGAACCCCAATCCTCTCTAATAGCGTATCTGAGATAAGATGCATTGTAAGGAACCCCAACCCTCTCTAATAGCGGGTCTGAGATCAGATGCATTGTAAGGAACCCCAACCCTCTCTAATAGCACGTCTGAGATCAGATGCATTATAAGGAACCCCAACCCTCTCTAATAGCGTGTCTGAGATCAGATGCATTGTAAGGAACCCCAACCCTCTCTAATAGCGCGTCTGAGATCAGATGCATTGTAAGGAGCCCCAACCCTCTCTAATAGCGCGTCAGAGATCAGATGCATTGTAAGGAACCCCAACCCTCTCTAATAGCATGTCTGATATCAGATGCATTGTAAGGAACCCCAACCCTCTCTAATAGCACGTGTCTGAGATCAGATGCATTGTAAATTCTTCTATATTTGGTACAATTGTCAAATAATCAATTGTGAAATACTGGTAAGCAACAGAGCCACGAAGGGCCAGTAGAGCAGTGGGGTCCCCTATATAACAGCACTTGACGCGCGTGACACGAGCATTCTCCTCCACTTATATTTTTTAGAAGATTGGTCATGTGACAGGAAGGGGCGGGCAAAGAGGTAACGACACACTTGATTGACATGTATAGATGTATGGTCCGTTTGGTGGTCCCTACTGAAAATAAAGCCTTTATTTGCAAAGAAGCAAAGTCTTACTGTGTGTCTGCTTTAAAAAGGATTACATTTATTTACACAAATCAATGACCTGATACACCGCAGCGCAGACCTGATATACCGCAGCTCTGACCTGATATACCGCAGCGCAGACCTGATATACCGCAGCGCAGACCTGATATACCGCAGCGCAGACCTGATATATCGCAGCGCAGACCTGATATACCGCAGCGCAGACCTGATATACCGCAGCGCAGACCTGATACACCGCAGCGCAGACCTGATACACCGCAGCGCAGACCTGATACACCGCAGCGCAGACCTGATACACCGCAGCGCAGACCTGATACACCGCAGCGCAGACCTGATACACCGCAGCGCAGACCTGATACACCGCAGCGCAGACCTGATATACCGCAGCGCAGACCTGATTTACCGCAGCGCAGACCTGATACACCGCAGCGCAGACCTGATACACCGCAGCGCAGACCTGATACACCGCAGCGCAGACCTGATACACCGCAGCGCAGACCTGATACACCTCAGCGCAGACCTGATATACCGCAGCGCAGACCTGATATACCGCAGCGCAGACCTGATATACCGCAGCGCAGACCTGATATACCGCAGCGCAGACCTGATATACCGCAGCGCAGACCTGATATACCGCAGCGCAGACCTGATATACCGCAGCGCAGACCTGATATACCGCAGCGCAGACCTGATATACCGCAGCGCAGACCTGATATACCGCAGCGCAGACCTGATATACCGCAGCGCAGACCTGATATACCGCAGCTCTGACCTGATATACCGCAGCGCAGACCTGATATACCGCAGCTCTGACCTGATATACCGCAGCGCAGACCTGATATACCGCAGCGCAGACCTGATATACCGCAGCGCAGACCTGATATACCGCAGCGCAGACCTGATATACCGCAGCGCAGACCTGATATACCGCAGCTCAGACCTGATATACCGCAGCTCAGACCTGATATACCGCAGCGCAGACCTGATATACCGCAGCGCAGACCTGATATACCGCAGCGCAGACCTGATATACCGCAGCTCAGACCTGATATACCGCAGCTCAGACCTGATATACCGCAGCGCAGACCTGATATACCGCAGCGCAGACCTGATATACCGCAGCGCAGACCTGATATACCGCAGCGCAGACCTGATATACCGCAGCGCAGACCTGATATACCGCAGCGCAGACCTGATATACCGCAGCGCAGACCTGATATACCGCAGCGCAGACCTGATATACCGCAGCGCAGACCTGATATACCGCAGCGCAGACCTGATATACCGCAGCGCAGACCTGATATACCGCAGCGCAGACCTGATATACCGCAGCGCAGACCTGATATACCGCAGCGCAGACCTGATATACCGCAGCGCAGACCTGATATACCGCAGCGCAGACCTGATATACCGCAGCGCAGACCTGATATACCGCAGCGCAGACCTGATATACCGCAGCGCAGACCTGATATACCGCAGCGCAGACCTGATATACCGCAGCGCAGACCTGATATACCGCAGCGCAGACCTGATATACCGCAGCGCAGACCTGATATACCGCAGCGCAGACCTGATATACCGCAGCGCAGACCTGATACACCGCAGCGCAGACCTGATACACCGCAGCGCAGACCTGATACACCGCAGCGCAGACCTGATACACCGCAGCGCAGACCTGATACACCGCAGCGCAGACCTGATACACCGCAGCGCAGACCTGATACACCGCAGCGCAGACCTGATACACCGCAGCGCAGACCTGATACACCGCAGCGCAGACCTGATACACCGCAGCGCAGACCTGATACACCGCAGCGCAGACCTGATACACCGCAGCGCAGACCTGATACACCGCAGCGCAGACCTGATACACCGCAGCGCAGACCTGATACACCGCAGCGCAGACCTGATATACCGCAGCGCAGACCTGATATACCGCAGCGCAGACCTGATATACCGCAGCGCAGACCTGATATACCGCAGCTCTGACCTGATATACCGCAGCGCAGACCTGATATACCGCAGCGCAGACCTGATATACCGCAGCGCAGACCTGATATACCGCAGCGCAGACCTGATATACCGCAGCGCAGACCTGATATACCGCAGCGCAGACCTGATATACCGCAGCGCAGACCTGATATACCGCAGCGCAGACCTGATATACCGCAGCGCAGACCTGATATACCGCAGCGCAGACCTGATATACCGCAGCGCAGACCTGATATACCGCAGCGCAGACCTGATATACCGCAGCGCAGACCTGATATACCGCAGCGCAGACCTGATATACCGCAGCGCAGACCTGATATACCGCAGCGCAGACCTGATATACCGCAGCGCAGACCTGATATACCGCAGCGCAGACCTGATATACCGCAGCGCAGACCTGATATACCGCAGCGCAGATCTGATATACCGCAGCGCAGACCTGATATACCGCAGCGCAGACCTGATATACCGCAGCGCAGACCTGATATACCGCAGCGCTGACCTGATATACCGCTTCTCTGACCTGATATACCGCAGCGCAGACCTGATATACCGCAGCGCAGACCTGATATACCGCAGCGCAGACCTGATATACCGCAGCGCAGACCTGATATACCGCAGCGCAGACCTGATATACCGCAGCGCAGACCTGATATACCGCAGCGCAGACCTGATATACCGCAGCGCAGACCTGATATACCGCAGCGCAGACCTGATATACCGCAGCGCAGACCTGATATACCGCAGCGCAGACCTGATATACCGCAGCGCAGACCTGATATACCGCAGCGCAGACCTGATATACCGCAGCGCAGACCTGATATACCGCAGCGCAGACCTGATATACCGCAGCGCAGACCTGATATACCGCAGCGCAGACCTGATATACCGCAGCGCAGACCTGATATACCGCAGCGCAGACCTGATATACCGCAGCGCAGACCTGATATACCGCAGCGCAGACCTGATATACCGCAGCGCAGACCTGATATACCGCAGCTCAGACCTGATATACCGCAGCGCAGACCTGATATACCGCAGCGCAGACCTGATATACCGCAGCGCAGACCTGATATAGCGCAGCGCAGACCTGATATACCGCAGCGCAGACCTGATATACCGCAGCGCAGACCTGATATACCGCAGCGCAGACCTGATATACCGCAGCGCAGACCTGATATACCGCAGCGCAGACCTGATATACCGCAGCGCAGACCTGATATACCGCAGCGCAGACCTGATATACCGCAGCGCAGACCTGATATACCGCAGCGCAGACCTGATATACCGCAGCGCAGACCTGATATACCGCAGCGCAGACCTGATATACCGCAGCTCTGACCTGATATACCGCAGCGCAGACCTGATATACCGCAGCGCAGACCTGATATACCGCAGCGCAGACCTGATATACCGCAGCGCAGACCTGATATACCGCAGCGCAGACCTGATATACCGCAGCGCAGACCTGATATACCGCAGCGCAGACCTGATATACCGCAGCGCAGACCTGATATACCGCAGCGCAGACCTGATATACCGCAGCGCAGACCTGATATACCGCAGCGCAGACCTGATATACCGCAGCGCAGACCTGATATACCGCAGCGCAGACCTGATATACCGCAGCGCAGACCTGATATACCGCAGCGCAGACCTGATATACCGCAGCGCAGACCTGATATACCGCAGCGCAGACCTGATATACCGCAGCGCAGACCTGATATACCGCAGCTCTGACCTGATATACCGCAGCGCAGACCTGATATACCGCAGCGCAGACCTGATATACCGCAGCGCAGACCTGATATACCGCAGCGCAGACCTGATATACCGCAGCTCAGACCTGATATACCGCAGCGCAGACCTGATATACCGCAGCGCAGACCTGATATACCGCAGCGCAGACCTGATATACCGCAGCGCAGACCTGATATACCGCAGCTCAGACCTGATATACCGCAGCGCAGACCTGATATACCGCAGCGCAGACCTGATATACCGCAGCGCAGACCTGATATACCGCAGCGCAGACCTGATATACCGCAGCGCAGACCTGATATACCGCAGCGTAGACCTGATATACCGCAGCGCAGACATGATATACCGCAGCGCAGACCTGATATACCGCAGCGCAGACCTGATATACCGCAGCGCATGGGGCTCTTTAGGTGCTTCAGATATCAGACACTTTGTAGCACGTAGTGCCCAGTGATGGAGGAGGCAGAGGGCCCCCAAACAGGGCCGGTTTGCTGATCTCCGGGTAGTCACTTTGTTCTACGATACATTAAACCTTATCTTGTATATCATTATAGACCTTATCTTGTGCTACAGCTCGAGTCTCGTTTGACATTTTTTAGTGACACCTCTTTTCTCTGACTTGATTGTCAGCGAAGCTCAGAAATGTGAGACTAATCCCCGTGTTTTTATGTCTTTTGGGACAGTCATGTGAGTTGGTAAAACTGGTTAGTCCAGCCTGTAACAATATTCGGGGCTAGTTTAGCTATTGAAACTATTGACAATGCTTTTAAAAATATTTTATTATACCCACAGGACTATGCTCTTGCCATTAACATTCTCTGCCGCCCATGTCTTTTACCGTATGAGTTGCTATATCCAGGTGAAACTATGCAGCCTTAATGCCAGTAACATTTTATATCTCTGGAAGATGATATCTGCCTTGAGCAGAACTATATTTCCTTCTTACTTTATCTTTCACCTATTTACAATTACAGTATAAATATTGTCTATTAAGTTGTCGACCCAACTGCTGTATTGGTAATGTTGTGTATTTGTACTTTGTTACAGCGCAAAATGCAAAAACATCAAACAAAAATTATGTGAGGGTATTGCTGATTTAAAACCAACATTTTTACTTACCCAGAGTTCTCTGTTTTCAGAAACATTCGCCGCTCTCTGACACCTCCCCGCACACATTGCTGGGTACTGTGCAAAACTGTGTTGCAGATGCTGACATTATTTTTAGATACTATGTAACAGGTAGATTGTTCTGTATATTAGAACAGCGGTGCGCAAACTGGGGGGCACGTCCCCCAGGGGGGGCTGAGACTTTTCTGGGGGGCGCGGAGTTTACAAAGGCCCCGCGCTGAGAGCATGAGGCTTCTGTAAACTTAATTAGCAGGCTCTGGTCACACGTCTCTATGACAACGTGATGTCCCATGACCCTGCAGCGTCATTTGATGCATCATTAGACGCGAGGGGGGCGCAATTGAGGCGGGAGCAGGTAGGGGGGCGCAGACGCTGGGAGTTTGCGCAGCGCTGCATTAGAAGCTTACAAACCATGTACAATGCAGGGGAGTGACCCAAAGGAGAGATAAGAGTGCAGGCGAATGAGATGGTGAGGGGGGGGGGTAAGAAAAGGTGGGGGACATGTAGTAGTAAATAATTATAATAGCAAATGAAATGGGGTGATAGTCAAATAGTTGTAAACAGAGATAAACAAACCATTAATAATTCCTAGTGAATAGAGCAATGTAGAAAGTAACCATCCTACATACATACATACATACACGCATACATACACGCATACATACACGCATACATACACGCATACATACATATACACACGCATAAATACATACATACATATACACACGCATAAATACATATACATACAAACACCCATACAGACACGCATACATACATATACACACGCATAAATACATACATACTTATACATACATACATACATACACGCATACATACACACCCATATAAATACATACTTATACATACAGACACGCATACATACACGCATACATACATGCATACATATACACACGCATAAAAATATACATACAAACATACATACACACACGCATACATACATACATTCTAGTACATATACATACATACATACATACATACATACATACACACACGCATACATACATACATACACACACACATACATACATACACATACATCCTTGCAGGTTCTTGAAGCAGTCCATTTGTGAAGGCCAAAGAAGAGGTAAGAGAAGTTAAATCCAATGAAGAATAGGTGTCATCACCTTGATAATTAAGGTCACTTAGGAGTAGAGTGGGTGATTCAGAGTAGAGGAAGAGCACAAATCATAACACCTGAGATAAATCAGGGAGAAAGGGGAAAGGGGAGATACTGTAGATGTAGGTGACAGCAATCCACCAGAACAGCTGAGATACTGTCCATACACCCACCAGGACAGCTGCGGTACTGTACATACACCCACCAGGACAGCTGAGATACTGTCCATACACCCACCAGGACAGCTGAGATACTGTCCATACACCCACCAGGACAGCTGAGATACTGTACATACACCCACCAGGACAGCTGAGATACTGTCCATACACCCACCAGGACAGCTGAGATACTGTACATACACCCACCAGGACAGCTGAGATACTGTACATGTACATACACCCACCAGGACAGCTGAGATACTGTGCATACACCCACCAGGACAGCTGAGATACTGTACATACACCCACCAGGACAGCTGAGATACTGTACATACACCCACCAGGACAGCTGAGATACTGTGCATGTACATACACCCACCAGGACAGCTGAGATACTGTACATACACCCACCAGGACAGCTGAGATACTGTCCATACACCCACCAGGACAGCTGAGATACTGTACATACACCCACCAGGACAGCTGAGATACTGTCCATACACCCACCAGGACAGCTGAGATACTGTACATACACCCACCAGGACAGCTGAGATACTGTACATGTACATACACCCACCAGGACAGCTGAGATACTGTGCATACACCCACCAGGACAGCTGAGATACTGTACATACACCCACCAGGACACCTGAGATACTGTCCATACACCCACCAGGACAGCTGAGATACTGTACATACCCCCACCAGGACAGCTGAGATACTGTACATACACCCACCAGGACAGCTGAGATACTGTACATACACCCACCAGGACAGCTGAGATACTGTGCATACACCCACCAGGACAGCTGAGATACTGTCCATACACCCACCAGGACAGCTGAGATACTGTCCATACACCCACCAGGACAGCTGAGATACTGTACATACACCCACCAGGACAGCTGAGATACTGTACATACACCCACCAGGACAGCTGAGATACTGTCCATACACCCACCAGGACAGCTGAGATACTGTACATACACCCACCAGGACAGCTGAGATACTGCATGATCCTCAAAGGAAGAAAAGGAGGAGATTTTAAACTAGCATGGGGGGGGGGGGGGGAGGGGAGACAAGAAACAGATAAGGAACAAAATAGAATAGATAGCAATGGGGTCATAGAGGTAGAATGGGGGCAAGTGGAGTTTGGCAAGCAGCGGGACCCCCATATTAAATACAGATAATACTGTACTTCTAAAGACTAAATCCAATTGAAGTAGAAAGGAAGTAGCAGATAAGATTATAGTACTGACTGGAAAACCCTTAAATGCATGCTTGCTAATGCAAGAAGCCTGACAGATAAAATGGGGGAGCTTGAATTAATAGCTGCAAGGGAGCAGTATGATATCATAGGCATTACTGAAACATGGTGGGATGAAACTCATGACTGTGGAGTTAATTTAGTTTAGTAGTTTAGTAGTCCTGTAAGCCAGCAGGTGCACCACACTACATTACATGTAACATGGGACAGTTTCCTCACATAGGGGCCAATATGAGATTGAGTGGGGGGGTACAACTGTTACATTTGCATTATGGGTGATTTTAACTATACGGATGTAGCACCCTGCTATATCTCTATGGCCACGCTTATCGTACGCGTGACATCACCTGTTGCCGTCGCCACCCACAAAAGTTGTATTTCACTTTGCAGCGACCTGGCCATTGATTGGTTCAGAGGCTGTCACATGTGACGACAGCCTCTGAAAAATCAAATCAAATTTCGCGTCGCTCCCATCATGTCGCGCTTACTATAAGCGCACACGACGGCGGCAATACATTTTTTTGTCGCGACGTCGCGTCGCTGGCACTATAAGCGCAGCCTATGGCCTGGCATATAAGTGCTGGTAATAGCAGGCAGTGTTAGGGTTAACATCTAGCACACGGTCCTGTTTGTGAGTAGCTTCCTCCGGAAGTATACTATGTTGCAGCTTTCAGGCAAATGTGTGGGAGCAGTTTGTGTCATATGCAGGAGGGGTGGCTTGGGATACAACCCAGTTACTGGGGTAGGGGGGGTTGGCCACTCCCCTGGTATAAGAAGGTGAGTTCCCAAATAGAGAGAGCTGAGGGTACTGTGGCTGATCCAGTCCAGCCCCTCAGGGGTGAAGACTATCCTGTCCTGCCCCGGGGTAATGAGGCCCCTGGGTGGTGAAACCATACTACTGCGTGCTAATCCTACCCAGGGGAAGGGGAAGAGAGACAGGCAGGGACCTGTGTCTGCAGTCATGAGAGGGCCTGGGCCTCACGCCACTGGAAGCCTCTCCTACCAAGAAGGACAGTTCCTGAGGCAAGAGAGAGTAATAGCATTATCCCCAGTTTAAGTAGGGATTGGTAGGGACAGGGTGTTACCTGGACATAGACTGGGGCAATGAGATTAGCATTACAATGAAAGGAAACAGGTTTTGGGGGGTGCTTAAAGACAATAACATGACCCAAATTATTGAGGAACCAACCAGGAGAGGGGCAGTACTGGATTTGGTAATATCAAACAATGTAGAAGTAATAAGAAATATTAAAGTCTGGGAACATTTGGGTAACAGTGATCATAACATGGTCTCATTTGAAATAAATGATTAAAAAACAGATTACTTGGGTTCAACAAAGACTTTACATTTTAGAAAGATGGATTTTAATAAACTGAGGTCTAATCTACAATATATATATATGTAGCCGGGACCCCCTTTTCCACCCGTTTGTTGTTGTGGGTGGGTATGTTACAGTTAGGGAACACTCCGATAACGGAGGTTCCGCGCAAGGGAGCCACCATGTTGTGGTTGGCGCCAGCACAGACTTAGCCTAGCAGAGGTTGCGCATGCTCAGAGCGAGGGTGAGAGAAAGCCCGCGAAGGAGGGAGAGCACGACGGGTTCCAGCAGCCCCCGCGGGTCCCCGTGATGCGCCTGGGCCAATGAGGTGCGAGACCAGGAGGAAAAGGAAGTGTTTGCGCGCACGTGAGTCAGAGTTGGTTGGAGAGGAGAGGAGAAGGAGCTTCGGTGTGGGGAGGCAGACCGCCCCCTACGTAGGCCGCATGCCCCAGGCCCAGTTAGGCCCTGAATCCCCGTAGAGACAAGCAGAGCTAGGGACTGGCCATAGTTAGGTTCCGGTTCCCTTATTGCCACATCATCACCGCTGGGACAGTTCTGAGTTGGCGGGAGGTCTGGGCGCAGACCCCGCTATCGTGCCGCAGCGTGTCTGGGTGGGATCGCCCTAGACACCTACTGGTGACGTCATCTACACCATCGCTGATCCTTTGTGAAGATTGTAGCCGCACCGGGTACTGGAGTGCCCGGCAGGTAATTCAAAAGTGCACCAACGGTACCATCCTTCACTCAGGACACAGTGGCTGCGCAGTCACATTCATACACATTCATTGACTCACTTGAGGGTGGGAGAACTATTCCCAAGGGGATCTGGACATGGGGTGGGATCACAGGTGAAGGGAGAAGGGAGGGTGAGCGTTCAACGAGACGCCGAGTATAGTGTCTCCTCTAGGGAGGGACACCTGTTGGTATACATATATGGTGAATGCAAGTAAAGTTAATTGGTTAAGGGATATTGCTGTGTGTTATGTATATAAGTCCTGCGAAGACCCACTTCCCCTCGGGCGGAAGCTGTCGCAGGTGGAGGCGCTGCACCTAGTTCTAGATATTGTGTGTGCCCCAGGCTCTCTGTGGCAGAGGCTCAGACCCTGTGAGCCTACAGGTAATACAAAATATGGTAGTGGCCTGTGTTCGCTAGGAAGCAGGGCTACATTTGGAGGCGCTGCTGAGATCTTAGGCCTGGGGTGCCCCTTGAGACAAAATTACCGCCACAATGGCCCTTCCTTCCCGTCAGGAAATACGCGACTGGGCGCGGCAAATGCGCACGCCTGCCCGCCGCGCATTTGCCGTGCCACGTGAGTACCCATGACCTTACCTTTAGAGACTTTGCAAATGGCCCTACAACAACTATCGGGTTTTGCCAAAGCCCGCCTAGTAGATGTGCTCATAGACCAAGATGCTAAATGGAACACCTTGCTAGTAAATTGCCGGCGAGACCTAGTAGTACTAGAACCTGCAGTCCCTCAATATCTGCCGCTGCCCGATGCTCCACCTGGAGGCAGCCCGTTTGTCTATCCACTTTGGGACCCTCCTGTGGGGGAACTAGATGACGACAACCCCACACTTCCTTTTGCTCACTACCCCACGAGCAAGGCGGCTAGCTGTCGGTCACAATCTAGCTATCCCGGGTCTAGCGTATCCGCCGAAGCAGGGGTGCATAGTGATATGCTGCAGAAACTCAATGACAAGATAGACCAGTTAACCGCCCCCTCAAGCTTACCACCGTTAGTAAAAGCACTTACCCTAGCCACGCATTCACAAAGCTACCGGAAATTAAAGGCCTTCTCGGGGACGCTACCTGTGCCCACGGGAGAGGATGGGATAGACCCGTGGAAGGAGCACACTAGGGGAGTAATGGAGGAATGGTCTTGCACCGACATGGTGAAACGGCAACGACTCATGGAGTGCTTACGACCCCCGGCGTCCACATTGATCAGCATTCATCGAGAGCAGTGCCCCAACCTAACCGCTCGTATGATGATCGAGTTCCTAGTTGAGGCCTATATAGTGTGACCGAGGATGATGGGGCCTTGTGGGCCAAATACTATGCCATCAATCAAAAGGATGGTGAAGACCTGTCTGCCAATATACACCAAGTGCAAATCTCCCTTGGGCCCCTGCTACATCATAAATATGTGGCCGCCTCCCAGATGGACGAATACCTCCACAAACAATACCTACGAGGGTCCAGTCCTACTCACCCTATAGCAAACATGATTCGCGACAACCTAACTCGAGGGCCCCGCCCTTGTTTATCAAACTCTTGCAGCAAGTCAAAGAGCACGAGACGCATCTTATTCTTCACTCCCCCCAGAAGGCTAAAGCAGTCAGCAGCACCAAGCAAAAAGGAAGTGCTGAAAAGAAGGAGGACCCACCGGACAAACCAGGTCCCGAACGGCCGAAATACGCTGGACGAACCTCGCCTCCGTATGATCGCTGTATCCCACCCCGGGACATGTCCTGCTACAAATGCGGAAAAAAAGGTCATACGATTGTCGGATGGGAGAGTCTCGCCACCGAAGCCCGTCCCCCAAAATGTTCACGCCCCAGGCCATGGTCTGCGGGGTGAATGCGGTCCGCCCAGAAACTCCGGTGTCCACCCAAAGTAGCGAGGACCCCGAAGAGGAAGGTAACCGCGTGGGACTGGTAGCGCTGATCCGGGTGTTAGTGGACGGGATTTACTCCTCCGCACTACTGGACACGGGGTCGCAAGTCACCATCATATATCGGGGATTCTATAATCGACACCTCCAGAAGCAGCCTCTACAAGCGGTAGGGCATATCAAAGTACGAGGCTTAAGCAATGAAGACTACCCCATCGACGGGCTGGTGACCGTGGATCTGGAGATACAGCAGCTCAACACGGGGAAGTCTCACCCCATGAAGGTGGACGCCTTGGTGTGCCCCGAACCCAAAGATACACCTAAGTACCCGATCATCCTAGGCATGAATGCGGACATTGTGCAAGCTGTCATCCGGGCCTACCTACACGAAGCTAATGAACTGCCCATGTCCAGCCTACAGTTGCAGCTAGTCCAGGTAGATTCAGCTCCCCCTCGGAGGACTTCGGGCTGTTGTTCTGCGGGCGGGGAGGGTTGACCAGACTCTTACCCGGCGGGACGCAGAGGGTACCCGCCTGGTGTGCCTACGCTGAACGAGTAGATGAGGAGCAGCTGTTTTCTTTAGAAAGCACACCCGAAGAAGATGTCCGCCGAGGATATCGGCTAGTGCCGGAATTCCGGGATTGCCAACTGCCATTCCCTGTCGAATTTACGTGATGGTGCAGAATCTTTCACCCTTCCCCATGGCCATCAACGCGGGACAGCGAAAAGGGAGAATTTACCCCATCAGCTCGGTGGGCGAAGCCGTACAGGTAAAGACTACCCGAGTGGATGAAACCGGATCGCCGTTAGATTTTGACTTTGGTTCATCCGGACTGACGGATGCTTGGAAAGAACGATTACGAGTACAGCTGGACGAAAGACGATCAGTATTCTCTACTAGTGAAATGGATGTGGGGTGTAGCCGCAACGCCCAACACACCATTCGGATGACTGATACCAAACCCTTCCGGGAGCGTTCCCGTCGGCTAGCCCCTAGGGACGTAGAGGATGTACGAGCGGCGATCAATGAAATGGAAGAGGCCGGAATTGTCACGGAATCACAAAGCCCTTACGCCTCACCCATAGTGGTCGTGCGAAAAAAGAATGGGACCGTGCGGTTATGTGTTGACTACTGGACGTTGAACAATCGAACGGTACCGGACCAGTACAGGCATACCCCGCATTAACGTACGCAATGGGACCGGAGCATGTATGTAAAGTGAAAATGTACTTAAAGTGAAGCACTACCTTTCTCCACTTATCGATGCATGTACTGTACTGCAATCGTCATATACGTGCATAACTGATGTAAATAACGCATTTGTAAAAGGCTCTATAGTCTCCCCGCTTGCGCACAGCTTCGGTGCAGGTAGGGAGCCGGTATTGCTGTTAAGGACGTGCTGACAGGCGCATGCGTGAGCTGCCGTTTTCCTATTGAGCGATATGTACTTACTCGCAAGTGTACTTAAAGTGAGTGTCCTTAAAGCGGGGTGTGCCTGTATAATCTTCCCCCTCATAGAAGAAATCTAGGATACCCTACATGGGAGCCAATGGTTCAGTGTACTGGACCTTCAGTCCGGCTACTATCAAGTATCTATGAGCCCGGAGGATCAAGAGAAGACGGCGTTTGTTTGCCCCCTAGGGTTCTATCAATTCACCCGTATGCCCCAAGGTATATGTGGTGCCCCCGCCACCTTCCAGCGGCTAATGGAGAAGACTCTAGGTGACTTGAACCCCCGAGAATGCCTCGTGTATTTAGACGACATCATAGTCTTCGGGAAAACCCTGGAAGAGCACGAGGCTCGACTCTTGAAAGTACTTGACCGATTAGCGCAAGAAGGGCTCAAACTCTCCTTGGATAAATGCCGTTTCTGCTGAACATCGGTGACTTACGTGGGACACATCGTGTCTTGCGAGGGAATTGCCACGGACCCCGCCAAGATAGAAGCTGTTGTAAATTGGCCCCGCCCTGACAATGTGGGGGAGTTGCGATCGTTCCTGGGGTTCTGCGGCTACTATCGCAGGTTTGTGGAGGGATACTCCCGACGGGCCAAAGCCCTCAATGGCCTCCTCAAAATATATCCGGAGGACACAGGCCGGAAGGCTACACCTGCCCGACAGTCCTTCGGGGACAAATAGACACCCGAGTGTGAACAAGCCTTTATGGATCTGAAACAGAGTCTGACTGCAGCCCCTTTGCTGGCCTATGCCAACCCTGAACAACCATATATATTACATGTAGATGCTAGCCTCAACGGCCTAGGAGCCGTATTACATCAAAAATATCCCGAGGGATTGCGACCTGTAGCATATATCAGCCGCAGTCTTACTGTCAGTGAGCAGAACTACCCCATGCACAAACTCGAGTTCTTGGCCCTCAAGTGGGCCATTGTGGACAAACTTCGTGATTACTTGTACGGTGTGTCGTTCGAGGTGCGGACCGACAATAATCCCCTCACCTACATCATGACCTCTGCCAAACTCGACGCGGCCGGGCATCGCTGGTTGGCCGCTCCATTCAATTACACTTTCACCTTGAAATACAAGCCAGGCCCACTGAACATTGGAGTGGACGCCCTGTCTAGGCGACCAGGGCTGGCCACTACCCCCGATGAAGATCAGTGGGAAGAAATTCCGGGACCCGGAATAAGGGTCCTATGTTGTACAGCTGCCATAGTCAATGACCAAGTGGCATTCTCTGAATTACGAGTGGCTGACTCTCTAGGGTGTACGGCAAACGCTATCCCAGAAGCCTATCGAGACCCCAGTGGTATGCATGTTACTCCAGACAAGATCATAGCCTGGAAAGATATGGTACGATACCAAGAACAAGACCCGGTCGCAGGGGCCATTCGTTATGCCATCCGACAAAATCCCCGGCCCTCCTCCGACAGGCCCCGGGGGATGTAGGAGGTCTACTAATGCGGGAAGCTGACAAATTTGAAATACGAGACAATTTGCTATACCGAGTTGTGGAGTATCATAATCACCCGAATAGACGACAACTAGTACTGCCAAAAAGACTACAGTACTTGGTGCTGAAGGCTCTACACGAGGAACACGGCCATTTGGGGGTAGACTAGTGAGAGATAGGTTTTTCTGGCCAAAAATGAGAGAAGCAGTAGAGCACCACTGCCGACGGTGTGTGCGGTGTATTCAGAGGAAGACTTTACCCACCAGGGCCGCCCCAATGGGCCACTTAAAAAGTACGAGACCCATGGACTTAGTATGTATGGACTTCTTGTGCATCGAACCTGATAGCCGTGGCATAGGGAATGTGTTGGTCGTCACGGATCATTATACCCGATACGCCCAGGCCTTTCCAACCAAAGATCAAAAAGCCATTACGGTGGCCAAGGTGCTCTGGGAGAAGTACTTCATGCATTATGGGCTTCCTCAACGCCTCCACTCCGATCAAGGAAGAGACTTCGAAAGCAAGTTAATCAAAGAACTGCTGAAACTCTTACATATCAATAAGTTCCGCACTACTCCATACCACCCTGAAGGGGATGCACTGTCGGAACGATTCAACCGCACCTTACTAGACATGTTAGGCACGTTAACAGGGGTGGAAAAGACTGAATGGAGTCGGCATGTGGAAACATTAGTGCATGCTTACAATTGCACGCGACACAACTCCACCGGGTTCTCACCCAACTTTCTCATGTTCGGCCGAGAAGCTAGACTGCCTGTGGACATACGGTTGAGAGTCTCCACCGGTGGAGTGCATAATACTACACATTTCCGCTATGTGCAGCGATTGCAAGAGAATCTGCAACGGGCTTACCTACAAGCCGAGAAGCCTACCGAAAAGCTGAATGCCGGGAATAAAAGGCGGTATGATCATAAAGTTAAACACAGAGACATTAAACCTGGCGATGCAGTGCTTCTCCGTAACCTGGGAGTACCAGGGAAACATAAGTTGGCTGACCGATGGCGGGAGGGAGTGTATGAGGTAGCCTCTCAAATGCCCGGCCTTCCAGTCTACCGCATTAAAGACTCGGAGGGCCGGGTGAAGACCTGGCATCGGAATCATTTACTCCCTATTCCCCGAGTAGAGGAGGGGGATGTAGAATGGCCGTCATCCTCGTTGGATGGGGAGATATCCACGGAAGAAGAAGAGTCAGGGAACTCCGATGTTCCGGAAGATCCACAAGAGGGAACACATTCACATGTCTTAGGCAGGTCTGCAACCCTGCCTTTCACCATTATCCCCAGCATACAGTGCTTCCACTGCAGCAAGGGATTCTGGGAAATGACATGCAAATGAGGAGAGAGAGAGAGAGAGAGAGAGAGAGGGAGAGAGAGAGAGAGAGAGAGAGAGATTTGGGTTCTGAACTTACAGGGGCTGTGTGCTGAACAGATTGTATACACACAAGATGATATATTCATAAATGGGGATACGATTTTAGCCAAAGGAGGCTAAATAATATGCCCAGGACATACTTGAAAACGAGAGGTAACTCTCAATGTATTACTTCCTGGTAAAATATTTTATATAAATAAATAAATATAAATAAAATAAGTTGCTTATAATAATACGAAACTAACATCTCACAAATTTGCTGAAAAACGTGCTAATGCACTATTATTCACTATTATTCACCTGGGTGCTTAAAAATGTCACAGTATTTCTGTAACGCTCTTCCTACGTCTACAAAAAAATGGAAGCCTAGAAATCCCAAATAAGTGAGCTGCTTTACTAGGGCCGATCCTTCCCGACATTCACCAGGACATATTACAAGGACCGTAAATGTTTTTCACATTTACAGCATTTAACAAACAGACGTAGAACTTTCCCTGCCCGAAGTGCCATTATCACCATGATTTCACATCCCCTGCTGAAACAGCTAATCAGCTTATTTAGGTGTTAATGAAACTTCTTTGAAATGATTCAATATTCATATAACTACACACGTTCATAAACCCAGTCTCCTCTTGATGAGAAACGTTCCACTGTATGACTGAATTTTGATTATCTCTTGATTTCAGACTTTGCCTGCATCAATGTTCCATTAAGAAATTGTAAAAAGACGACATTTTAAGTAGTGAAGCCCATTTTCTATATAAGGGGAAATTCTTTATGAATCACCACCACAGACTGTTACAGGGTTTTAATTGTAATCGTTGTGGGCAGTTTTTTTCAAGCAGTAAGCTTCATTTTACTCTGAAGGCTTGAAGTAAACAAAAAAAAGTGTGTGTGCCGAGCACGCGCATTTTAAGGGAAACTTCTTTGTGTTTTGTCACTGTTTTATCACAGAAATTGCATTTGTGATGGTGATGTTTTTAATTAAAAATCAAAACACAATTTCAGTGCCAAAACACAAAGAAGTTTGACTTAGAATGCGCATGCGTGGCACACACACACCCTGTTTGACCTATTTGCACTTCTATATGTATAGTAACTGTGAATTCCTCATGTGCATGTGTGTTTGTCTCTGTGTGCGTGTGTGTGTCTGTGTGTGCATCTGTGTGTGTGCATCTGTGTGTGCGTGCATCTCTGTGTGTGTGTGTGTTCGTCTCTGTGTGTGTGTGTGTGTGTTCGTCTCTGTGTGTGTGTGTGTGTGTGTCTCTGTGTGTGTATTTGTTTGTGTGTGTCTCTGTGTGCGTGTGTGTCTGTCTGTGTGTGTCTGTGGGGGGGGGGGAGGAGTGTGTCTCAGTGTGTGTGTCTCTGTGTGCGTGTGTGTCTGTGTGTGGGGGGCTGTGTGTGTCTCGGTCTGTGTATCTGTGTGTGTTAGGGTTACCAGGTGTCCGGTTTTCAATCGGACAGGGCAGTAATTCTGATGCCTGTCCGGTACAAAATCGAAGGTAATACCGGACACATATGTGCCCGGTATTACCATGGCAACCCAAGTGTGTGTGTGTGGGGGGGGGTGTCTGTGTGTGTGTGTATGTGTGTCTCTTTGTGTGTGTGTGTGTGTGTGTGTTTGTCTGTGTGGGTGGGGGCTGTGTGTCTGTGTGTGTGGAGGGGGGGTGTCAGTGTGTGTCTCTCTGTGTGTGTGTTGGGGGGGGGGTGTCTGTGAATGTGTGTGTCTGTGTGTGTCTGTGTGGGTGGGGGCAGTGTGTGGGGTGTGTGTCCGTGTATGTGTGTCCGTGTGTGTATGGGGTGGGGGGGATGGGGGGGTGTAGTCTGTGAAAATGCCTTTCACTCCTGTGTCTCAGGCGCCAGACATATATTGGAAGCTTATCGGCTCACAGGCTGCCCATCGTTCGCTATAATGTAATTGTAGCCATGCATGTAAAATGGTCTGCAGTTGTCTCTCCTGCTGGCAGTAAACCTGGTAAGTTACAGGGATGCCAGCAGTAATCATGGAGGTTTGCCCTCACACCCTGGTGAGGTGCCCTATGTATGGATGGGAGTGGCTACATGCTCTGAGTCCACAGTTGGTGACATCAGAGATGTGCCTGTTTCCTGAGGTATATAAGGCACAGCACTGCCCAAAGTTAGTTGTTGGAGGGAGAGAGCTGGAGAGAGTTACAGGAACAAGTGTGTGTTGAGACTTGGGAAATGAAGGGCTCACTAGTGCAGTAACTAGTGGCCGTTTCTACATCAAGCCTGACAAGACCACACTGTGTCCAGGGACCTGGCACAGGGGTGATCTCCCTACGGGGAGAGGGGATCCCACTACATTGGGAGGGCGTACCTTTTCAAGGGACAGTATAGCGAGATGTACGGCTGAGCTACACGCTGCAAGGGGCAGTCTGTCCATACCATCATCAATAAAGATGCCCTGTTCAAAGACAACCCCACTGTTTGAGTGTGAAGTTACTCTCCAGTGGAAGGCACCACCAAGAAGGAGTTCCTCATCAGACCCATCTCCCTGCGGATGCAGAGATCCTGATGAGGTGGAGGCGCTGCACGTGATATAGGTAGGACTCACACACTATCTCAGCTGCCTGTCTGGGTTGGCAATCCCCGAATACCATCAAGCGGGAGACTCAGGAGTGCTGTTGCCGACAGGTGCACCACCAGACACGACCATGTAATGGGGGCTGGATAGACCACAGGGGCCAATATGAGATTGGGTGGGGGCCCAAGACCCGTTACATAATTATAAAGCGCTTTGTTTCCCATTGAGAGAAAAGCGGTATATGAAATAAAGTTATTATTTTTTAAAACACCCACTTTGAAAAGAAAAACATGACATTTGGACAAATCTTTTATCTTTGTTGGTATTGTATTTTTAGTTATATCATGGCAACCATGTACATACACAGTGCTGTACAGAGATAATATACAGGACATCGCTGGAAATAATACAAATACATGCATAATAACGGAATAAAAGCACTTACCTCTATGTTGTATACAAAAAATTAAAGGAAATCTTTTACAATATTTTGACCAAAAACCCAGCCACCTTGTGCAGTTTTCCTGCATTTTATACAAGCCGCAAGAAAGGTGATGTTGGTGGATGTCACGTTAGACCAGGACGATTTACACGGGATCGCAAACACCAGACAGAATACAAATCGTTTAATGCAAAACTATATAAAAGGAATGGGATGATAAAACACCTATATAGTTGTTTTATCGCCCCATTCATTTTATATAGTTTTGCATTAAACGATTTGTATTTTAAATCATACCATTTCTCCGCCGAGTTTATTTGGGGTATCTCCTGTCATAATAAGTTATCATTTATCTCCTAATTATTACACCATCTGCAGTTGTGCAGCTATGCCCTGTGATGCGTGTGTGGGTACCAGAGCGCATGCTATGTGGGGGCTCCTCTGCCTCCACCTGGATGCAGTGCTTATCAGTCCTTCTGTTTCTACGATTAACCCCTCTCCCCTAGTGCGCCCAGGGTTACCACCACTCCAGGTTTGACCCGGAGACTACGGGGTTACCTGTGAAATCTACGGGCGGAGCCTCGGCTCTCACCGGCGGCAGCATCATCCAGAGGCATCTCCCCCTGCAGGGGCCCGTCAACATGGCTTCGCGATGTCAAAAGGCGTCTCATTGCCATGACAATGGGATGTGAGGTCGCGGCGCAATACGGCATCACGCCATGGCAACGCGACACCGCAGGCCGTCCCAATGTCATGGCAACTTGACACGAAATCACGTGACGTCACATTGTTATGGCAACGCAGCACCATGTGACGTCGCTGAGCCATGTTGACGGGACCTTGCAGATTCCTGGAGATGCCGCGGCCGCTGAAGGTAAGAAAGTAAATATATAAATAACATAAATAAATGTAAAAAATGACATTTAATTGCAAAACGTCTCCGGGTTAGTCTTCAATAGAGGGTGGCAACCCTGAGTGCACCTACCACACTCTTCCCATGTAGGACTGCTGGTATCCCCCTTTTTGGTTTTGGTTTATGGGATACGCACCCTCCTTTCTACTTTTTTGATACCTACAGTAGTGCTCTTCCAGTTTTTCTTCTTCTCTACTACCATACCGGCAGACGCAGGACAGGAGGCTGCTACTTGTGTTCGTTGCGCAAGTCCTAGAGAATTGTTTTAAGTGACCTGATTTTAGCACGTTTAATAAAACCTTATACCATTTACACTCTGGAGCCCGCGCTGTCCCTTTTTGTTTTTCAGAAGTATCGAGGAAGGTGGTTGTTCCTGTGGATAGCTGCTCGGGAGCTCCAGTGGTTTTATTTCTATTTTTTGAGATTTTAGGTTTTATCTACATTTTTTATTTTTGGCTTTCCCTAGTTCCTTGTGTTTCCTTTTCCCCTTTTCCTTGTTGTTTGTTAGTCAGTTATATGTTGTTTGTATCATCTGGCATTTTTAAACAGTGTTGTCTCTCAAGTCCTAATATTGGCAAGATTTGTATCTAGTAGTTATCCTTTTACGAGTAACTGATCTATTTCATCGTTTCTTTTTATTATTTTTTACTCTTATTATTGACTGTTTAATTTTATTGTTTTGTGGATCTATCTAAATTTACATTTGATGCGCTGTAATTTTATGTTTTGTTTTTTTTACATTTATTAAAGATTGCTTTGGAATAAGTGTTGTATTCTTGTCCTCTAAATTCCTAGTGTTCAGCAGGACAATATACCTGCCAGAATTCTGTATACATGTGAATTGTATGCAACAAAAAAATCCATTATTATGGCGTGACCATTTTACATACTTTTTTAGTGAGGGCAACAGATATAATCAGAGCATGACCTTAACGGATTCTAAAAGCCAGAAGAAATGAAAAGAATAATATCACTTTTTAAAGAACTCAATGTTTAAAAAAACAATTCAGATTTATTTCCCATGGGGGAATGGGATTGTTTTACACTTATTGGCTGTTACAGCAAACATCCCCTTGTGCTTTTTGCTGTACTCTGTCGCAATGCCCTCTGCTACTGAGGAGGGGGTCTTTTAATGTAAATGTCAACTGTCTGCAAGCAAATAACAAACAAATAAACTTGAATTTCCTTTTTGTTAAATGAAATTGAATGCGTGGATGTTGCTGTTCCCTGATTAAAGTTGTAGTAACTTTTCCCAGGAACAGGCTGAATTCCTCTACAGGGAGACGGGATTTGCTGAACGAATCACCTGCTTCCTTCTGGCTCCCAGCTGTTTCCGTTTTGCCTCCAATTGAGTCTTTGCCATTCATTACAGATTTTTTTTTCTCTTAGCCAAGTGCACACAGGATCTCCAGCCATATTTCCTCATCTTTCCTGGATGAAGTCATGCTCCTGGGCAATGAGAAGAAAGTCCACAAGTTATAATGCGTTTGCAGAATGCCTTCGCCAATAACTGAAGGACATCTGCTAAAGCACACATCTCCAGCTTCCTTGTGCTGTAAAATAATAAGTACATATATTCAATGTGTGAATGAATATGAATATAATAAAGTCAACTTTATTTTGGACTGAGAACACAATATCATTGTAAATCAAACCTGAAGGCTGCTAGTCCTCTTCTAATTCCTGTTACACAAGAATTCCCTCTTTCCTATTGCTCCACGTACATCAAAAAGGTGGTGTGTCCATTTTTTTCCATGTCTTATTGTTTTCTTCCCACCTCTGTGAAACTAGATGTTTCCAGTTATGTGTGTTTCTCGTGTAGCGGGGTACCCTTTGACTACTATTCTGCCCTTGGGCTGTCATTAAACCCTGGTATTATCAGGTTGCCAGTAGTTGGGACAACGGGTTGCCCCCCTTCTGGCTGTACTTAAGGGCAGGACCGCCCTAAAGTTGGGAGGTTGTTCCTTCCCTCTGAGGAAAGCAGGTCACACAACTGGGAGCCTGAGATTGGGGCCTTCCCATGTGCTCTTCCCTCTGGGTGAGAGTGAGTGTAGACCATACCTCTGCCTAAGCTAGGGAGGTGGGGAAGAGCTAGGATGCGGGTGCCCTTGGCCTGTAGTGGTGGTCCAGGGACCATCCTCCGGTGAATCCTGAGAGACTGTTAGGCAGATCCTGCCTTGTTATAGTAATAAAATCATTCCTGTTTGCAATATACCTCCTGCCTGGTGCGTGACCTTACTGGGGGGAGAGGTAATAAGTTCTACAGTGGGAGATCACCTTCAGCTCCTGGAGCCTATGGCAAATGGAGGCGCTGCACTGCCAAGGAGATATGTTGGGTATGAACCCCAGAAGCCTGTTCCTGTGTCCCCACTACCATCAGCGGACGACTCAGCCATCCCGTTGCCAGCAGGTATATGTACCTTACACCCTATAATGGCCCCTATCTGCGATTGGGTGGGGGAAACACAGTTACACTCGCTACCAATCAAGTACACACACATACTGTATTTGCAAATCTCTGGGATCAGTACATCCCAAAGACTCTCAATAGTTGTGTGCAAATAAGGGATGTCTTAAGTAACTTCATTTTCACCTAAATTATTTCATTAATTCCGTTATAATTAAGGGACCAGAGGTAATCTACATAAACCCCAGATCTTCCCAAAGTAGGGATTTAAATTAATACTTATACTTGGAAGATGGAGTAATTAATTTTAGGAGTGAAAAATATAGGATTTGTTGTTGGGGCTAATACTAATTCTTCCTCAGACATCAAGATGACTATATAAATAGTCGTGAAATTCTTTGCTACCTGAAGAAAAAGTCTAAACTTTCTGGGCATAGCAAAGGTTCACAGGTCCAAATCTTGGAAAAGTCAACTAAGATTAATTCTTTAAAAATTGATCAAATAAATACTCATTGCAATTAAGCAATTCTAATAATATATAACCTTATAATGCACAAAGTTTAATAAGAAACAGAAATATTAGTAATAGTATTATATAAATAAACTTGACTTCCTCTAATGGATGCCAAGGGCAGAATAATTGATTCACTGGTGCTGCATCCAAGGGTAACCAATGTCTTACACTAGAAATGCAAAGGGTTTCCTATGTGAGGGACCGTTCAAATCTGAGTGGGGTGTGTGACTGAGACAGACGGAGTACATGTAATTGTATTGACTATATCAGTGCTTTAGGTGAAGCAGAGATAAAGCAGCAAAGTACATGGACCAGAGAGGCTGGTAAAGTTACTAGCACTATTTAAGGATCTTGAGTGTGTTTAAGAGACACAAATTTAAGGATTTTCTGAATAATAAACTGAGAGAAGGCAAATGGGTAACCATTGTATCCTGACTATCAACATTATATATGCATGCAATGTACAGTAATACTTCTTTTGCATACATTAAATAATACTAAATCAGAACAATAACAAATTATTATCCTAAACAATAAGAATATTAATGAGGAAAGAGTTCTAAAGTAATAGAAGTGAGTGGGAATGTCCGGATAGTGTGATAGGATGTGAGAGATAACAAGAAGAGGACTTGACAAGATAAGTAGTCAGCTTGAGATAAGACGCATTACAGGAAAAATATTCTGAACTTCATAAGTAGTGTTAATGCAAAAGATTAGAGGTGGGGTATAGGGTGTTGAAAGGGTGACGGAGCATAGGGTCTCAGAGAAAAGTATGTATTGCAAAATTCCTAGGAGAAAGCTGTAAACAATCTCAGAGTCATAAAGATTATTCTGACTGCAAAATCTTACTATAATTTGGTTGGAGAAAGCTGGTAGAGAACAAGGCCAAGGAATCAAGATTACAGTGGTCAGATAGAATATGATGAGGGCATCTACCTCTGTGCTCTCCTCCCTCTTCTCTCTGCTCCGCCACAGACTCTGACAACCTGGTCAGGAAGTACAACTCTGCCCTATCCTTCGCTCGATCTATATGCCCCGCTTTTTCTCTGCTGCTCTCACCCTTCTAACCCCAGACCCTGGCTAAACTGCCCCACACATATGCTGCGTTCCTGCACTCGATCCTCTAAATGCCTCTGGAGGAAATCTCACACTCTCGCAGACTTCCTTCACTATAAATTGTTCCTATCCTGTTGTAACTCTGCCCTCTCTCGGGCTAAACAAACCTACTTTTCCTCACTAATCAACACTCACAAGTCTAACCCACGCCGACTCTTCTCTGTCTTTGACTCTCTACTCAGACCACCCTCTGCTGCCTGTTCCTCCTCCATCTCACCTCAGGATTTTGCTGAATATTTCAAGGAAAAGGTGGAATCCATACGTCAGGACATCCCCTCTGTATCCTCTTCCCATCCTACACCTCATCCTAACTCTCCTGCCTTCTTGACTCTTTTTCCTTTGTCACGGTGGAGGACGTGTTGCTGCTGATCTCCGGTTCTCCCACTAAGGCTACAGCCCCAGTACTCACTGTTGCACACGCGCCTGGCAGGATGGTGGCGTGTGCACGTGTGAAAGCCATGATCTGCGGTCTCACCACTCAATGAATCTCTGCCATGGGATGTGCGTTGAGGGCATGGCCAGTATGTAACATCCTTTTCAGCGTTCTGATTGGCTGCTATTTCCTTCTTTATGATTGGCTTGAGAAACTCTGCCCTATGATTGGTTGTCACTGACCCACGTGACGCTGTCGCTAGTTGTAAACACAATTTTCTTGTCTTCTGAAAATCTCGTCGTGCAACACGGCTGCAAATTGTGCATGCCATAGCATGCGCTGCAGCAGGCACTGAGGACCTAGCCTAACTCTTGCCCTCATTACCCCATTCCCTCCCATCCTACTCTAATCCCTATATTCACCTCCTCCCTCTACTATGCTACCTTTCCCACCTCCTTCAAGAAATCAAGTTATACGCTTACTCAAAAACAACAATCTTGACCCTACCTGTCTTTCAAATTATTGCCCTGTCTCCTTCCTGCCTTTTGCCTCTGCACTCCTTGAACGCCTTGTGTTCTCTCGCTTGCTCCATTTTCTCACCACCTAATCTCTCATAGATGCCCTACAATTTTGTTTCCGCACTGTTCTAATAAAGTCTTACACCAGATGTTATAGCGTAATAAACTGTTTTATTTGCAAGTTGCAACCGCACAACATTTCTCACTGCTCACTCCACTGAAACAGCCCTCACCAAAATAACTAATGTTGTCCATGCTGCAAGAGACAACGGTCATTCACATTACACTTTGCTCATACTACTCGACCTCTTAATACTCTTTAATACTCTTCTCCTTCATATTCTCCATACACTTGGTATCACTAACAGAACTCTATCCTGGATCTCCTCTTACCTTTCTGATCGTACTTTCAGTGTCTCGTTTGCTAACACCTCCTCCTCTGTCGATCTCTCTGTGGGGGTACCGCAGGGCTCTGTCCTGGGACCTGTTCTATTTTCTTCTTACACACTCTCTCCAGGTGACCTCATCACATCTTTAGGGTTCAAATATCACCTCAATGCTGATGACACAAATTTACTTTTCAACCCCTGACCTTACACTTGCGGTACAGACCAAAGTCACTGAATGTCTCTCCGCTATACCATCCGGTATGTCCCTACGTCGACTCAAACTTAACATGTGAAAGACGGAGCTCCTCATACTTCCTCCCAAACCTGGCCCTACTGTTCCCTTATACATTACTGTTGGCAGCACTATCATACACCCAGTATCCCAAGCACGCTGCCTAGGGGTCACACTCGACTTCTCTCTCACATTCTCCTCTCACATTCACAATCTAGCTAAAACTTGTAGTTTTTACCTCTCTAAGGGCTGTTATATACAGCATGCGGCCGTGCGGCAGTGCGTGCCTATGCGAACGCGCGTGCACGTACCGCATGCTTTGTGTATGTATACTGTGTGAGTATACAGTGTTTGTGTGTGTATGTATGTGTATGTGTGTATGTGTGTGTGTATGTGTATGTGTGTGTGTGTGTGTGTATGTATGTGTATGTATGTGTGTGTGTATGTGGTGTGTATGTATGTGTGTGTGTGTGTGTATGTGTGTGTGTATGTGTATGTATGTGTGTGTATGTATGTGTATGTATGTGTGTGTGTATGTGGTGTGTATGTATGTGTGTGTGTGTGTGTGTGTGTGTGTGTGTGTGTGTGTGTGTGTGTATATGTATGTGTAATTTATTATTTATTAAAAAAAAAACATTAATAGAAATAATATATTTATTACATTTGTGTAGACACACAAATACATACACACATACATACACACACACACACACACACACATATACATACATACACATGCATACATATATACACACACACACACATATACATACATACACATGCATACATATATACACACACACACACACATACATACACATGCATACATATATACACACACACACATACATACACATGCATACATATATACACACACACATATACACACATACACACACATATACATACATACAGAGCCGGTAGCCGCACGAAAATATGAATTTCTTCATCTTCGCCGCTGTCTGTCGGCTCCCCTCTCCCTGCCGTGCGCATGCGCGGCCCTTGTATAGAAAGGCTGACTAAAATTCCGCGCGCGTGCACGGCGTAGCACGCGCCCGGCACTATAGAACGTGCCTTACATTGCAGAGATTCGCCCTTTCCCCTGTCCCTCCACTACTAAAACTTTAACGCAGGCCCTGATTCTTTCCAGTCTCAACTACTGTAACCTCCTGCTGTCCGGCCTCCCTGCCTCTCACCTGTCTCCCCTGTAGTCTATCCTAAACGCTGCTGCCAGAATCACTCTACTCTTTCCTAAATCTGTCTCAGGGGGGTCTGACTGACCTAGACAGGAAGTCAGGCACATCTTCCTTAAATATCCCAGTTCCTGAGTGGGCCACATCCATCCTACACTGAGCCCACCCTTATACACCCCACACCTAATCCCCCCACCACCCAGGCCCATATCCCCCCAGGGCACATACCTAATCCTCCTACCCCTTAGGCACATATTCCCTCAGGACCCATATCTAATCACATATTTCCAAAAGATCCATACCTCCCCCCTCTCCCAGCCCATACCTCCCAGTCCCATTGCCCCCTCCCCTGGCCTCCTTCCCTCCTCCCTCCTCCTAGGGTCCAAAACGTATCTTGCCCCTCTCAGGGTTCCCTCAGTGCACCGGGGGTGGTGGGGCCCTGCTCCTTTTATGTGCCCTGGGTCCAAATGTTTCTGTTGGGGGCCCTGCATTCAGGAGACTCTTAAGTGAAGCATAATTATTAGGAGTGCATAAAGAAAAGTAGATTTGAGCGTCACTCTCCAAGAGGTGAATTTAAACCCATACAGGATTAGCAAATTGTTTTATAATCTTCCACCTTTTCTAACCATTAGATTTTCAATAATGTTTTCTGAAATCTGTTTGATCTAAGTATCTTAAATGTATTCTTTAATTTTCTAAGGTATTTTTTTCTGTTTCCATTGTTAAGAACCTTCACTCTGCTATAATACAAATGCTACCACATGCAGCACCTATCACCTGAGATCAGACTCCAAAAGACTGTTCATGGTCCCAAGGCTCAACAAAGTATCCGGCCGCTCCTCCTTCTCTTACCGTGCACCCCAAAACTGGAACAATCTACCGGAGACTCTCACATCCACCACCAGTTTAAATTCTTTCAAATCTAAGGCTGTCTCACACTTTAATCTGGTCTGTAACTGTTTCATACGCCCATAATATATATTATCTGTAACTGTGCACGCAATGTCTTGTATATAATGTATACCCTGCTCATTTATGTAACTGTATTTGTAAACATGTATTTCTCATCATAACTCTGTGCCCAGGACATACTTGAAAACGAGAGGTAACTCTCAATGTATTACTTCCTGGTAAAATATTTTATAAATAAATAAAATAAATAAATTTAAATGTACCCTGTAAGTCCTTGATTTGAGTATGGAGGGGCGTCTAGTTTATAATATAGACTTAATGGGTGTCAGGATTCCCCCAAACTCCAGACCAGCACCATCTCTGCAGCCCATTCAACTACCTGAGTACCGCTACCCCATCCATTTACTCAAATGTATTAATACCAGGTGATATTTTTTGTATTTACAAACCCACAGCTATTTATTTTTAAGAAATATGGATCGTTCTCTCCCTTTTTGGTTTTACACTTTGTTTGAACTTTTCTAAAATGAAGCCCAGCAAGCTTTTCCACAATGTTAAACAGCTTGAGGTTTTTTTCATCACGGACAATATCATATAGACCCTGGGAAATATGAGACCTAAGTATCCATCTGTAGGCACATACTTTACCAAAGGAAACTCAGCCGGTATCTTATCACTACAGAATAAGGGCTGATTGCAAAGGGGACCCTGCAAGGAGTGGAGGTGATGAAAGGAACCATACAACTCTACGCTGTTTGAGGCATAAAGCAGAGCAAGGTCTTTATGTTCATCACATAACCCACATTCTTTGTGCTAGATTCACTGAAACCATATCGCCAGCGGTAGAGCAATGATAAAAGGATTGTTATTGCAGAGATATGTCTGCAATATTGTTACCCAGGCTGGCATTAGGTCAATCTTGGTTGTGCATATAATGGTGGCATATATATAGCTCAACCCTGTTATAACGCGATCCGCTACAACGCAAATCCGCTTATAACGCAGTTTGAGCGTGGCTCCCAATTTAGAAGATCTCCTACCTTTCTTAATCCCCTTTTATCTGCTCTTGCTGCCGGTGCCCCTCCTCGGCTCCTGCGTCAAATGACCCCGCGGGGGTCATGTGATGTCATGTCGCCACGTGGGAGGGCTGGGAATGAGGTTATCCGGCTTAGTCCCCAGCACGGCCTGCTCCACTGGCACCAGCACCACCAACTGGATCCCTCAAGCTCATCATCAGCACCAGCTCCTCATCCTCCTCCACAACCTCCGCCACAACCTCCACCGGAGCATCGCCCAGATTCTGCAGCACCACCATGATACACACATACCTCTCTCCGTTAGCTGGTAAGTCCTGCGTGGGGGTGCCACTGCGCCGATGGGTCTGGGACAGCTGGGAGAGTTATCCCAGCTCTCCCCCTACGGCAGACACGGAACCCCCGGATCGTGGCCATTTTTTTCCGCTATCCCCGTTATAACACGGTTGCATTATGTGGACCCCAAGCACCGCATTATAACGGGGTTCAGCTGTATATATATATATATATAAACCAGTAAGCCAATCCACAAGATCTTCACCTCTTGTAGTCCAAGATAAAACGACAACCTCCACCTCCCACCCCTCCCTCTTCAATCCATGTCCATCACTGTCCTTCCATGAGACATCCACAATGTTGATTGCAGAAATGGGTGCCCTGTTCTTGAAGGTCCGTTATCAGTCTTAGCTTCTTTAATCCTTCTTCTTCTTTCTTCTTCTAGCCCAGGGGGCTCAGCTACAGTTCTCAAGTCCCCCCAACAGGTCATGTGTCAGGGTATCCCTCCTTCAGTGCAGGTGGCTCAATCAGTCCCTGCTTCAGTGCAGGTCGCTCAATCAGAGACTCAGTCTCTGAATGAGTCACCTGTGCTTAAGCTGGGATTTCCTGAAAATCTGACCTGTTGGGGGGTGTGAGCACTGGAGTTGAGCCCCCTGTTCTAGCCCATGAATATGTAAGTTTGCGAATTTTCATACCCTATTTGCATAGTGCACAGAAGCGCAAACCTTCAACCAAATCAAATCATAAACTGTTTGGACTTACAATAACGACCTAATGAATATGGGGAGGTGCATAATATGCAACATTTTGGGAGGGGAGTATATCTAAGGAAGTAATAGGCCTAGAGGGGTATAAAGAGGTAATGGTCTGGAGAGGGAATAAGGCGGTATTGAGCCCAAGGAGGTATAAGAGAGAAGGAGTGACTCAGTGAGTGAAGATACTGACTGGCACTGAGTGTGAAGCGGGGGAACCTGGTTCCTCGGTGTCGGCTCCTTGTGACCTTGGGCAAGTCCCTTTATCTCCCTGTGCCTCAGGCACCAACAACATAGATTATAAAATAACCTGGGCAGGGACTGTGTCTGTAACACTTGCAGTGTTTTTCAAGGACTAATTATAAGGGGGGGGTAATTGTCCTAGACAGGGTACAAGGGAGTAATAGGTAAGTGTACTTTAGGGGTAATGCTGGTGGCCGGAGGAATGACCCTAACCTGGCCGGTGAATGCCCTTAAAGGGCGGGTGACTGACCAGGCCCAGGATAACAGTCCAGACTGCCCCCCCCCCGCCCCCTGTTGGCAGAGCTGTCAGAGTTTAATGAGAAGTGTCCTATGCTATTCTATTTATAATAGCTTGGAGCTGGGGATCTGCCTCGTGACGGGAGACGTTGGCAATGCTTGTGGAAATCCTTTTTCAGGAGACATACAGTTTTCATTGAAATGCTAGCACACGTGTTATAAAATAGATTATTCAAAAATGAAGCCTGCATCAAATCAAGGTGCAATCGCCAACCTGAAAACAAGATTTTGTA